>NW_024882263.1:0-342828 GCF_019059575.1 Amphibalanus amphitrite | reverse complement strand
ACAATTCAGATAAACAATTAATGCCATTTGCTCGTATAGACACAAAACTCACAATTGACAAAATTATATGCTTAACACTCACCATGCGGTGCTGCCGGTTACAATGAAAAGTGGCGATTCTGCCGGTATTCCCGACTTTGCCGATATTGCCAAGCTGTGCCGGTTTTGCCGACTACACGGGCCGCTCAGTCTCGACAGCGAGAGGTGTGACGAACCCGGCCCCCTTACCAGCGGCGGATTAGCGCCCGACCCCGACCCATCGTCAGCTCGTGCTCCCGGCTCTCACTCTGGTAACTGACCAGCGTCCCCGAGGGTGGAGACCGGCCCCCCGGGTCGATCTGTACCTGGAGGGTACGAACGGCAGGGTTTGATTGACATTTTAAACCTATGGCAATCCTCGATCTGTTACACATTTGGTGATAACGAGCCAAATCCCCGAAATTTCGGACCCCTGGAGCGGTTTCCCAGGCTCGGAGTGTGGGATATGTCTCGAGGAAGTAACAGAACGCTCTGGAAGGGGGTTCAGAGGGGCACAGTACCCCAGTTGCGCTCGTGCTGTCGAGGAGTGAGGACGTCTTCAGTGTCTTGTGGGCGTTCATATTTGAGTGTGGTGCATCTCAGACGGCAAGATGGAGAGCTTGACGGACGTGTTCCAGTTCGACGTCGACGATTTCTTCAAGGTAAGACTGCGTGATTGACATGTTGCTTTTTAACCGTAAATCCCGGGCCGTCAGCTCCTATCTGACTGTATTAAACCAGTTATCATTGACAAGCAACATATTTTGCATGACGTTTTATTTTTGTCGGTATATCCATTCGATATGTTGCACTTAAATCTGCACATCTTGATTATGTGTCACTGGCGGCTTTACTCTCCGCAAACTGAAATCTAGCAGTAGAACCTGCGACAGCGAAACTAACAAACTGTTCTCTTTTCTTTGCAGAAGCTGCGCTGTTGGGGGAACAGCCCTGGCTTCAGCGGTGACGGGACCGGCGAGAGCTCCTCCCAGCTGCCACCGCCGCCGATGTCACCTCTCCGTGAGGACAGTGAGGACTCCTGCCAGCTGCCGCCGCCGCCGCTGTCACCTCTCCGTGAGGACAGTGAGGACTCCTTCCAGCTGCCACCGCCGCCGCTGTCCCCTCTGTCTGACGCTGGTGGCGAGATGGAGGGCAGTGGAGGCGCAACGTCGTCTGCATCATCTTCTGAGTCCGACTCCGACTCTGACAGCAGCAGCAGCAACAGCGGCAGTAGCAGCAGCAGCAGCAGCAGCAGCAGCAGCGGATCATCCTCAGAGTCGTCCTCCAGTGGTGATTCTGACAGTGACTCTGACAGAAGCAGCGACTGTGACAGTGACTGTGACAGCGACAGCAGCGGCTGGTCGTGGTCGACGTCCTCTGAGGAGGAGCAGCCCGAGCCCTGGGAGCCGGACGGCGACGAGGCGGCAGAGGCCTACGAGAGGGCCCGACGCTGGATGCTCTACGTCTACAACAAGAAACTCGAGCAGAGGGTCAGAAGGAAGAGGAGGCGCTTCGCCCGCTGGCTGCGGAGAGACATCAACCAGCGCTTCGCCGACTCCAAGGTCAGGTACACCCTGCTGGACGAGGTGCTGCTCAGGGAGACGTACCGCCACTCCTACAGACGCGAGTGAGGTGACCCGCGGTGGTGGCGAGCTTGTGATTGTCAGAATGGTGTGGCCTCGTTTGCTTAGTCGTTCTTTATAGTGTGTGCTTCGGTATGAATGTCGCTGTTTTTCAGTCACGATTTTCAGTTTTTAGCGCCCTGTGATATGCGTAACGTAACTTTATCAATTGTCATTTCGGGTTCATTTGCAATTGCCGTGTCAGTAAGGCTACTCCCGTGATAATGTGCATTGTGCAATGATGGGTGTGCTATACGTGATCGAATCGATCTCATTTTATGTGCATTTTTTTTTTGTACAGTGAGATGTGTAGGTGCCAGGCGCATTTTTTAATTTGCAAGGATTTATAAGTCAAGCATTTATAAGCTCAGGGCATCTGCATTGTGTGCACTGATCTAGATGAAGTGTCTAGAGGCCTGCTTCATGCCTGCCCACCTGTTTTTAGCCTCAGACGAAATGTCCTGTGATGAATATTTGTGATACAATAAATGATAATATAAGAAACTTGTTTGTTTCTCCAGGGCCCAATCTTACCAATGCCGTGAATAGGCAAAATGCCGTGAATGGAGCCCATTCACGGCAACGGCATATTACCAATGCCGTGGATAGCTATTCACGCCATCTCATTCACGGCATGCGGTCGATGTTTATCCACGGCATTTTGGCAGTGCTTTAACATGGGCAGTGGCACAAGCTGCCGCGAGAGCGGCAGAACAAACGCAAATAATCAGCTGTTTGCGCTATCGGTGGCCGTTCCATTCACGCCACCTTTTAGTGCCGTGAATGGCGGGTGTTGTGAAAGGAATAGGTCGCTGGGAGGATGTTACTATGCAATATTTGACACTATTATTATTTTTTAAGTAAAGAATTCTTCATATAATGCCCTTGACATCTTAGAGCGACGATTACACGCATAGTTATTATTTCAAAAACATGTATTTTCCAGGGATAAAATCACACTCAAATCCATAAAAATAAAAATGTTTTTTCATTACATGGTCTTATTTTTCAAATCCATACGAGATCGTGGAGGCGATTTTAGCACCTGGGCCCAATCTTACCAATGCCAAACCTATCTATATGCTATAACATGGGTGTTTCAGTGTTCACCCCGTCCGGACGTCTCACAAACATACTTCATTATTTCTAAGTAAATATTTAAAACAATTAAATACCGTAAACTTGTTAACCCTATTCCTGGCGGGGGGGGGGGCCTCAGGAGCCCCCCCCCCTGAGGTTTTTTGGTTATTTCTCCCAAACGCGTTGAGCTAGGAAGCTCAAATTTTCTGACTTTTCCTAAAAGGCTTCTACGCAACATGTCTGAAAATTTTGAGTTGATCTGACCTCAGGTCAGGTCACCAGAGGCGGTTTGGTGACCCTACCTCAGAAAAGTTTGCAATCACGCCAGAGCTAGAGTTTTTGACCGATCAATTTCTTCTCTTCAGGGTTTAGTTAGGGTACCAGTATGTGCAATTTGTATATCTCGGAATTTTGATATCGGTGACCTAAGGTCAGGTCAATTTCGCGACCTCCCCATTATAAGTCAATGGGGGGAAAATCAACTCCCTGTTCTTACCACTAAAACGGGTCGGAATGGCCCCATATACCATACATGACTTCATATACGATCAACCTTCACTACCTTGAGGTCTGTTTTGCTGTTGGGCAGCTGTGAGGTCATGTGACGTCATCAAAGGTCACCAAAGGTTTTTGGCCAATAACTCCGTACAGGAACAAGATATAGACGCGTGGATGGTCTCATTGTGTTCAGCTCGTCAAGACGCATCGAATGATATACATGATGACCTCGAGGTCACGTGACCTGAGGTCAACCTTTGACCTTGACCTTTCGAGGTCAACATATATATCATTCGATGCGGATTGACGATAGGATCACGATGATGCCCTTAGTTTGTTCCTATCTTGACTAATTCGAAAGTTATTCGAGAAAAACTCTCCATATCTAGCGCCGCCATTTTGACTTTTTCGACCCCTGTGACGTCATCTTTGACCTGACCTGAAAATGACCTTAGTAAAAATTGTAGATCTTGGCCGTGCGTATCCGATGCCGTTTACCGCTTGTCGCTATCTTGCTTCGTTCTCGAGATCTCAGGGGGGGGGGCCGAATCGGCCCCCCCCGCCAGTTTCTTGTCCCGGCGGAGCCCGCCAGGAATAGGGTTAAACAATTATATCAGCACTCACAATGCATATTTTACCACTTTCTGTCTGGCACAGACAGCTACGAAGCATGCTGTCTTCATGCGTCTCAATCTGACTTCTGAACTGGAAGCCTTTTTCTTGATATGGTTTTGAGATGCAGAAGAGTTTCTTCAATATTTTGAGAATTCCTTTTGTTATCATGCTTGTAAAAAGCAGAAAAATAAGGCTATAGCTTGAGCTGGCCCGGTGCATGAACCCAAAGTTTAAACTTTACAAGCTGCATTTCAATTGCATTATTCCAATGACTTAAAAACAGCAGCGGAGCTATCATTAGGTCGTTACTTCAATAATTTTATCTAAAATTGTTGCAATATCTTAACAGTAAGTAAATAGAAATGACTAGGGTTACCCGCGTGCTCCGCAACGCTAAGGGGGGATTTTTTGACCCGTGGGTTGGTCTGTGTCGATTTGGTTGGTAAATATCCATTTCGTTCGATTGCTTTTTGACGGCCAAGCATTTTAATAAGAGATATTAACCTTACTCTCATATTAGCCATATTTACTCTCATATTTGGCTAATATGAGAGTAAGGTTAATATCTCTTATTATATTCATAATGTCTCTCAAAACTGTGCTAAAAACCGGCCAAGCATTTTGTAAGAAAACAAAAAGATACATCGCATCGAGGTGCCCGTGTCGTATTATCATGCGTTCTACTTTAGAATGATTCGAAAACTGGCGTGAAGTCTTTTGAGGGCCATCGATGAATTTCGCTAAAAATGACAATGTAATGGTTTGGAACATTTACATTTTTAAGGATACTGTTGCTAATTATGCAAAAATGAAGAGTGAATATTGGACAGAATTGAATGCTCTATCCAATGGTACCATATTCAATTGCCAAAGGTATCAGGTTATGCAGCAAACCCCGTGTGATTAATAAAGTGGCACAAAATTGACAAACACCATTTTCTCCTGTGATTTGCACCACCTTGATTTGGATCAATCAGCTTTTCATAATTTTTATATGAGAGGCGGTACCTTTCTCTTGCAAATAGGCGTTGATTCAACTCGCTCCATTTAACGGTCACCTAAAATTAAATTAATTCCAAAATCCCTCAAAAACCGCAATTTTTCAAATAAAAGTGCCCTCTACGGTGCACGTGGCGCGTGCTATCCTCTGCATTGCACACCATTCAATAGCCCGTTCAATTCTGTACACGATGCTGTTTTCCCCGTGCCGGTCGGATCCCTGGTCACCAAGATATTGCACGGGAACTGGACCCGTGTCGGCCAAAATTAGCCATTTTCGCCCGATTTCGCACGCCGATTTATACATGTAAAGTCTATGACGCGAATTTGCACTTTTTGAGCACGCACCACGCGCTCCCTATCGACCCGATCGAGCTGAGACCCCTCAAAGGCACGTCGCGCATCCTTGATCTATGAGTTGTGCAAATTTCACCGGGCTAGGTGCAACGGTCTGGCCTGCAGTCCACGCAAAGCACCACCAAGTCGGGACCTCGGTAACGGACAGACGCACCCTCCTCAAATAGTAATATAGACAAGCGGCTGCGCCACTTGCTTTGCTGCGTGGTAGGAAAAAATTGCGGCACCGGCCAATTTGCTTTCGAATGGTGTTCGATTCAAATCGATGTGTCGTCTAGAAGCATAGATATGGACGGAAATGTGAAGAGAATAAAAAAACTGTTCTGAGGGCTTCGTTGGATGAAAGTGGGGTGATACGGGGTCAAGACGGGTCAAAGGGGTCAGCCCCGGTCACTTTGGGTTAGGCCAGGTCACCTAGGTCACCTCTCGTCCGATGGGATCAGCCCGGGCCACTGTTTAACTTTTGCCTCCACCACTACCCCTACCACTACCCCTACCACTACCCCTACCCTTACCCCTACCACTACCCCTACCACTACCCCTACCACTACCCCTAACCCTACCCCTAACACTACATCTACCACTACCACTACCCCTACCACTACTACTACCCATACTCCTACCTCTACCACTACCCCTACTACTACCCCTACCACTATCCCTACTACTACCCCTACCACTACCCCTACCCCTACTTCTACCCCTACCACTACCCCTACCCCTACCACTACTCCTACCACTACTCCTACCACTACCACTACCCTACCCCTACCCCTACCCCTACTACTACTACTACTACTACTACCCCTACCCCTACCACTACCACTACCCCTACCCCTACCACTACCACTGCCTACCACTGGGTCATGTCAGCTCACATAATAATTGGATCCATTTAACTTTTTTTTAAATCAGACTTTAAAAGTGCTTCTAGCCCTGCTCCTATTCGTGCCATTCCATTAGCCTTAGTCGAGTTTGTCGGAAATGGCGCCTTGTGACAAAAGTGGCGCATTGCGGCAAACGCGGCGCATTTTTACCCGGTGGATGAGCATGCATCTTTGCACCAAATTGCACCCACATCGGACCATATTTGACAAAACTGTGCGATTCGGGGCAAAATGACGCCCTGTGACCAATGTGACGCCTTGCGGCAAACGCGGTGCATTTTTATACTTGTATCATCAACTGTTCCCATTGAATGAAAATCACCACATTCTCTCGCCACTTTTCATTCAAATTAATAACCTGCCCATCTGCCAATGCGAGGCACCCGCCACCGATCGGCATGCATTTAGTCCACAAAGTTTGTCGACCCCGGCTCTCAGTGAAGATCGGGCTACGAACCGATCAAAATTTCATTGGCGTTCTTCCGGCGCCCGCCACGTGCCAACCGTGCACCCCAGCGAGTCGAAACCTAGAAAAGGCGCTGACCCGTGACGTCACCTAGAAGGTGTGCAAATTTCAACCCCCTACGCCGTACCATCTGCCGTGTAGGTGAGGTTAATTGAACCCACTACACGATGTGCGGACACACAGACTCACAGACAGACGGATTCTGTTTGAATAGTAAGTTAGATGAGTAGCGACACGAAGTTGAAAACTAATCCACTCGATTTTCTCAGCGCAAGAATGTCCTCGCGGAAGTTTATTAGGCCAGTAATCCGCTTTTCAGGAGAATTATTTAGGCAGGCTTTAGTTTTTCATAGTTTGCTATCACGTTTTCCACAAATAACTTATCCTTCACGCATATATATGTCTCTAAAACAAATAAACGCCCGACAAAACTTTAAATAGAGAGCTATACCTGTTCACAAGCAATACGCACAATTTCCAACAGCGAAGGTGACAAGAATTGACCAATCACATTGCGTGTTTTCTGCTGGCGCTGAATTGTACCGTGGGCAAAATGCGGTGAATAGAAATGCCGTGGTACGGCATTGGTAAGATTGGGTAAATGGAGTGCCGTGGATCAGCCGCCGTGGTTGGCATCCACGGCCTCTGCATCCACGGCATTGGTAAGATTGGGTAAATGGAGTGCCGTGGATCAGCCGCCGTGGTTGGCATCCACGGCCTCTGCATCCACGGCATTGGTAAGATTGGGCCCAGGTGTCGCATATGAAATCACAACTGCCCATGGTGCGAATGTAGAAAACAGTGAACACATTGAGACGAGCTAGTAGTGTGGGAAAACATAGTGAGAGAGAATGAGAGGGAAAAGGAGAGAGAGAGAGAGAGAGAGAGAGAGAGAGAGAGAGAGAGAGAGAGAGAGAGAGAGAGAGAGAGAGAGGAGAGAGAGAGAGAGAGAGAGAGAGAGAGAGAGAGAGAGAGAGAGAGAGAGAGAGAGAGAGAGAGAGAGAGAGAGAGAGAGAGAGAGAGAGAGAGAGAGAGAGAGAGAGAGAGAGAGAGAGAGAGAGAGAGAGAGAGAGAGAGAGAGAGAGAGAGAGAGAGAGAGAGAGAGATAGAGGAGAGGAGAGGAGAGGAGAGGAGAGGAGAGCAGAGCAGAGGAGAGGAGAGGAGTCTGAAAAGTGTTCAGCGTTTGTCAGCTGTAGGACTAAGAAGAATATAGAAGCTAATGGGCTTCCAATGGGAGCCGACGGCCGCCAGTCGTCAGCGCCTCCTTCCGTCCCAGTGAGAGCTCAGGGGTGCAGAGAGGGCGCTGATGTCGCGCACCTCCCTGCCTACACCGGCCGCTGGGGTGGCCTCTGACGCTTCCCGTCACCTATTGAGCTCTGTCTGTAAAGTTGACTACAGAATGATGTTTCACTTTTCACAGGCAATCAGTTGCCCTGGAGTGGTAGGCTGTGCCGCATCGCACGGGCCAAGTTCATGCTGTGACTCAATGCTCACTATCGACACACTTAATTGCGTGATAAACGGCACAACTTAGTGTTCCAGTAACTGATAGCTTCTGAGGAGTGGAACATCATTCTGTAGTCAACTTCAGTTCAGCAACCTGCTCCGTACCAGCAGTGCCCACTGCCACCGCAGAACAATCCGCGACAAATCTCAACGAGAATGTGAGTGGAAATGGGAATTGGGAAGGCCCAGCTGCGTCCACTGCGGGTTCGCTGAGTCCAAAACACAGAGACCTCCGCCGCCCCTAGCTTCCAGCCGGCCCAGGGCCTGCGACGTCGCAATGAGCGTCTCTAGACTGGGACGGGGTAGCGGTGGGGTTGGCCTTATCATGGAGGCGTTATCGGCGTGAAGGCGGCGATCCCAACTGGGGACAGAGCTGGTATAGCTTCCCTAACACTTCAGGTCCCAAATGCTGGTGCGCAGAAGATTGCGTTCAAATTACTACTTACAAAAAATATCCGGCTGGATAGGGTTGGGACCAAGATTAAACATATACTTAATAAGATGTTTATTTATAATGAGCATACAACATCGTTACTACAACGCAACAACCATATAACTAAATAAGCGCCTAAATAGTTTCAGCGAGTAGATATTTAATTTCACAGTGAGCGAAGAGCAAGTCTACCTGTGTAAGACGTTGCATATTGTATCGTCATGTTCAAAATCGCCTCTTCCTGGAACCAATAATTCACAACGATTCATTCTATGTGGCTAGATACCACTACCTCGGTAGCGGAAATTTACTGTGATACACAACACCGTCACACGGTCCGAATTTTCACGCGTTATGCCAATCCATCACTGCGCATTACAAAAGCTAAAAACACCATTTACCCGGTCAAACATTTCATCAGTGGAAAAATCGGTCGATTACGTGAAGCGCGCGTAGACTGCCCGGCTTTCCGGTTGGTTGCAGACGGCGTTTTCACCGGACGACGTGGCGCTCCCACGATACATCAGACGGCCCGTGGAGCCGATCCCTTCCCTCGGCTGTGGATGGACCGGTGAGACAGAGTCCCCGGGCTGTGGGTGGACCGGTGAGACAGAGTCCCCGGGCTGTGGATGGGCCGGTGAGACAGAGTCCCTGGGCTGTGGGTAGACCGGTAAGACAGAGTCCCCGGGCTGTGGATGGGCCGGTGAGACAAAGTTCCCGGGCTGTGGGTGGGCTGGTGAGACAGAGTCCCCGGGTCTGTGGATGGGCCGATGAGACAGCGCCCCGCGCGGCCGATGGGATTCTGACGCCCACATCGGCGCCCGACCAGGCAGGCGCGCGATGGATCACCGCGTGATCCGCCGGTGGTCGTGCTGACTGGAAATTGGCCATTTCGTGTCAACGGTACGGATTGTTTAGACTGCGTTACTAAATCGCATATTTCGGACATATTTCAACCATACCGCGTCAGTTTAGCATTAAAGAGCTTATCAAGAGCTTATCAAAGCTCTTGCTGCTATTATTAAAGCTCTTGACGTAAATATAGTTTTGTTGGAGACAAGGATTTGATGCTGCCATGTCACCAATGGACAGGAAAACGGTTCGGGAAGCACAAAACATCAGCGCTACACGTCGTTGTTCGACATGGCATAACAGATGCATGGTTACCGATTCGTGTTTTTATTTACCAACTCTTGCTGACTATATGCCGCATTAACATACTTAAAATTACCTTTTTGAATTATCCATCTTTAACAAGGCTGGTAACCTGACCCACATTCCAGCGATGTTGGGATAGGCTCGGTTATTGCCCAGTGGCTGTTGGACACAGCACTATAACGTCCGAAACACGATCTCGGCAGGTCATACGACCACTATGACTGACTTTACTGCGCCAGACGTCGTTAGGGCCGGCATTTCAGAGCTCTACAAGCACCAGTTGCATGTTCCTGGCAGACCATAGCGCTCTGGAGCGCAGTTTAATCCACACCTCCGACCTTACCCGGCCTTTACTTCTCTCCGGCAATGGAAACGGTTTATACGCGAGTTTAATGGGCTAACCCATCACAAACAGCCGGCCAACTGCTAATGAAAAATTTAATGATGGCTGTAATTAAATACCCAGTGTGGAGCGCCACGTGATCATCATAAATTACCCACCGTAAGGTGGCGCGGCAATCGTCTCCCTGGAGCGTCAACACGGGCCGATTCCCCGGGGACCTTGGCTGGGACTTACACAATTATTCGGCCTCCCGGGCCGCTCGTGCGTTTACTCAGCGCGCCAAGTCACGATCGTAAACGAAAAGGTTAGAGCAGACGCGTGACCCGTGGCGCTTTACAAACCACGGCGCCCTCCGAGCCATCCACCTGGAAAAGGAGTCGTTTTGCCGATATCTGTGATATATTGATGGCGGCGCCGGGTCAAACACCATGAAAAACGCTGCGTAACGGGGCGCTTTTTGGAAAAACCGATTGATTTTACAAGCGTGAGTCGGTGGATTTATCCAGTGCGTCGTCAGGATCCAGGGCGATGAAGAGTATCTAGGTGTAACTAGATAGCCAGTACCTACAGCTCTCCACAATTAGCCTTGCATCAAACTTAAATAATATCATTTAGTTCGCTATCTTCCAAGGAAAAACAAAGCGTTCAGGAAGAGGAATCGTTACTTCGAGCGGTGCTCGAACCCATACCCAGCTTTGTAGCTCCACGTAGACTCATTCTCTGTAACCTTCGACCCCACGTCGCCCCGAAATTAATCTGCGCCACAAGCGCAGCAGAGTGACAAGGTGGCGCACTGCGCCGTTACGTCACTGGCCCGATCCATCAGCGGTCCCGGCGCGGTGACACGCCGCCGACACGAGCGCTCGTGACCGACGTGGGTCCGCCAGCGCCGGGAGACGGCGCCGCGCCGATCCGGCCGCCCAGGAGGGGTATATCATTAGCGACGTGACGAAACGCCACAGAACGAGAGCCAGAGGTGGGGGGGGGGGGGGGGGAGAGCAAACGGCACCGTCAGAGAGCATGGATGGCTGTAGGGGTGAGGGGTGTCGAACGGTTTAAAATCGTGGGTGTCAAAATAAAATCAGAAATACATTTATGTTTGTATTGTAAGAAAAAATGTCTTCCATAAAAATTTATTACCGAAAGATTTGCTGAATCATTTAAAGATTAATATAGCAAAGTGAGAGTATCAATCCAGTCCTCTTCTTTGGATTGAAAAAAATTCCAACGCTTTGTTATAATTGACGATATGTAGGATGGCTAGGACAATCGTTTTATTACAAAGTAATTAAGTGCTATCTGCATTTGCTGCTATTACAAAAATAAAACAAATACAAAAACCGCAAAAGTGGCTTTACCTTGCCAGCTACCAACCAGGGGCACCCAGCTTCGATCTCAAGTTTTAGGCATCCAAGGCCCATTCAGAAAAAAAAATGCATGTCTAGGTCACCGTCAAAATGCCGAGCGATGCCAGCTGTACCATACTACGACGATATTTTGGGGTTTGGCTTTGTCTGGCGAGACAAACATAATACGAAATATATAAAGGAACTCCGTAGTGAAAGCCGCTGGTTTGATCTCCATGACTGTCATTTACACTCAATTAGGTAACCTCGCATTCTGGCACTGTGAGATGGCTAAAGGCCGCCCACAAACGACCCTAATGGAGGAAGCCATCGGGGTTTCGGAGAAATAATCGACCGCCCGATTGCGAAAGTCGTCTTCGGTGACAGAGGTGCCCTCGGGAGCAGCGCACAACAGCCTGGCGTTCGGCGGTGGCTGCGCTGCGCCGTTAGCACAGCTCACGAGCAGCGGCGGAGTCCCATGGGGAGACAGGTCGAGGCAGAGCTGTCCTCGTCTGGATTGGATCAGTGTCTCACAGACTCGTCCACCACATGGCGCGCCCTCCGACCTCACCAGTGACCGACACAAGATGTGGGCTCGGGCGACAGATAATGGTGCCATATGGCGTCCAGACGAACCTTCGAAACGAGCACCAGACGCCGAGCGAGCCATCAAAGAACTCGCCGAAAGGCCATACTATTTCAATACAGCTATACATGTCGAGATACATTACGCTTCGATAAATGGTGATACAGTATAAATAATTGCATTGCGAAATACGTTTTACATAAAATAGATAAAGAATGTCTTCGAGGAAACAAAGTTCCCTCATGGCAAATTATTATGGTTAAATTTTATATATGCCGAGATACACATTTTAGCAGATAGCAAGAGAAGCACGGGTCCGTGTTCGTTGGATTTACCTTTGAACTCTTTCTTTAGAAGCAGAAATGACTGGCAAACTTTTCTTCCGACCGCTTGATAATATCCGTTTTGACGACGGCTATCTGGTACAAAGTTGGTGCAGATTATGTGCAGCTTTGGTGCAGATTTGGTCAAATTAGGTCCATTGTGTTTCTTAGAAGTTGTCAGTTTGGGTCGCACAGATACTTATTGACCTCATTTTTCAAATTATGACATTATTTTCGTTTAAAACACTGAAATAAATTTATGATATGAAAATATTTGTTGTAAAAGAGATTTGGTGTAGATTTGGTCAAATTACATGCATTCTCCAGATAGCCCGTCGTGAAAACGGCTAGTGTAAATGCGGCGTCAAATGTCTCTCACCTCAAAACTGAGCGAGCCAGCACTCCATCTAACGCGGACCGGCCTCTCCCCACTCGCTGCACAGGGGAGCAGTGTTCGGTATCCGCGGTTCACCACCGAGGGAGCGGCTGGACGGTTCACCGGTCAGAGGTTAGGCAGCGCCACAGGGGCTCTCATTTGTCAGTGGAACCGTTCGGTCATCCCAAGCGCGTCTTAATCGTGCGCCACACAACTTAATTAGGGCCTGCTGAGACGCGCGCATTAACTACTAGATCTTATATTAATTGAGAGGCTCCTGAACACACTCGATTGGTGAGCGGCGCCTTCTTGCCTAACCTCCACGCACGGTTTTTTATATAGCTCGAGGATCAACATTCAACGGTACTGAAGAGAAGCATCGAAACGGCTACATCCATTGCCTAACAAAATGCTTTTGTGTGGTTCAAGACAACAATGTTTCTTTATATTCAAGCCGTTTTTTATGTTCGCTTGTGCCTATAAGACATTTTCCAATCAACCCAATAGTGAGTTGGTTATTATAACCAGCATTTTCATTCGCTATGTAACCACGTAACCATGCTAGAATTTAACTGCAGGGCTCGTAACCACTGGAACGTAGAGCTAACCAGCTTTTCATAGTCAACTCAACCACATCAACCACACGAACAACATGTCTAGCAACGGTCACCACCCACACAGAAACACACAAATCTCAACTCCCAGACGCCGCCATTGCTGGATCCCCTATAACACTGCCCGCGATTCCAGACCCACGGAAGGTCACCGTCGCCGCAGCCACCGCCGCCGCCGCCGCCGTCGCGCCGGTCGACGGTCGGCTGACGGCGGCCACGGCTCGCGGCTGGCGGCGGTCTCCAGTCGTTCGGCAGCTAGTGTCGAGTGCGGGCGTCGGAGTCGCCGGCGACTGGACGGCAGTGCGGCTGACGGCGCGTCGGGCGGGGAGCGACCACAGCAGGGGCACACGGCCACAGACGACTGGCCAGGTGAGTTATCAATGTGGCCTGCTCGGCGGTGTGCGTCCGAGCGGACCGCGCCGCCCGCCGCAACGGCCGATCGCTGTCACTATCACCGGCTGCCCGAGCCGCTTCACCGACATCGACATTCGACAGTGGATTTCCATGGGTGCTGAGTGATGAGCACACACTAGTATTGATAGTAGATTGATAGATAGATGTAACACAGCATGGTGCTCTTATATCGGTGTAGAGTAGTTCAGGAACATGGTGGTCCATTGATTTATTGAAGAAATGAGTCAATAATGTAAATATTGTCAAAAGCAGTGCCCGCACCAATAGCTCTGTTGAAGCAGTGCCCGCACCAATAGCTCTGTTGATGAAGCAGCTCCGGATTCTCAGTGGTTGTTACGGTGGTCCCATCGTTCCGACTCTCGATTGGAATATGAGACTCCTAACGGGATGGTCTGCGGTTGGTGGGAATGGTCACATTCAGTTGAAGTCGATCGAGTGGGTCATACCTTGCTCGGCTTCGATGGGCAATGGGCATGCTAAACTTATGTATCAAATTCTTCCAACAACCAGGAATTTTTGACTGGGTCAGGAAGGTCGGCGCACACGCAAAAAGCTCTGCATAGTCTTGCAATCACACGCGAAACATTCGAGCTAAAAAAAAAACAAAAAAAAAACGTAAAATGAGAATGAGCAACAGGCTGAGTCAGGGCAACACATACAAGATGTGAAGATTCCAAAGGATTGTCTCAACACCACTTAGCCTAACTTCAGGCACAACGGCTATTACAGTTAACAGACCGAACACCCCATTAACAAGACACACCCATCCCACATCACCTTTCCGTCTTCCTCAAACACCTTCTCTTCTCTCCGTCCCTTCTCTCTCCTCCCCAAATCCAGCAGCCCCGGCAGTGCGCACTGTGTTTATTTGTACCTATGTTTGCATCATAATTCCATATAAACTCAGCCCGCGCTACGCCATACAGGCTGCAGCAAGGGCTCCGACCACAGCACGGCAGACCGGCACGGCTCAGCCGGGGGTGAAATGGGGCGCCCACCGGCCGCACAACTAATCACCGCACATTTCAGGAAAGCCACTCCGATGCTCAAGGGCAACCTTTTGGCCTAGATATCGGCGGTGCCGCAGGCTATCACCTTCGGTGACTCACGGGGAGCGTCACGGAGTGGTGACCTGGTGCGCAGCGCGTGGGCTGGTGGTAGACCCGATCATGAGTTGGTGATCAACGTATTCATGGGATTTGGCGGCTTTTGGATTGACATTCATGGATCAGTTTGTTCATAAATAGGTGATCAGTTGGGGTATTTGTTGTTGACCAATGAACACGCAACTGAATTGATGATAAGTTCATTCATGGGAAGAAGATCAGTTCGCCTATTGGTTTATAAGATCGTTGATCATTCAGCATTGATGAAGCGGTTTGTAATTGTCCCAATTTAACTCATTGATGATAAATTTCCCGTAACACTGCTCAGGTTTATTCCTGACCTGTGATCAAGGTGACCGATGACATTCATCCACTCATGATCCACTTATGAGCAAACATCCGCTCCATTCCACGACACTAATTGACAACTTTGCTTCTGTAGCGAGACCAGACACCCGTTCGCCACCGCGTGCTGCCGATCGACGATCAAAGACTTATAGGGAAATGTAAGTGTCAATGAACATTTTATTTTTATGTATTCTTCAGCGTATCATTTAACAATTGGACAACGTAAAGACTTGTAAGCTGTCTAGCGAGCTTGCCACGTCGACCTTCTCAAGTCTAAGGCATAGTTCACACTCACACTTCACATGCCAGTTCCACAAGCATGCGCTTGCCTAACAGCGTCTGGTCCGGGTCGAGGCTCATTTCTCTTTGTAACAGCCAGAGAAGCGCGTCTGTTTGTAAACACTCAGTCAGAGACAGCTGGAGCTGTTTGTAAACGCTCAGTCAGAGACAGCTGGAGCTGTTTGTAAACACTCAGTCTGAGACAGCGCCGTGGGCTGGCGAGTTAGGTGTAAACTTGGAGAGTTTGGTACCGTTCCAGCACAATCGTGTCGTCCGGACGTAAGCCGCCTGCACAATATGGGACGTCGAAAATAACCCGCACATATGCGTGTTATTCATGCGAGTCAACACAAATTCGGCGATATGTGACTTATCTGCAGTATAAATGAAGCCCTCCTGAATTTAATTGTTGTTGTGTTAAATTCGGCTCGAATGTCGAAAATGAAAATGTGCTGGGACTATGTGTGCTGGCGCCTGGCAGAAGTGCTACAAAGGAGGGCTAATAAACAAGAGCTAAGACAGAAAAATCAAAATCTCGTCAAAATAGACTCAACGCTATCAATCAATCTAATCACATAGAGCACCTGAGCTTCATCAAATACATGCTACCCTGTTGACACGACAACTAGGCACAATCCATTACCAAACCTATTGCATTCCTCACAGCCACAAGCCCTTACATAACCGTGCAGCACCCAGACCGGGTACTGAGCCGAGGCTGCCGCCGGCCCTGGGCGTTCCCGCCTCCAAACAATTAACCCTATTAGTGGCAGGGGGGGGGGGTTGTTTTTATCCACCCCTCAGGTTTTTCAGGAATATCTCCGAAACCGCTGAAGCTACGATGCTGAAATTTTCTGACTTTTCCTAAAACTAAATTGGGCACATTCCCTGAAAATTTCAAGTTCATAACTTTACCAGGGGCGGCTCCAGAGCACTGGGAATTGGGGGTCCTATTCGTGAAGCGAGTCATTTGGGCGAAGATCACGATGCTGCACCAGTTTTACGAACAGTGAATGAAAGGTATCATGTGATAACATATACAAAGTTATTGTGCATCCTCTTTTGACACGTTTTTGCTATAATAGGCGGATCCAGGCGTCCAAAAAGGGGGGTTATTTTTTACCTCCCAACATAGGTGCCCTGACACCGCCTATGCATGACCAATACAATTTTAGTCGTTCTCTCATAAGAAAATTGTAACATAACAAGACCATTGCTACCCTTTTTAGAAACAGTACCAACAAAAACCTTATTAACTATACTTTTTGTGTACCCCCAATCTCAATGATCTGTATCCGCCTATGATTTTTGAAAATGCATATTTTTAGGATCCATGTGAATTCCTGGTTCATTCTCTATCGATCGGCAAAAGTTGCGTTAAGGTTGGTTCAGAAACCTGGCCGTGATAAACAGTCTAAAATGTATCTGCAATTTGCCCGTTTTTACCCCCCTCTACCCCCCTATTGACATTTTTTAATTTTATTTTTTTTAGAAATGTAGATCTCGTTGAGCCAAATCGAATGCCGTTTGAATTTTGAAAATCGGCCGGTTAGATCTCGAGATATCAAGGGGGGGTCGTAAACAGCCCCCCCCCCCCTGCCACTAATATGGGGTAGCCAGGAGCCTGCCACTAATAGGGTTAAAGCTGGCAAAAAGCGTGCTCCCTGGAGCCGAGAGAGTTCCGCTCTGTTAACGACATCGCATCCCATAAAACTACCTGGCGGGGGAGGCGTCCCGTCCGCGCCAGCCCAGTGGGTGCCACGCGACGCGGCTCCGCTGCGCGGTGGGTGCTGTGGCTCCAGCGCGGCGGCGGGGTGGTGGAGCGCGTGGGTGGTGTTGAGGGAGCCGTGGTGTTGGTGGTGGCGGTGGTGGCGGCGGGGTGGTGTGGGTGGTGTGGTAAGGGCGGCGGCGGCGCGCTCAGTCGACCGAGCGTGAAGTGCCAGACCACATGGAAGTCCTGCCACCGCTCGTAACTGCAGTAATTGTAGCGCGGCAGAAAAGGAAAACAACACACCACGGCAGACGACCCTGACCCACATGCGGCGGTAGGAGCAGACCGACAAAATAAATCAACGATCTTACATCCTGAGACGGAGGCACGGTGATTGGTTCTTTAACAACCTGACTATTGTGATCGGTAAAGACGCAGATAAGCCGTTCAAAGTAGTACTGTGCTTATACTCCGATATGTAAGCTTTATCTCAAGACGGAGGCTTTTGACCCAAACGTTCAGCTGCGAACTCATCTCATTTCATGCCAGCTCATTGCTTCGACAGCGTCTCGGGCTCAGCGTTATATACCTACTCCTTCATATCGAGCACAGCAGAGAAACAACACGTTCAACACTTTCAACAGCCAATCGTTGGAGAGTGGAGGGACACTATTCATCTAACCATGGACGGCCTGATTACGCCTCCAGTCGATCGCTCACATCCCACACCTCGTCGGCTTTAAATCAGGCTCCCAGCCGCCTCAGTGCGCCTCCCGAGTCGGGTGGCTCCCACGGCCGTCTGGCGTCTGGCGGCCACTCAGACTCTCCTCCCACACTCCAGCACACACTCCAACACTCCCACACTCGCACACACTCAGTGCGACGAGTGGTGCGCCCGGCATTCAACAAACATCCCCTCGGGACTCGGCTGGCACCCGACTCACACCCGAAGAGAGCTCGCGGCGCGCCTGGCAGGCGGTGCGTCTGTGCGTCTGTGAACACGTCGGACCGAGCCACGGCTCACTGAGCCCGCCCCGGTGACGGCTCCTATGAGCCATCAAGGCCGCGGGAGATGAGACCACTAATTTGATCGGCCCAGACGCTGCTCGGCCGGCGGCGGCGGCGCCACTTTACGACATGCGTGCGCCCATACAGGCCCACGGCTTACCGCTACGCTGCGGGTCATTTAATAGCTGAGCGTTTAACCGCGCAGCGAAGGAGAGAAAGAAAACAAGGGTGCGGCCGCTTCTAAAAAGTTTAAATGAAAAATACTCTCTTGTAAGAAACTAGACTAAGATACATAAAGAATTAGGCAGAGCCTTCATTACATCACTGCCGCTTCTTAAATGACCAGGGTTTCGTTACAATAAAGACTGAGAAGGAAGACTGAACACTGAAATGTGCCCCTTCAATCTTCATCTGAACGAAACTGAAAGCAACCATGGGAATCCACCCCAACGTGGTGTTTTCTTCTCTCTTCTCTCAATCCAATTAGGCTCACTTCTCTCCCCAGCTTGCTTATCAGAACTAAAACTCAACGAGCTGAAAAAGAACGTCGCAGATGCAAACTACATATATTTCCTCATCCAACCAACAGAATAATTACTTGAATCGCGTTAATTGCGGGCATTTCCGAGGCGCTGTAATTCAGTTTTGTTTTATTCATGCCGGCTGGGGTCGTGGTGAGGCGCCGCTCCACCCACGTCCATCCGTCTCCGGCGCCGTGCTGGAGTTTACTCAATCCGCCGATCGACTGCGTGTTCACATGCTGCTGACCGCTCGTGAAGCGTGTTCACTTTCGCCCCACGGCGCCCTCTTGGCCTTGTCACCTCCGTCGGATTTCCCTGATTGGCTTCTGACTCGCTTCTTTTCTTCTATCCTCCAGCTCGTCCTCTCTCCTCTTGTTTTCCCTCCCTTTCTTTTCTTTCTCCATCTCTCCCTTTCTCCGTCAACGATCTTCTGCTACACTTTCATAGAACCTGTCCAAGTAATGCAGGTATATATACTCATTTCTGGCTGCATTTTATGCTGTTTTTCATTAACTGGCCATTTATTTTCATGCACTTCTTTTCAAGCCAATGCATCTCCGACTGTAATTTATTTCACTCATTGCAAACATCACTCACCAGAGCATTATTGCACTAGGCGTTCAGCAATAAATCCCACTAATTTCCCACAGTCTCTCCCCAGCAAACCGACGTCTGTCCCACTGAAGCAGTCGTCAGTCGGTGCCAACATTTCCATAATTTCACCACGATCCTTGATATCGCCTGGGGCGTTTTCCCCGGCCACCCTCCCGACCGCACACTTCTCAAGGAGAGCTTTCGACGAACTGGAGCGGCGCATGTCGGCACCGTCAGACCTCCCGCAGTGTCACCCTAGGGTCTCCAGAGCTGGGGTCATCGGACACACAGGCCAGGTCACCAGCCTGTCAGCGGAGCACGTGACCTAGAGGTCAGGTCAGCTGAGAGAGATGATAGGGGTCAGCTACACAGCATGTGAGGATAGTTCAGAAGTGTCGCGTCTCTTTTTGGCTGTCAGGAATGATAAGTCAGGGGCGGATCCAAGGGGGGGGTCACATGGGTCATGGCCCCCCCTTGAGGCCCGGGGGCCCAAAGACCTGCCAGGGGCACCACCGGCCTATCAGGGGTATCACAGTCCTGACAGGGGCACCACAGGACCGCCAGGGGCACCACAGGCCTAGCAGGGACACCACGGGCCTGGTGCCCCTGGGCCCTGACAGGACTGTAACGCCCCTGACAAGCCTGAAGTGTCCGCGGTAGGCACGTGGTGCCCCTGACAGGCCTGAGGCGCCCCTGCAAGGGCGGTGGTGCCCCTGGCAGGCCTGTGGTGTCCATGGCAGGCCTGTGGTGCCCTTGCTAGGCCTCTGGTGCCCCTGACAGGCTTGTAATGCCCCTGGAAGGACTGTGGTGCCCCTGGGCCCTGACAAGCCTGAGGTGCCCCTGACAGGCCAGTGGTGCCCTTGCTAGGCCTGTGGTGCCCCTGGCAGGCCTCTGGTGCCCCTGACAGGCTTGCGGTGCCCTTGGAAGGACTGTGGTGTCCCTGGGCCATGACAAGCCTGAGGTGCCCTTGACAGGCCCGTGGTGCCCTTGTTAGGCCTGTGGTGCCCCTGGCAGGCCTCTGGTGCCCTTGCTAGGCCGCTGGTGCCCCTGGCAGGCCTCTGGTGCCCTTGCTAGGCCGCTGGTACCCCTGCGCCCGGAGAGGACTGGTGCCCCTGAAAAGTCTGAAGTGCCCCTCGGCAGGCCCGTGGTGCCCCTGACAGGCCCAAGGTGCCCCAGCGAGGCCGGTGGTGCCCCTGGCAGACCTCTGGTGCCCCTGGCAGGTCTGTGGTGCCCCTGGCAGGTCTGTGGCGCCCCTGGCAGACCTGTGTTGACTGGTGCCCCTGCTAGGTCGCTGGTGCCCCTCACAGACCTGTGGTGCCCCTGGGCCTTGACAAGCCTGAGATGCCTGGCTATGACAGGCTCGTGGTGCCCCTGATAGACCAGTGGTGCCCTTGCTAGGCCTGTAGTGCCCCTGGCAGGCCTCTGGTGCCCCTGCTATCCCTGCGCCCGGAGAGGACTATGGTGCCCCTGAAAAGCCTGAAGTGCCTCTCGACAGGCCCGTGGTGCCCCTGGCCCCTGACAGGCCCAAGTTACCCCTGCGAGGTCGGTGGTGCTCCTGGCAGACCTCTGGTGCCCCTTGCAGGTCTGTGGTGCCCCTGGCAGGCCTGTGTTGACTGGTGCCCCTGCTAGGCCGCTGGTGCCCCTCACAGGCCTGCGGTTCCCCTGGAAGGACTGTGGTGCCCCTGCCCCTAGGGGTGCTCATGGGCCCAACAGGTCCGTTGTGCCCCTGACAGGCCTGTCGTGTATACTTGCTAGACCTGTGGTGCCCCTACTTCCTGGCAGGCCTGTGGTGCCCCTGGCGGGCCTGTGGCGCCCCTACAAGGCCGTAGGTGCCCCTGAAAGGTTTGTGGTGTCCCTGGAAGGACTTTGGTGCCCCTTACAAGCCTGAAGTGTCAAGGACAGACCCTTTAGACGCCAGGGTCAAGTTCGTCGGACTGACAACGATTTGCTTACCTGATAACGTTCCTGGTAAGTACTCACTACTCAGCGTCCACAACATACATATATACACATAGCATCTATGCACATAGCACATTCATATATACTTGCTTACAATTGGTAAATGTGGTTGTGGCTAAGAGTTAAGATACTGACTAAAAATAAAAAATAAAAGAAAAAACTGAAAATGGGGGCACCACCAAAATGAAGTGGACGAAATCCGTTGAGTTTTTAATTTTGGGTATAGGTAGGGGCACCACTTCGATTCATGACCCTCCCCTTGGAGTTTTCCTGGATCCGCCCCTGTGATAAGTTGAGATGCATAAGAGTAACCACTGGCGTGCTCACTTTCACTCCATGAACTTGAGGCTACGTGTTCAGCTTCAGCTTCATAAAGATTGCACCTTGTAGACTATAGCTCATACTTAATTAATTCCAACAAGCGGTCGAGGTGTATGCAACCACATCGCGGTTGACCAAACCACGGCAGTTGCACTGTGGCATCCAGCAACCAGCCCACCATGACCACAACTGACCAGTGTGCTGGTTCAACGCTGAACTGATAATTCGTTTCACTTTGTTCCCAGTCGTGTTTGCTATGAAAGCTGAACTGACCTGACTACAGCGCGCTCGGTGCCTGTATTGAAAGCAATCACATAGGCCGACTTGACGGCCTGTGTGTGGCGGCATTGTGGTGAGTTCTGACATACTCACAATGTGCGCATCACCAGTCACAATGTCAGTCGCGGCTCAGCAGTAACAGTGTTCAGTGGACCATCGACGGATACGGTAATTACGTAATTGGAGCGTAATTGGTACCCACCACAAACAGTCCCGGCAGAGCATTGTATTCTGATGTCATCGAGGTCACCAGACAGAATGAATAAATGAAACAATTTGCCTGAGACCGCTCAAACAGCTGTCTTTCAAGAAGCCATCTTCCTTTCGAAGTCGACCAGTGATCTTGGAAGAGCCCCGGGGGCGCTGTGAGCTAACTCACCGACCTCAGGGCGCCCGGCCCGCTCACGGAGCCTCGGGAGCACGTCAGTGAGGGGATAATCACACGGGAAAATGTCACGTTCCGAGAAAATTTCTCAGATGTGACTGGCGAACAAGGAGCGGAGTTGACCTGTGCGTCTCAGGTCACCCGGGGTGCCTCAGACCGGCGATTAAATGATGATCAAACGGAACGCCGACAGACCCTCTGCGTCTGCTGGAGGGGGTTCTAGGATATTTGTCAGCGCCGAGGCCTATTTCAACAGAAAAAAACACCAACGCACCGGCTGGCACTGGAAGAAAGGGGTGAAAGCGAGAAGAGAGGGCGGTGCATTACCCTAAGTAGTGGCTCCGCATGTGGCTCTTGGTTCTCCCGTACGTGAGAGCCGCCTTTCCTTATACATGCCCCGTATGATCACATGTCTCTCAAGCCGGCTCGAAGCCCGAATAATAGGACGTCCGACTCCGCCCTCCGGATAATTGGGCATATTGCCTCACTGAGGTGCCGCTAATCGAACGCGATGCGCTTTAATGCGTTGTGGAGCCCCAGTCCGTCATCCGACCTCCATCAGCACTGAAACCGTCATCAGAGGCGGCCGGTGCATCCTTTCGGATCCGGCCTGATTGTCATTGATTGTCAGTGACGGAAAATAATGGCCTGTAGGTGTCACAAAGGTTCACTGATCTAACGGATAGTGCAAGAAAAAAGTGTTTCGAAGTTGGAAGTCAGCGATAACAGTAAAACGGAGCATTCTTCGCACGAAATTACGTTACGCTGGCTATACTATCAAGCAAACATCGCGAAAAAGACGTTCAACAGCAACACAAAAACTGATCGGTCACAGCCAGACGTTTTAAGCAACATAGGAAATGTAAACTAGCGTTACTACGTCACCTTTATGCGATGGTTCAAACGTAAAAATCGACTGAATTGTTTGTTGACCCAATTCAACCTGAGATGTCCGTTTGTTTTCTCACCGAGAACAAACACCTTTTGAGACTTCACAAACGATGACCGCTACGAAACAGTATCTCCTCTCGAGTGGACTGCTTGTTTACCGTACAAACTACAAACCCATTCACCAAGCCCCACCTCCTATGTGTATGTGTGGAAATGGATGGTGGGTAGGGGGGATAGAAATGTTCCCGTGTGTCTGTGTGTCTACGTCATCCACAAAGCTGCGCTCGACCGCCGGCACCGGCCGTCAACTCATAATTAGTCGATCGTTTTCACAGCCGAGACCTGGCGCACCAGACGTCAGGATTCACTCGAAATTTCCAACCACATGCAAATCGGACTGCATTAATGCGTAGGGCGGGGGCGGGGGCGGGGGCGGGGGCGGCGGGCTCCGAGGAGGTGGGAGGTGAAACTCGATGGGTAAACAATGCGCCGTGCAGGACGCCCGGCGCACGCGCCACGGGCGCCGACAGAGCCGTCGGCCGCCGCCGGCCGCCGTATTAGTGAGGCGTGGCTCGTTACAATGCGCCCGGGTCACGGCGGCTGACCCGGCCGGCCGGTTACGTCATCACTCTGAGACGTCACTGGCGCAGAACGCGGCCCGAGACGGCCTGGAAATGGATCAATCAGAGCGAACTGACCGGGCAGCGTCTGCCCGTCACAGTCGGCCGGCACAGTCGACAACCGTGACCTTTCCATCGCGGCCGATCCAATTCTGTGTAATCCATCAAGTGATAGGTGGAATAGAAATGAAATGAAACGATTAATTGATGTCAAATGAAGAAGATAACAAATTAATGTGGGATGGTGGATGATCCTATTTCATAACTGAAATGAATAACCATGAGCCTCGTCTATCTCTTCATTTAGGTATGTCTGTTACAAACCACTTGGTGCTTTCAGCTTTGCAGGGGTGCAGTTTTAGATACCTACGCCCTAAAATCATTATCAAATCAATCGCAGCCACCTCAGCTCCATCATCACCCAGCATTGTTTCCGCTCGCTGGCCGGCACGTGCCGACAGCGGGTCCCGTTCCGCCGACCCCCCGCCGGGAGAAACCCAGCGTGTGGGATCCGTGACGCATTGAGACGCACCCCACCTGTCTACACAGGAGAGCTAAACACGACCGCTCCATCCCAAGCTGGCAGGCGAGAGGAACGAGAAAAGTGACAAATACTAGCGAACGGCTCAGTTACTCTTACTTTGGTCAATGGCAGTAGAATATTTCCTTTCATAAGAGCATGCCTAAAGCTGAATGTTTGAATCCAATGAGCAGAACTTTTGAATGAACAAGATGTCTAACGAACAGCACTGTATCTCATCTGTATCTACCAATGCTGAGAAGTCTAAGCTCCCGTTCCACAATTTTAACACATTTTTTCGCCCTTGTCACTGATGGCTACAAAACGATCCCGTCAGTCTGCGTTTCTCATTAGCTGTCGACAGAAGCCCGACTGGCGCAGCGGGCTGCCACCAGGGCGGCCGGACAGACATGTCTGTCTGTCAGCCCGACTGACATGTCTGTCTGTCAGCCTGACTGGCTGCTGAGCTGTATGCCCAGGTAGCTGACAGCTGAAAACAATAACAGTGAGACCACCGTGACGAGTCCCCTGGCATTGACGGGATACGAGGAATGACGGTTGAGCCTGAGCCCGTGGCGCGCTATTACATATCACAGGTAGCGCAAAATGTATTTATGCAAGTTCTCCGTTCATGAAGCCGTAAGTCGCAAGGAGCATGCGCCAGTTGGCTTCAGTGATAAATCCAGTTTTGCAAAAACCTCTGAACAGCAGTGCGATAATTACCTATTTCGGAGTTGGTATTAATTAACTGAAGAGCTCGTCGCTTGTATTTTTCTTTTAAATTGAGAGATGCTTGACACATAGGCGGCGGGACCGGGGCACCGTGTCCCCCTTGATTTTGCCATTTTAACATTAGCCCTATGGACGTTGCATGGCAAGAATGGGAACAAAGGTCGGCAGTGCCCCGCCCCCTTTAATTGAAGGTGTTCCGCCACTACTGGTTTGACATGCTTTACCATATTTTGTGTGTGTGTGTGTGGGGGGGGGGGGGGAAGGCAGCTGAAGTCTGGACACCCATGTCCCGGGTCACTTCTAGAGCTCCATTTTGAGCACCAGAGCTGAAATCACGTTATTGACCTCAGACCTTACAAGGCAACGTAAATGCCCTCGCCTCTCAGTCCGTAAAGATGCCGAAAGACAAAAATGCTCGTCATTAGTGACAAAATGAATGGTAGACCTATAAAACGTTCAGTGATTGCTAGGAATGACCGGCTAGGTGAGGTGAATAGCGGGACATCAATACCTTTCCTGAGCAGCGTGGTTGGTCTGGGTCGTCTGGGTCGTGACATGTCAACGCTGAAAAGATCACCCATTCGGTGGTCGCCAGTGTCTTAGACGAGCTGAGGCCAGCTTCAGGCCAACAGAAAAATAACCGCCTGCCGGAATTTTTTGCCTAAAGACCGCTTCACATACGGCGCGTAAGCGCGATGGGCACTTCAGCGGATAGGGCTTTACCGTTTACGCTCCGTCTTTAAGCAAAAAATTCCGGCAGGCGGCTATTTTTCTGCTGGTAAAACTGGCCTCAGCACTGTACGACGGAGAACAGGCCAAGCCTAGGTTCCGACCACCGCCGCGAGGGGCGCTGTAGTCGCGCAATGCTCAGCCAATGCCTCGGCGTTACTCATTCTGCGACACGGGGCAATGCTGCCTTTCCGAACCCATATGCCTAAACAAAGCCACACAATCACACGGATGTAAATCAAATTGCTCATTATCTGCATGTGTCGTGCATGACACCTATGCCTTTCTCGCAGTGTTTCCCCATGTCGCTCGCAGCTCCGGGTGGAACGGCGCGTGGACGGCGCACTGAACGTCGGACCGGAACATGGTGCCTATCTGTGCGGCAGCCCCATCGGCAAGGGCTGCCGGTTCTTTGTACAGCCGTCTGAGCTCTGACGCAGGCTTACAAGTTGCATCAGTTGGTGGGATAATCAGTTAAGGCATTTATTGCCATATTCTGCATAAATTCGGTATCTCTGCACAGTCCAACTAATCCCCTATGTTTAGGTCCAATCCTAGTCTCAGTCATTCGGCTTTCATCAGTTTTCGGTAAAACCCCGATCGGTAGGGTCTTAGTCGTTGATATATTTCGGCAATGCCAGTCTTATCCACCTACAGGCATTGCCCAGTCTAAGACTTTTTGATCGCTGTACTAAGTAGTACCTACCTGCATCCGTTTCAAATAATTGCTAACCACGTTTCACTCGAAGACGCTCACCCAACGTTCGACACTCCCGACACCCCCCAGCCCTCCCTAAGGTCGCCCGGGACATTGGTCCGTGTTGGGTCGTGGTGCAGGGGATCAGGTATGTTGATTCAGCTCCTATCTCCCCTGCGACTAGCCGCCCGTCCCGCGGCCGCACCGGCCGCCCATTGATGTGTCGCACGGATCCGCGCCGGCCGAAGATACCGTAATGCCGTTCACGGAAGCGGCGATCACCGTTTGTGCGCAGGTCTCGGCGTTGGAGATAGGTCAAACAGGTGGACATAAACGGAGGGATAACCAGGCTTTGGGACATTGTGAAAGCCGGTCGTAAAAGATGCATAGTGATGATTCAGACCGTCTACCCCAACTGCAACCATGGGTATTTTTAGCTAACCGGGCGGCATAAGGAACAAAGAAGTTAATCCTCACCCAAATAGGGGGGGGGGGGGGTCGAACGAAACCCCCTCGGATTTCGCGAATAACTCGCGTAAAAAGCGGCAGATCGCGACGACACTTTTAGTACCCTCGCATTGATCAATTCTACACCTACCCTGAAAATTTCATGACCCTGACCCAAATGACCTTTGTCCTGTGACCTACTTTCTGAGACCATATTTGGCCGGAATCGCGATTCGGCTTAAGTCGGCTCGCATTAGCCGCGCGTTTGCAAGCTTTTCGTGGTTTCAAACGTTCAAACATGTGACTTGATGTTGCTCCCATGCATTAGGTTGGATTTCAAGGTCACCTGAAGGTCAGGTCATTGACCTTTGGTGACCTCGGTTCACTTTTTCGAATTTTACATGTTTCTAAGCTAGTTTTTGGAGCTGATTTCGAATTTAGCAACAGAGCTTAATTCGAATTTAGCAACCATTTGAACATTTACGAAGTAGTTTTGGTGCCTTCGTAACATGTTACGAAGCTGTCAGAGGCGGTTGACACGTATTACGAATACCCGTCGTGACCCCTACCAGTTGACCTGACCTGACCTGGCCCGACCTGGTCTAAATGCTTAAAGAATCATCTCTGATCAAAACTAACACGATATTCGTGATCAGCACCCCGGAAAACCCCACAGCAGCCACACTTAACGACTCTCTAACAGGTCTCGATTTTCCCGATTTTCGGGTCATTGACCTGACCTGGAAGGTCACCCGATGACCTAGGGCCTTAAAATTGGATATCATCGGCTTCCTCTCGTGACGGGCAACACGGTCGTTTTTTTCGCGAAGCTCTAGCTCGACCAGGGGCCAAACGTAAGGGGGGGTCGTATCAACCCCCATTGTGCCGTCGAAGGACGCAAAATGGCCTGTGCCGGCCGGCGAGGTTTAACCCTCGCCGGCCGAGGGGGTGGGGCGGGTGCCGCCCCCCCCCCATAGGGTTTTTTTCGCGATAGCTCCGAACTCGCTGGCGATAGAGAGCTGAAACTTGGCATACCTGACCTTTGATTCAAGCCGGATCTTTTGACACCAACCGCATTTTTGGGTCAGGTCAGGTGACACTGACCTATGACGTCATAAGTGAACCTCTGCACGGTCTTCAGATGTCGCAAATTCGCAACGCCCTCACTGCCAGAGGAGATGTCACAGGGAAATGAAACTTGCAGGATCTAGTATCCATTGTGAGTCTCACAACTTATATATCTCGGATTTTTCCTAAAGGTCATATGAGGTCAGGTCATTTTCGTGACCTCACCATTATAAGTCAATGGGGAAAAATGAAAACTGCTATTCTGGCGCCGGAAACGATCTCCAACTATCTCAAGCACACAGAATCGTGATTTGATGCACTCCTTGCAAGGTAAGATGCGTTACTTTTGCAATGTTGACCTTGCGTGACGTCATTTATGACGTCATCAAGGTCATATTAGTTTTACGTCAATAACTCTTGATCAAATTGAGCTAGCGCGTCGGGAAAGCCACCAATGGACTCAGGAAGACCTGCCGAATCGAATGATATGCGACATGACCTCTTTCGACCAGCTTCGTGACCTGGGGGTGCTGACCTGACCTTGACCTGAGGTCAACACCTTAAGTTGACCTGACCCGAACAAAAAGTATATCATTCGACGCGCCTGAGCGAGGCGAACACGATGCTGCCAAAATCGCGGCTCTGCAGCCGTTTTTTTGCGAAGTTATTCACCAAAAACTGAACCGTACCTTGGGGCACTTGACCTGACCTCAGAGGTCACCGGTTGACCTAGGACCTTAAAACCGGGTACCAATCTCTGCGTCTCGTAACGGCGCACACGCTCGTTTTTTCCGCGACGCGCTAGCTCCACCAGGGGCGAAACGGCGACGGGGGTCGTACCTGCCCCCCCCCCCCCCCCTCTGCCGGCGCGTATGTAGAAAACCAATAGGTCCGGCGAGGGGGGGGGGGGTGGCATCAACTCTGGGCAGGCGAGGGATAATAGCTAAAAAAAATATCAAAAGTTTTTTTTTAATTTGGAAAAAAACTGGACCATATGTGATAGTCCCTACCGCCTTCTATCCACATGCCAAATTTGAGATCGTTACCACCTTTCTTTAGCCAAGTTATAACGAAAAACTGCTCAAAATTGATGACGTCAAATTTTCAAACTCAATTTTAAGCAAATCTAGACCACGTAGCGCAAAACAACGACCACAATTAGACTCGCCGTGACGACCTGCATCGAACCAAAACGCAATACATGCAAAACTATCAACTTTGAAATTGGACCCTATTTGACCTGACATTGACCTGACCTCCACCAGAAAGTGACCTAAACCGTACCTGACGGTCTTATAACCAACACCATCGACTTGGAAATGAAAAATGGGCCACAAAACATGCATCGCACAACCTTAGTAAAGTTGGGTTCATGTGTTGAATGCTGATCCCCTTGGTGACCTGACCTGTGATCTGACCTGGTTTTATCAGTGACCTCCCGTAGCAACATATGTATTAGGCAGCTTACACCCTACCGCTGATTTTCGACAAAATGTGCTTTACTCGATGTTATAGCGCATTCCCTAGAAGACCCGTGAACAGTGAAACATTTTATCTTTGACCTGACCTGTGACGTCATCGGTGACCCCGAGGTCAATGAAACTGTACTTCCTTCGACCAATTTGACAGGGCTATCGAACGCCGTTTGAAATTTACGAATTCGTCCAGTAGTTTGGGAAATAGAGGGGAGAAATTCACCGCCCTCTTCCCACACCGCGCGGAAGGTGGCCGGGAGGCCCAACGCCTGCCAGGCCAGGCTGAAGTAACGGACACATCAAAATCTCACTACCAATCACCCTGACTAATTGAGTACCTATAACGCTGGTTAAACTTGCTCCTCGCGCCTTCCGATTTGGATGTCTCAGGCGCGTCGCATGTAGTGACCACACTGGCAACCACACATATTTAGTATAGCGACCCTTTATTCAGCAGCTGGAATTGATGTCATACTAGTGAGCAACGTCCGTATATGTACAGTCTGTCTTAAAAGTACCGCGCAAAGTGAGGGTGGATCCATGAAGCCTGACCAAGGAAGGGCCTGCTATAATTTGAAAGTCACCGAACCAATTGACCTGAGGAATGAACGAGGATGTCAATTACTTCGGTGACTCAAATTTAGCAGCCCTCCCTCGGTCAGGCTTGATGGATCCACCCTCACTTTGCGCGGTACTTTTAAGACAGACTGTACATACACGATATACATTGCTAGTGTACACACACCACACATGAATCGATCCGCCATCTGTCGAGGTAATCTTAAAACTCATCCAACATCTACCAAACATGACGCCACTCTGATGTAGCTTCCGTCCAACCTGGTAAGCTAATATATATATATTTTTTTTTCATTTGAACGCGTCGTAAAACTGATGAAGCAAAGGGGACTGAAGTTTTTTTTTCTTTTTTGTCGAAATATCTTTCGAAAAACGAGAAACGAAACGAGAAAACGAAGCAGAAAAACGAGAAATGCTTTTGCAGACTGTAGAGTCTCCTCGGTCAAACGAGGGCTAAACGATAGTTACCTCGGATCGTCCCTCCGAACCGCTCCCCCCACCACGGGGGGAGGGGGGCGGGTGATCCCTGTGCACGCCGTATCGCCTCTGACGTCAGTCAGTAGCCGCGGTGCGCTGGCTGCCCCTGCCCCTGTCAGTGCGGCTCGTGCAGTGTGGTCGAGGACAGGGACCGCGCACCATGGCCGGCGCCGCGCGGCACCTGTCTCTGCGAGTGGACCTGTCGACGCCCCCCGGCCGCGGCGGCGCCCGGCTGTACCCGGCGCCCAGCGAGGGCAGTCTGACGGAGCCCGAGACACCCAGCCCGGCTGTGGAGAGGCGCGATGCCTTCTCCGCGCCGTCTGCGGCCGAGCGCGGCGCCCGGGGCGGTGACCCGGCCGGTGACCCGGCCGGTGACCCGGCCGGTGACCTCGGGGACCGGCTGGGGGAGCCTTCCCAGCTGCGCCGGCTGCGCTGGCTGCCCGGCGATACCCCTCCCATGCAGAGAGCGCTCTCCCGGATGGAGATCGAGTCTCTGCGGGACCGGAAGAGACTGGCCCATCTCAGGGAACTGGAGAGGCTGCTTCGCCTGGGGGCGCACCAGGAGCCGAGCAGGAGGCTGTCGATCCGCCACCGGCCCGAACTGACGGCCGACCAGTTTACAGAGCTCATGCAGCTGTCGGTGAGCGACGGACGCCGCATCAGACCGGTGGAAACAGAACAAAAATAGAAAAATGTGCTGCTGACGAGCTGTGACGTTTTTTTCTTTCTGAGGTTACATGATAATATTTATCATGTACTCTCAGGTCATGTTGTCATCCTATCTCTGTATTCCATTTCGGGCTAAATTGAAGTAAAAAAGGTATTTGAGCTTAGGTATATAAAATTGAATTGCCTTGTTCAATGCTTCGATCATATTACGTGATCAGATACCTCATATCATTCATAGATTGGAGGACTTCATATAAAAACGTATAAAAAAACAAGAGCTCAATTTATTATAAAAACAAAACTTCACAAACTTTTTTTTACAAAACGTGATTCGGTCTTCTAGAAAATCTGAACAATAAACATGAACCAATTATAAGTTAAATATCGCATGCCTTTATTTCAAGCAAAAATGAAAAATAGGGACACAAAAATACAAAGCACTCGCAAAACAAATATAACAGAACACTTTTCACAGAACTTAGCAATTGGTCTCCCTCAATTATCCTTTAAATAATGATGCAGAACAAAAAGTAACTTATTATCAGCAAATTGTACAGAAACTTTAGGGCATATCCGAGTGCTGAGACAGCCAAATTAAATTAGAGAAGGTCATCTGGGTGCATAGGAACTGATAAAACTAACTAACAACAACCCTTTGTCCCTATGCCTTATCAAAACCACCTCTCTTGCTGTCAACGGAACCAAAAACTCCAATATTTCAAAGCCCTGACAGCCACCTATCTCTGGCGACATCAAACGACGAGAGAGCCTATCCAAGGCAAGATACTGCACACTACAAATCTCCCTGTCACTGTCATCAGAGAAGACAGGCATTAGCGTTGTCAAAACACTCCAAAGCTGCAAATCTTCCGGATTAACTTGGATCCGGCGGTCCTTCCGCTAAGAGCTTCCAAGTATTGTTATCGCTATTTGGCACATGCTCGACATGCCTAAATGCGTCTTGCATCATTCGGGGGCATTTACCGACCGTGCATTTTTTTGTGACCCTTCATGTCACAACCACTGGACGATGCCCTTCGCAACAGAACCACTGGACAAACTACATATACGGCAACTTACGACCCCTCGCAGGTGTCATCACAGGCTGTCTGTGCGTGTTTCAGGAGACGGCTGACCATTTATTTGGTCTGTTCGACTGGGACGGGGCCGGCTTCCTGGACCAACAGGAGTGGATCGAGTTCCTCAAGGAGAAAATCGAGTGAGTTAACAATCAAGGGAATCAGCAGCCGTAGATAACTACGTTTATTTTCAATAGTTAACACTTAATCTGAATCATTAACAGTTCTTGTGGAACAGAATTAGGACAGTCTCTCATCCGTGTATCTTACATTTGTTTCTGCACTTAAACTTCTCGATTAAAAACAATATTCGCACTGCAGACGTATAACAGCGTAACAACAATCGCATAACAGCTCGTATAGCTCAACACATGCACGCTGTTCTTGAGCTGCGTATATGGCAGCATCACTCACCCCTCGCAGACAGAAATGTTATGGCCGTCTGACGTTGTCGGCAGCACCGGCCATGACCGGGAGCTGGTCGAGGTGATCGAGACAGCCGCCTACCTCGTCTGTGGACTGAGAAGGGTGGACAGAGACCGCTTCGGACTCATCGTCGCAGCCAAGGGCGTGAGTAACAGCCTGCGGGGACAACCAGGGGGTTGGACCCGAGGAGCATGAGATATGTGATGGTAACTTCAGAAGGGGGTGATAAGGAGTAGGTCGATTGATGTTTGCCGGAAACAATTGCACCAAATCAAGCCCTGCCTTTTCAAGCGATATTGCATTGTCAGCTCATGTCAGCTCGTGTTTCCCAATATTTGAGTGTTTACTTCGACCAATGTCGATTTGTTGACATGCATCCTGCTGACATATACCGCTTGTTTTGCAGGTCGGCCCGAAACTCTACCGCGCCGTCCAGGAGCGAGGGCATGTCACAGTGAAACGGATCATGGAGTTCATCGCCAACCTCAGCAACGCCAGGTCAGTTCAGCGCCAACCTCAGCAACGCCAGGTCAGTTCATCGCCAACCTCAGCAACGCCAGGTCAGTTCAGCAGGCCGACCGTACCCTGATCTGTTGTCGGATTTGTTTTGGGTATTATATTGATTGACAATTATCGGTTGCCTCATCAATCGTGCGATAAAGGCTAGTGATGACGCACGCCGGTAAACATCTAGCTGATAGGAAACAGTTGCTACCTTATGCAAGATAAAATTCTTCGTTCACATCAACTGCACAAAGCGTTCGACAAAAAAGATAATGGCGACTGGCGAGGGCTGAAAGAGTCTGCACTCAGCTGTACCTAAATTCCTTTGCACGTTTTTGCGTGACAATCACCTAATTATCACCCAGATCAATAAGTACCATAATATTTACGACATCAAGACGTTTTCCCGTTCCATTCAGCCGGCACCCCTAGCTGTGGGGTCGCCGGACCTGGCCTGGACGCCGGGAGCCGATAACTGCCCGAGGCGCTCGCTCAGTAGCCCGCTGGCGGAAACCGACATCGTTACCGCTCCAGTCAAATCACCTCCCTGCCACCACACTGTCTGTCGGAGCCACCGGTAGAGAGCGATCCTGCAGAGACAATGCACCGTCACGGACCGTCTCTGTTGGCACAGTCGTGTCCCATCGGACACGAGCATACCCCGGCCGTGACATCTGTCCGCCATTGTTCGTGATACGTCCGACAGTCATGAAGACGTGATCAGAGCGGGCAGACGTGAGCGGCTCCGACTGGAACTGACATCCGATCCCCCGCTCTGCTCTGCACGTGCTCAATCACCGCCGCTCCCGACAGTCACCCGGCGGAGCGCCGCTGTCGGCCCGGGCACGATTTATGGCGGCGCCATAACTCACTCACGACTGTTCCATCAGCGCCCGGTGTCCCTAACAACAAGCTCACTTATTTCACCTCAAACCGTATCGGAGCATTAGCCCAGTTGCGACAAATTGTGGCTGGCGCGCGCGCTCCGGAGCGGCCGTTCACTCGTCACGATAACGCGTCCGTAACGAGATGCCCCGATAGGCACCCCCCTGTCACAATGGAGCCCACCACATGTTGACGAATTGTGTAACGGCCGGCGCGGGCCCGGCGCGCCGCATCTGACCCCAATGCGCCGTTTTTCTCTCCCGGGCCGCTCTGAAATATGACGCACGACGGGGGAGGCCCGCTGCGCGCGCTGAGTGTGTGTCTGTGTGTCGGCGTGTGTGTGAGCAGGTAAATCACCGCCGTGGGGTGAAAGGCGGGCCGGGCAGAGGGCCGCGCCGACCCGCCCTCGCTTCCTGCCCGGGCACACCCTCCGTCGTCTGCCCGACAAACGGTTGGGAAATATCTCACGCACGGCGCCGACAAACTCCTCAGTCGCGTGCGGCGGGATGTGACGCGTTATTATTTAATGGCGGGTGGACCGGAATTCTAAACGGTGCCACACTGAAACACTGAAACACTGAAGGTGTTCTGCAGACCTGCTACTGTGTCGTGTAAATCTTCAGCGGACAAATATTTCCAACAACACATTCATTATTGGCATGCATGCGTTCACAATTTAACGATAGGTATGCAAGCAAAATACATTGCTTAGGGATAAACAATCTCGAAATGTATTTAAAATCAAACACTTACAACTCTTAGAACACAAAGAAATTATATGCTCTGTAACTGGTTCATGCGCCAACAGCGGCAATACCATGTCATTACGCCTATCCAAACGTCCATCTAATCTCCACGGAGTCATGCTTCAGAGAGCGCACACCTGAGCGCACGCCTATGTGTCTCCGCCATGCCCCCTGGGGGTCATTATCGCCTCCGTGTTTGACATGTACCGCCCTTTAATGGCACGGTGCTGTATTGGTTCTGGCTGCAGTTCTATCGCGTTTAGCTCTGTGCCGCCGGCCGAAATGATTTGGTGCGCCCACCCAACTCACGGCCCGTTCAGCCAGCTGATAGCTCACAGAGACACGATAGACTCGTATGTTGTCGTAATGGACCTGTAAAATTCGCTGATGATACGCTGCCTTCGAGAGATACCCGATCTGGGACACGATTTCCAGGCGGTTATTACCGCTAATAGCGCGATCCTGCATGAGCGACAGCAATACCCGCTCCGGTCGACATAATGACAGGTTGTGACAATTTAGGTGAACAGTTTCGGGAAGGCATACGTTTATCTAGTTATCGATCGTTTTCGCTATCTTTTCCAGATCGTGGTTCATGAAAAATGGGATAGCTTTATGCATAGACCGGCCAATTTATCTGGATTAGATTAAACAAATTTCATGCATTTACGTTCGGTAAATCGCCAATTCCTTTTATCTGTCTTAGATCTCAAGCCGAAGCACTGATTGATGCATTACAAACACGTTTAGCAACATATCGCAATGGAGTTACAATTGGAACTACCACCATCCCTAACAGATGACCGGTCGGCGGTCACGCTCCGCGAACCGTCAAGCCGTTTCATTATGATGTGAACATTCGGTGAAACATTCGTAACCCAGGACTGATGCGACAGCTTACTGCCTCCCAACTCTAATGAGGCCGTCTTACCGGGATTGACAATGTGCGAAAAACTGACTCGTTTCGTCACATAGTTACTTCATCCACTGTACTGGCATGGGAGGGTGGATGAAGGTGTGAAGTTATGTGACTGTGTTTTTGTAAATACCGTGAAGAGTTCATGTTGTAATGAAGGTATCCGGACCAGGTAATCCTGTTTTACTCTCCCATCGAATAGTTTCCACTGTTCGATGGAACAGCAACTCGAATAGGTAATTTCAATAAAGCAAAACCCGGTTACGTGATATAAATCGAAGTTGACTGTTTTTTCACTTCATCAGGCTACAGATCAATATTAATAAAGTCATTGTGAATAATGTCAATGAGAAAGAAAAGCGATGGGGTTCGCATTTTGAGCTTGCTCCCACCATTTCCCACAGTCACCTTGACACGATCAGCCGAGTCTCTCCGAGTCTCTGACCAGTCGTCTCACACTCGCTCACATGATTCCGATCACACTCGTCCGATCTCTCACACACACGATGATTCCCGGCCTCCCACATACACACACGCGAGGATTCCCGGCCGAAAAACCGACCCGTCATCGGGCACGCATTGGTGACAGTCGCCACGGCGCGACACCGAGCTGGAGGTATCCGCTGTCGGCATCATCGGTATGGCGCGTGCACCATCGTCGGCATGGAGCGGGCACCGGAGCGCAGCGCCGTCGGACGCGGCGCCGGTGAAAGTGCCGGCCGGCTGAAGCTGTGGGAGCCCGCCGCCGCAGTCGGCACCCGACGCGCGCCGACATCGGCGCTGACACCGCTGCTGACATTGATACCAGCGCTGACACTGACGGCAGTGCTGACATCGACACATCGGAACGGGCTGCTTCCGGAGATAGATCGGAGCTGGCGGTGCTACACTGGATGGGGTGCTAGTGGTGAGGAGCTCGGAACTTCTGGACGTCATCATCGGAACGAGTCACGCGCAGGAGGAATCTCCAGCCCCCGGTCTTTCTCGATGCTGGTATCAGAGCGCCGAAGTGTGCGCTGTCGTGGAGTTTTGTGGAACCGGAGGTGAGGGTCTGTGATCATTCGGTGCGTTGTTCGAAACAGGATGTGATGATCAGCGAACAGAGCTAGATATTGTTGTGGAAGGGAATAGTTGGTGAATCGTTTCGAGTAAACGCCCCAACCTGTGCTGAGCTCATCAATAAGAACGTGTGAACAAGAACGTACAACCGCCGGCTTCTGCCACATTCGGACCGCCGTGAATCTGTGCTCATCCTCGCGACAAAAACTATCGACTGGAAGGAGCTGCAGCCCGCCGGCGGTGCCTGGTGACCTGGGTCGGCGCCCGGGGTCAGCTGAGGGGTCAGCTCGCTGCCGGGCCGGCTCGGAGGGCTGGCCGGCAGCTCGGCGCCGGCCGCCGGCCGCCGGGGCGATGTAGATGTCCTCCGGCTGTCCGAGCGTGCGGGTGACCCGGCTGAGAGCCGTGCGGGCCGGCGGCGACGGCCGCTGGTCGCCCACCCTGCCTGAGGCAGTCACCAGGTGAGCCGACACACCACAGAGCAGGGGTCAAACAAATGAAGGGATACAGATAGAAATCAATATTAACAAATTTTACCACAAAAATGCCGGACGCCCCATAGCCATACTAACCCGCTTCCTTTCCCAGTAAAAGGTTCTGTGGCATCGTTTTTCTTTTTTCTTTTTGTATAGTACCGGTGGGTAATGCCAAGTCTTGTCGTCGTCGAAGTGTTGCGATCATTGTTCAGGTGAAAGTTGAACGACGTAAAAAGATGCGTTTAACATCCCTCAAAGATGAGCTACGGTCATGTCTGGATTCAGATTCTCACCGAATACCATATTATTCGAAGACGGTTAACTATTACGATCCAGGTAAGGTGGGAAAATAGCAGTGCAGCCATTTTCTGCAGGTGATCCGTGAAAATAGCTTTGTTTGTGCGCCTGGCTGAATCTGAATCTGATTCCGAGCGAGTAGGTCGTACGAAAAAAGAAACAGAGTTAAACGCATATGTGAGCGTCTACTCTTCGTTTGTCGCACACCATTGGAAGTCATAACAAACAATATTAGTCACTAATCAACATAGGCGGCGGAACGGGGGGGGGGGGGCACCGGGGCACCGTGCCCCCTTTGATTTTGGCATTTTAACATTAGCCCTATGGGCGTTGCATGGAAAGAATGGGACCAAAAGTCGGCAGTGCCCCGCCTTAATTGAAGGTGTTCCGCCGCTACTGCTAACCAAAGCCTGTCGAGTGTTCCACGGCCTTTTTCATGATGATTTATGAAGATCTCGCAGTTCCAGATTCAGGCAGTAAGCAAGTTAACTGCTGCCAAAGCCAAAACTTACGCTATTTTCATTTCTAAAATCGCATTGAAATGTGAGCGCCTGAGCGTCTTGCATCAAAATTAAAATTCTATCATGGAATAGCAGCTGAAACAGGCATCAAATACGAGTTTGTTTCGTCTACTTGATAGCTATCGACAGCACTTTGAACCATCGGGAAACAGAGCTAAACCTGAAGCCGTTATAAGTGAAGCAGCTCCTGCTCCGAAAGAGATGTTAAATTAAGCAGCATTGACATGAATTGAAGCATTGTGCATGCTCTTGACTTGGTATATGGTATGAAATGTCGCAAATTTCTTAAAAATCCGAATAATTAGAGACACAAGTAAAATGCCATCACCGAATAGCGCTAGCAAGACAACGACACTGCGGTACCGGCCGCAACAGCAACCTTTAGCAGCTGGTGGGTGTCGTCCTTCTCTCATTCTCCTCGCAGTATTGCTATTGCTCTCCTTGCAGTAAGCTCGGGCCAGAATAAATGAGGATCCGTTTCCCGATTGGCGATGGCCGCATTGTTTCACGGCGCTGTGGTCTCGCCAAGTTGGACGCCGGGTTATTCATGTTTTCAAATATGGGCTGATTATGTTTGGGAAGCGAGAAGCAGGGGCCTGAGCCAGCCGAGCAGGCTTATCTTGCCCGGAGCGGCGGGGCCAGAGTCTGAACCGGGGCCGGCCCGGAGGTATTCGACACTACGGCTCCGAATTCCTGCTCCGCACCTTACTGAATTCAGCGTTATTATATGTTAAAAGAAGGTCTGATTCCCGAAAAATATGAGAAATTCCGATCTAATTGATGGGCCCCCATACATCAACAGCAACAATGGCGAATAAATATGGCTTTCTCGCGGCCGTCGCGCTACGAGGTCAGCGCCGAGACAGAAAGCTCGCGGCATGCTCGGATCGGTGTGACCAAAAGCCATTCCAAGCGAAATCTGTAACCACTGCTATTTCAATCATAATTTATTGGCCTCCCTGACGCCTGTCACCAGCGTTCAGCTCAAATTAGGCCGGGCACGGTTGCGCAAAGCTATCGTTCGTGCCCCTTTGCTGTTGTACGGGAGGGATGCAGACCAATTATACCAGACATACTGCAAGTGAGACCTATCTCACCGAGAGCTCATTTGTAGCTCGTAGCCGGCCCGGTAATCTTATGAATATGCATGAGTCGCCTTAACTGCACCCTTCCGTGCCCTATTTCATCATGATTAAACCATGGAAAAGCGCTAAATGCGCCACTCGGCCGCGGCAGTAAAACTAGACGTCAACCCCGGCCGGCCGGCAGACCGCCGCGCCGCTGCAGCGGTACGCCGTTTGGGCCGTCAAAGTGAGAGCGGCTCACGGGGACGCCGGGCCGCCCCTCGCCCGTCGGCGGCAGCCCGTGTCGTGACAGCCGTCCCGGCTCATCACGAGCGCGCCGGATCCGTCGCCGGCGCGCCGTGATGGCGCTGTGCGTCACGGCGGTTCCCGAGGCCGGGTCGTGAGACGGCGCGCCCGGCCCGCCTCGGGCGTGTCGGCGGCCCGGGTTAAGTGCGCGGCGCTCCGGATAATGTCTTCCTGAGAACTGCGCCGGCCGCACGGCGTGTGTCATCACTCGCCGAGCTCTCGTTGGAACTGGTACACCCACCTCCGCGCCGGCCCCCGTGGGTGAACTATGGTCGGCAAGGGCGCCCGCCCACATCGAGACGAGCGAAATTAAAACGGCAGTTTGGCAGGCACTCTCATCGGTAATGCAGCTGGTTTGCCATAGAGCACTGAACTAGTTACAAAATAAATATAGCTATCGAATAGAAGTATGATGTGGTCGTGCAGCGGAAAATCCCAAGCAAGAGTGCTTGCATCGAAATGTGACCGTGTGTGTAGAACAGAGGCAATTGAGTAGCTGTGAATAGTCATTAAACCGTTCCACATCATTCAAAACATTCTGATAGCAATGGCAATGCTGCTATCATATATCTGGACTCGGAGCCGATTTTGCTTGGTTGGTAAGGGTCTGGCAGTCAACAAATCCGTCAAGTTTCAAAGCTTGAAAGTTTATTAGAGAGCAAATAAGCGTTGGAGAGCAAGTGTAGAAGAGCTATGCCAGTAGCTATGCTCAATGCAAAGCTCCAGCTCATTACTTCACTGCGGACATCATCAGGCATCATCGCAGTGTCGTATTCTCCTCCCCCAACCACAATAGTTGAAAGGAACAGAATTGAAGCTAGAAAGTTGATAGAGGTTCACACATAGGAGTCTGAATGACTCCATGACAGTCGGCAAATATTCGCTGGTCTAATCAGGCATGATGTCGATACTCGGACAATCGCCGAGTACCGTGTGTAGTCGGCGTCAAGCGTCTGTAGTCAGCGTGAAGGGTCTGGTCGACTTGACATCTAGGCGCTGCAGTACTGTGCGTCGGCCGTGTTGGACTGGATCCAGGTGAGCGCCTCCGACACGCGAGCGAACACGTCGGGCCAGTCGGCCACGGCGCACGGCTGGCCGAACGAGACGACGCCGATCAGACGGTAGCTGCCCGAGACCTCGGTGACCAGCGGGCCGCCGCTGTCGCCCATACAGACGCCCTCGCCGCCGGTCGACTTGCCGCCGGCGCAGATCATGTTGCTCTTGATGGTGGAGCCCCAGCGCTGCATGCAGTCGGACTCGGACCAGACGGGCAGGTCGATCTGCTGCAGGCTGGTGGCCTGCGGGCTGGTGGCGCCCAGACGGCCGAAGCCGCTCGCGGTGGCCGTGGCGCCGGCGTACGTCTCGCCGGCCTCGGCCAGGCAGACGGGCGAGATGGTGCTGCTGTAGGTGATCTCGCGGTCCAGCTTCAGCAGCGAGAAGTCCCAGCCGCTGCCCGAGGCGTTCGTGTACTGCAGGTGGTCGATGATCTGGACGACCGAGTAGCGCTGCTCGCCGGCGTCAGTGGTGCCGATGTTGTGGTCGCCGAGCAGGACCTGGATGTCGCTGGCGGTCTGGAGGTCGGCCGTGCAGTGGGCCGCCGTCAGCACGTAGCGGTTGTTGATGACGCTGCCGCCGCAGAAGGTGCGGGTGCCGCCGGGGCTGACGAGGCCGGCCTGCCACGGGAAGGCGCCGATGGCAGCCTCGGTGCCGCCGACCACGCGGCCGCTCTGGCGTTGTCCGCAGCGGCAGCCGCCGGTCGAGGGCGCCTGCGTGGTGACCGGGGCCTGCGTGGTGGCCGGGGCCTGGGTGGTGACCGGCGCCTGAGTGGTGCCGTCCACCCTGGGCACGGTGATGGTGCAATGGAAGCCGGTAGACGTGCCGGAAGAGTCGGTTCTGAGCTCGATGGCGAGCTGCGCCGCGGTGATGGTGGGCACGTCTCCGGAGCCGCAGTAGCGGACGTTGTTGATGGAGAGGACGTCACGCCAGCAGAGGAAGGACCACTCCAGACTGAAGGGAGAACAGCTGATGCTGACGGCCTGGTCCTCGGCACCCTGCACGGTGACAGTCAGCCGCAGGTTGTTCGGGTACTGGTTAGGGAAGTTGGGCGAGGTGAAGCGGTAGTTCCCGGCGTTGAGGACCTGCACAGCGCGGCTCGGCTGCAGCGTCAGCGGCACCACCTCCTGGTACGGCACCGCCTGGACCTTATCGCCGTACGGCACCGCCTCGTCCTCAGCGTCGTAAGGCGCCGCCGCCCGCAGCTGGCCCGGCTTGGCCACGGCCACGCCCAGGGCGAGGCAAGAGATGATCAGCAGCCGGTTCATGGTGAGTTGATGCCGACCCTCCGAGACCCGGCGCCTTATATATCCCGCCGCCGGCGGGCACAGGTGTACCCCGACCCCTCCGGGACAGCAGGGCTCGGCCGGGCCGTCCGCCGTCCCGCTGTCGGTCCGAGAGCAGCCGACGACACCCGTCCGTTCGCTGGACGTGGACCGCTTGACGATGCAGCGGCGGGTCGTCAGCAACACAAGTGCGCCTGTCGAATGCTCGCGGCCACATAGGCGGCGGAACGGGGGGGGCACCGGGGCACCGTGCCCCCCCTTGAATTCTGCAAGGGGGGCACCAATAGCAAGGTGCCCCCCCTTAAATTTGATGTATTAGTACCAGGAGCAGATTCGGGAAAACTCCAAGGGAAGGGTCATGAATCGAAGTGGTGCCCCTACCTATACCCAAAATGAAAACCTCAACGGATTTCGGCCACTTAATTTTGGTGGTGCCCTATTTTCAGTTTTCTATTTTCTTTATTTTTGGTTAGTCGTGTGATGACTGGTGCCTCTGCTAGGCCGCTGGTGCCCCTGGAAAGATTGTGGTACCTACCTACCCTGCCCCCTGACAAGCCCACGGTGGGCCCTGGGTGCCATGGGTCCTAACAGGCCCGTGGTGCCCCTGACAGGCCTGTGGTGTCCTTGCTAGGCCTGTGGTGTCCCTGGGCCTTGGCAGGTCTGTGGTGCCCCTGGCGAGCCTGTGGTGCCCCTGTTAGAACGCAGGTGCCCTTAACCCTCGCCCGCACATGCTATTTTCCCATCCTAGAACGCACATGGGGGGGGGGGGGGGTGGTTGCCACCCCCCCCGCGCCATTTCGTTCCTGTTGGAGATAGAGCTTAGCAGTAAAGACCAAAAAGATTCTTTGGGAAGAGACGAATCCAATGATACCCAGTTTTACCTTCTCAGGTCAGTCATTGACCTTCCAGGTCAGGTCAAACTAAAAAATATTGCTGTTTTGGGTCACCGTTGGATATCAAGTGCGCTGCTTATCAAATACCGATGACGATGCTGTTTTCTGGTGCCAAGCCAGCTAGAACCTCTTTGTCACACTACCCGACCAGAATTTTGCTGCTGAGGTCATTTCAGGTCAAGTTAGGTCAAGGTCAATTATATGTGTTTGTATGTCTGTGTGTGTCTGTGTGTATACTTATGTGTGCACCGATTGTTTTTGGGTCCATATTACATGAAATCATGATCTGAGAAGCTTTTACCAAAAATGCAGTCAAAAAACTTCACAAAAAGTAAATTCAGCTTGCCTAAAACGCAATTATCTTAGATGACCTAGGTTGACCTTGACCCTGACCTTGACCCCTGTACATCGTCGAACAACATGTTCCATGATAGGTGGGAGGTAAGACTGGCAAAAAAGGCCGAAATCAGGGTGTCAAAAGCTCACAAGGCCCATGGCAAGCGAAAGATGTTGAGAATTGGCCATTTGGGTCATGACATGACCTGAAAAACAAGGTCATATCTCCTAAACCAAAAATCACAGAAACTTGAAATTTTCAGTGGACATCAAGAGAGGATAGAGGAGCAGCTATACGAAAAATCAGCCTTCTAGCTCTAAAAATGTTGAGTGCAGAGCAGAAAAACTACCTGGGGGGGTGGCAACCACCCCCCCCCCATGTGCGGGCGAGGGTTAACAGGTTTGTGGTGCCCCTGACAATCCTAAAGTGCCAACGACAGGCTTGTGGTGCCCTTGACAGGCCCATGGTGCCCTTGCGAGGCTGGTGGTTCCCCTGCAAAGCCGATAGTACCCCTGGCAGGCCTCTGGTGCCCCTGGCAGGTCTGTGGTGCCCCTGGAAGACCTGTAGTGCTTTTGCTAGGCCGATGGTGCTCCTGACAGGCCTGTGGTGCCACTGACAGGCCCGTGGTGCCACTGACAGACCCGTGGTGCCCCTGCTAGGCCTGTGGTACCCCTGGCGGGCCTGTGGTGCCCCTGTCGGCTGTCAGGCCTGTGATGCTCCTGGCAGGCATGTGGTGACCCCAGGCCCAAAGTCATGACCCATGTGACCTTCCCCCTGGGATTCGCCACTGATAAGTACTGCAATGGCTTCTTGGTAATTTGATACATGTAGGATTAACCCTCGCCAGGCGAGGGCCTTTTCCATAACACGGACGGCGAGGGGGGGGGGGGGTTGGTACGACCCCCCTCGCGATTGGCTCCTATGGCACTTAGAAACGACAAATTTACAGGGTAGGTGGGTCCATGGGAGATCTCGCCCCTAGGAAAGTTTGGTGACTCTAAGTCAATATTTAGGGGGTTTTGGGGGTATGAATGCAAAAATTTTGCTAAAACATGTTAAAAATTTTCGCTTATAACTTTTTACCTAGCAAAGATAGAGCAAAAATAAAAGCACCAGTGAACTCAGGACGTCAGTGCGCATCGAATGGTATACTTTGTTACCAATTTTAGTGAAGTTTGGAATTCAGTTGCCGCTAAGCTAGTCCAATTTTCCCCTGACCTTGTACCGGTTTTTGTGACCTGGTGACCTGACCTGAAATGACTGGGACTTCAAATTTTCAGGAAAGGTGCGAAAATGTTGCCCCAGAAGGTATGCCCGCGCCGCCGTTTTTACGTTATTTGCGAAAAACTTTGGGGGGGTTGCATCAACCCCCCTCGTCGGGCGAGGGTTAATGGAATTTATCAAACGAGAATAAGAAAGAGACAAACACATAGGTACTTGAGGATCAGCTTCAAGTTAACCACACATACAGGGGTGTTCTGCCATTTTCGTTTAGTAAAAAAAAAAGAAAAAAATCATCGTGTCAGGGCTGTGACGAAAAATAAGTGGCCTAAATCCGATGAGAAAACAGGATTTGGGGGTACCCTAGGTTTGGCTCCTTGAGCTGGTGCCCCCCTTGTCTCAAATCGTTCCGCCGCCTATGCGCGGCCATGTCGCTTGAGCGAGACAGCCGCAGGGCCATGACGTCAGGAATAGCGCCTAGATTGGCATGTGCCAGGACGCAAGTGGCGGTGGTGCCTGCATGGCAGTTGGCCCGTCCGCTTGCAGAAATTGTGCTACGGTGAACTTCTAGTACCATTGAACATAAGTATTACACGGTCGGTACAATAATCTAGCAAGAGACCATGATTTTCATGGAAATAAAAAAAAGTTAATGAGTGACAAGAATTTAATGACAAATAACACTTTTTTGTTACTCAAGATAAAAGTAGCCGGCAAAATCGAGCATCTTATCATACCACTTGGTTCACTTAAAATGTTCTGTCTTCATTGAAAGTCGCTGTTTCATTTGTTTCGCTTGTCGCGTCTCGCATTTAGCGCATTCAGCAACAGCAGAATCAGATGCATGCAATGCAAGGCTTTGGCAGAGCTGCCAGTCATCAGCTCTGATGACTCCTCTGGTTTGCGCTACTGTAACTCATACCTACTCAACCCCAAACCAAGCGCCGCGCTACTATCGCTCCGGAACCCGCTTTTTACCCTTTTACCGAAACATCAGCCGTCAAGCGACCAAGGCACACTTATTGCTCCATGAGAACATTGCAAAAGGGCAGCAATGAGCAAACTGAGTAGTGGCAACCGGCCACGGTTCTCAGAGAGGGTCTTACACCAATAGATAGATCCACACTGAAGAGGAGCACGTGACGCAGCTGATTTACGCTGCATGTACTACTGGGAAAATTACGTGGCCCTGCCGACCTTTCGGCTATGAAGCGTGGAAGGCGGGGCACGACGTAGTCTGAACTCGCCGACACACGGCAGCTGGGTTCTGCACGTCAGCTCCCGGAGATGATGCATGGGCGATAATGTCTATATAGAGCTGCATAAAAGCTGCAATATTTTCGTGGAGGAGGCTATACGGGGTTTTAAGTAATTTCCCGTGACACATATTGCTTCACAGCACATTGTTGCACATCCGGTAAACGTCGTCACACCTATGTAAGGCAGTGGTGAGGTCATGCCGGTCTCATTTTCATCGATACACGCCGCCAAAGTGTCCACACCGGTGACCCCCACGTTTCTCACATCTTGCGTTCTCTGACGACCTGTCGTCCCTGTTCCCAGACACCCACTGCGTAGGATGTTCTCTCCCCGTCTCTCCCCGACCCTCCCGCGCTGCGCCGCCCGCTCGTGAGTTGGCTAATGACTCCCACCGCCGGCTCCACGCCGTGCACGGCCGTTGCCTCAGCTTCCGGGCCGTCCCGGGGCCGGTCTGGTCTGACCCCGACCTCTGCTGGGCTGCTGACGGGCGCCGTCCCACCGTCTGACCGGGGAGCCGGCCCGGTCCCGGCTCTGGCGACCCCACCGCAAAGGGTGTGGCGTCTCACAGACTTGGAAAGCGACACGGTCCACTCTCATGTGATGTCACCATAAATTGACGTAACGCCACAGTGAGCCGCTGTGACGCCATCGTGAACAGACGAGATGAACAGCCGAGACACTCTCAGCATGCCAGCTGCAGGATACTGCGTCGCTGGTCAGCCAGGAGGGCTGCAAGCGCCACATCAATGATGGCAGAACTGACAGAACTGAGTCCTCCTCCCCGATGTTCGCAGCCTACTGAACTGACTGGGGTGACGTTTGTTCTCTGTGCAGGCCGCGCAATGGGTTCGCGAAGGAGAACCTGGAGTGGCTGGAGGGCCTGTTCCGCGACCAGCTCGGCGACTCGGAGGAACTGCACCTGGAGGACTTCAAAAAGATCGTCCAGACTAAAAACGTGAGTAGTTTCCGCAGTGGCAAATGCAGGCTGGCAATATAATGAATAAGTCGATTATCTGATGGTGACAGCGTAAACAGTGAACTGTTTGCAGCATGAACTGCGATTGAACAAGAGGCTTGGATAGTTTTGGGTTAAAAGGCGCAAAAGAAAGTACGAAAGGCATAACCAGACCAGCACAAAACACGCAACAAAAATTGGAAAAATGTGGACGAAAATGGGTGTGATTTAGAGACTTTGAACAGTACCTATCCGCCTAAATTGTCGAAGAAAATGGGTATGATTTGACTTTAAACAGCACCCGCCTAACCTACTTAAACTCACTCTCACACAATGCTGACCGCACGCTAACCGATGCCACCGCAGCCGTTTTTCGCGGAGCGGGTGTTCCAGATATTCGACAAGGACAGCAGCGGCACGGTGTCGCTGCAGGAGTTCCTCGACGCCATGCACCAGTTCGCCGGACAGTCACACGACGACAAGATCCGCTTCCTCTTCAAGGTCTACGATCTCGACGGTAAGTGCTGTTTCCGGAGAGTGCTATTGAGCTTAGCCCTATTAGCCTAGCCCTAGTCCTAGCCCTACCTCGGTCGAAACGCTATCCGAATGCATCTGTTATTTTAATTTTTCTTTCATGACAATAAACATTAGGAAGAAAAGAAAAGACAGCCCAGCGGCCAAAAGATCTTCGTATTATACAAATCCTATTCGTAATTTGCACTTCCATTATACTTAGCCAATCAGCCATCACTTTCTCAATCAAAAGTCGCCTCTTGGCACCAACCCTTGCAATTCTAACACCCGCTCTCCGCTCTGGTCAGGTGACGGTCTGATCCAGCACCGCGAGCTGCAGCACGTGATGCACGCCTGTATGGAGGAGAACGGCATGAAGTTCAGCGAGGAGCAGATCGAGGACCTGACCGCCGCGCTCTCCGAGGACGCCGATGTGGAGGCCCAGGGCGCCATCACCTACGAGGCGCTGAAGGCGCAGCTGGCCAAGCACGAGGGACTGCTGGAGAACCTCTCCATCAGGTGGGAGTGCGGCACGGCGAGGGAGGTCGGGTTGGAGGGGAGGGGCTACTCAGGGAGGTAAGATGGGCCTGGGTGTGAAATCAACTCATTTACCATGGAAAATATTAATAATTAATATGCATCAATCCCCTCGCGTTGTCTCGTATTTCACTTCTAATGAGCTCCTAAAATAATTAGCCCTCGTTTGATCATAAATCATCCTGAGATGAGAGATTACCACGTAACTGACCGAAAAGAGATGACTGAGGTGACTGCGAAGAGATGATACTGAAAGATGAACATATTTCCTCTTTCAGTATCGACCGCTGGCTGGTGCCGCCGCAGCCCAGGAACCGGCTCTCGATCCTGCGCAAGCTGAGCTCGGTGAAGCCGTACCAGTTCTCTCTGCCCTACATCCGAAACAACTACGCCTACCTGGCCTTCCTCTTCGCCTTCATCGCCGTCAACGTCGGCCTCTTCGTCGGCCGCTGTGTCGAGTTCAGGGACTTCCCCGGGTTCTACATTTTGGCTAGGGCCTGCGGTGAGTCATAGGGAAGGACACGACACCGGACACAAAGCTATGATGTCGGACACTCAGGTGCTGTTACTTCTCATAAGTCTCCTCGTGTTTATAAATTATAAAACGATATATACCTAAGATGTCTCATTTTGATGAATCCCAACAAATCAAATCTACCCAGAGTCGTAATTACGCCCAGCGCTCACTTTTACCATCACTCCAACTGCAGGCCAGACTCTGAACTTCACGAGTGCGTTCATCATCGCCGTGATGCTGCGGAACGTCATCACGTTCGCTCGCTCGCACGGCCTCGGCTCGATCCTGCCGCTGGACGAGCACATCTACTTCCACAAGATGGCCGGCATGCTCACCTTCGTCTACAGCCTGACACACACGTTCGCCCACCTCTGCAACCTTGGTGAGTCTGAACGGCGCTTGCCATATGCCATAGCATGTGCTCGTTTAATTTATTGACTCGGCTGAAAACAGAAGTCATCGGCTACATGCGCAATGGGAATTTCTCAACTAAAGTCAACATCAGGTCGGGTAGCACTACCAGTGCTATACATTGTACCACAAAGCAACCTAAAACCTATGGAAGAGACCGTTAGAGTGTCTGGCTCACAAGCCTTCCACTTTCCACCCACAACGCCGACACCTCATTTTCCTCCTTCCGCAGCGATCAACGTGGTGCCGCCGGACGGGGCGCTGCACGCGCTCAACGAGGGCAACTTCACCTACGCCGAGTGGCTGCTGACGATGCGCCCGGGAAAATTCGGTCTGGTGGCGGGCATTGCCAACCCTAGCGGCGTGGCCCTCATGGTCATCCTCACCGTGATGGTCATCTGCTCACAGCCGTTCGTCAGGAAAAAGGGCAACTTTGAGGTGAGCGGGATTGAACATGGGCTATGGAGCGTAGTTTTAGGTAGCATCTAAAGTTGCGTGTAAAAAGTATTTTGTTTCCTACGTAATGTTTTTATACAAAGGCAGTTTTTTAGCAGCGGTGTAACCTGAAATGTCAATGTTTTTGTTCATAAGTTAATCGATTAAATTCGGTAAAATGTAGCTAAATTGGTTAAATTATCATGTGCGGTTTAACCTCTTAACTGTACAATTAAGCCCATTCTAACCCGAAGTGTGATACCGCACATGCCGCAGGTGTTTTACCGGACGCACCTGCTGTACGTGCCGTACATGATCCTGCTAATCCTGCATGGACCCAACTTCTGGAAGTGGGTGATCGTGCCGGGGGTCATCTACCTGCTGGAGCGGATGGTGCGCTTCCTGCGCTCCCGGACCGGTCAGGGCAGGACCTACATCAGCTCCGGCATCCTGCTGCCATCCAAAGTCACACACCTGGTGAGACTATACAGACCCCTGACTTTTACCGACAACTAGCCAGACTTGCCGTTGATTGGCCGTTTTAAATTTTCATCCAACAAGTTTAGACCTAACTGTCTGAAATATGAATGACAGCTCTCAGATTTACATTTGCTTTGTAAGCATGAATTCGCATAATTATATTGGTGCAACAAATGTGTGCACATTACGTAGGCCCTGAGAAGCTGTTAGTTCCCACGCGAAACACGCTCATGAATTGTCTGCCTGTTGTCGCTGCTCGTATATCAGACCACTTCCGTGTGCAATACACAACTCATCGCAACCTAATCCATAAATATCGGACCTGTTGAGTGTTGACCATTATTATCATCTAAAGCCAACAGAACGCTCATCACTAGTGCAGTTAACGCCGAACCGTCTGGCACAAAATGCTATCCGCAGAAGCTGTCCCAGTCAGACTGCCGGTCAGACTGCTGCCCCAGACTGCTGTCCCAGACTGCTGTCCCAGACTGAGCCCGCACCTACTGCCGTTCGCAGGTGATTCGGCGTCCCTCCAGTCTCGTCTACCACCCGGGCGATTATCTGTTCGTCAACATCCCGGTGATCGCCAAATACGAGTGGCATCCGTTCACCATCAGCAGCGCTCCCGAACAGGACGGTACGCTCACCAGAACACTTATGCGTGTTCGATGTGTTCTGAGAAAACTGCTGTTGTGATGTCATGATAACAAAGTGCTCGAATCGATCTATACATTGACTCATCTATAGACACCCTGACCTAACTAGACGTCCGCGGAACTTTTGATCGGAGATAGCTGATAGCGAGGAACATCTTCTCTCGAGAACTGTGATTGTGCATCTTCCAATAATTATCATTCTTCATTGTCGGAACAGGTTGTTTTGCGCCACTGACTCCTTTTTTGCGCCACTGTTTTGACCGCTCTGCTGACTCCTGTTTTCGTCGAACGTTTCTTTCTCTGCAGGCACGTTGCGACAAGGGACATGCCCTTACCCCACTGATGACATTTGTTCATTAATTTTTTCTTCTCAGACACCCTGTGGCTCCACATCCGTGCCGTGGGCGGGTGGACGAACCGACTCTACGACTACTTCGAGGAGGAACAGCTCAAAATCGAGTGCATGGAGGAGGTCAAAGGCGGACCGGAGAACTGCGCCTCCGAAAAGTGCCAGCGGATCCTCAAACCGGAGGAAACCAGCATACAGAAAATACAAAAGTGAGACAACCTTTCATCGAAATGTATCTACGCTGAAAAAGAAACAAAGTCGGAATATTGAGTATCCATGACAGATTTGATAATGATGTAAATAATAAACCAATTAGTACAAATCAAATATATTCAAAAACACACAAAGCTTTCGGCTTCGAACAGCCTTGGTCACTGTGTCATAGGTAAAGGTCTAATGACCTTTACCTATGACAGACATTTACCTATGCCTATGACCTTTACTTTAGACCTTTACCTATGACACAGTGACCAAGGCCGTTGAAGCCGGAAGCTTTGTGTGGTTTTGAATATATTTGAGTTGTATTAATTGGCTTATTATTTACATCATTATCCAATGTCGAAATAACTGATGATATCTCTGATTAGACGGATCGATCGAAAACTTAATCAACTACAATTACTTCTATGTCACCTTCTTGACTTGAAACTACAGCACATTTGTCTAAGCCAAAAATTACCGTAATTATTTTGCCCCCCCCCCCCGTTTTCTTCTATTTCAATTCCGTCACCATCCCCGTTTATCGCCAGATCGATGAAGAAGCTGGCGATTACCGGAGAGAAGGAGCGGGAGCGTCGGATCAGTTTCAGCACCAAGCCGCCGGAGATCCTGTCGGACGGAACGGAGAACGGCGCCTTCACACACGACCAGGAGCCCGTCAGCATGGAGCCCATCGACGAGGAGGAGCCCGGCCAGGGTACGGAACAAATGGGTGCCCGGTGGCCACGGGTCTGACAGGTGACAGCTTGCCAAATAGGACTTATCGCACAGCACCACAGAATCCCATATTTTTAAGAAGTCCATTCCCCCGCCCACACAACTTTTCTTGAAACGTGGCATTGTTGTATCGATATCGGGATATCCGATGATAATGGAGCTCCGTACAGAGTGTCATTTCTGTTTTTTTTTTTCAGATATTACCGATCAACATATGACGTCACTGGACGAGACCAACAACGGTCTGTTCGGAATCAAGAAAGTGCCGCTGCTCAAGGCCATCTCCCTGCCAGACATGCAGCATAGAATGAAGACGAGGGAAAAACTGCTGGCGTAAGATGAACTCTGCAGTTGATAATACACTTCATGGTAGCCATTCATACAGTCAAATACTGTCATTTTGAATCTATTCTTCGTCCTTTGACTCTTGGTGCAAATATTCACAAAATATCTCAACCGTAACGATATTTTCTCGACAAATATTATAAACAACAAAGTTTTCGTTCTCGTTCACAGACTCCGGAACCAGGTTCGCTCCAACTCGGAGCGCATGTTCGACGACAAAGCCATGCAGCGAGCGCGGGCCCAGCTAGCAGACCTACCCTATCTGGTATGTATGACGTCATATGTTCATAATGCAAATATGTCAGTAGATCACATCGCTGATTACATCTTTGGTGATAAGGTGCTTCTTAGAGAGTTCTTAGACATGAATATGTGCATGCATTACTGGGAATTGGGTAAGAAAAATCACAATTATCCTGTTGATTAGTATTTCAGCATCGTTTGAATCACTCATGACGCAAAATGTTGCCTTGCATGCATGCTCCATTTGCTAGACACCACAAAGCTGATGGGCTGCTTGAGGGCGACGTAAAGTCTGAAGTTTGAATGGTGTGGTGGATATTGCACCGTGGCACCACTGTAAAGGCATGAAGAGATATTAATGCACCTCGACACGCCATGCCTCCGCGGCAGCCTGCATGAGAATCGCTCCTTAGAAGCTACAGCTGCGATGGCATGCGCTCACTAACTACCACTTTGGGTCCTATGTGTAACGTGCAGGCATTTCTGTAACTTGGCATGCTTTCTTCCAGAAACGTGGTGAACCGGTACTTAAAAGCGTATCTACGGTAAGTTCCGGCCCCGGACAATGTAAAATTGGTGTCGGTAGATGATTAATACGAGTATATGAATGAATAGGATTATGTCTATCGGAGTGAGGAGTAAATGGAGAGGAGTACCCTCACTAAACCAAGTCAGCAAAAAGAACCGTGTATCATAATATTGCAAAAGCAATCCGTCAATCATGTCGGTTGATCATCAGGTTCAACCGAAATAAGTCTATTTTCATTGTGCGATATCTTCGTTTGAAATGTCGTGCGAAAATGAACTTCTCCGTGTGATAAAGTGAAGACGAGTGTACCTAATAGCGTCATTTCGATTTAACTTTGATGTCAACCAGCAGAGTAAAAGCCCCTGACCTCGAATTCAACTTGGTACTTAGCTTATTTCATCATTTGACCGCACTCCCTGTCTCCCCGTGCGGCACCAACCCGCAGAGTCCCCAGAACAAGTCTGTGGCGCGCAGTTTCCGCTACATGCGCCGCAAGCCGACCATCATCGCGTTCAAGACGCCCTCCCAGGACAGCCTGGAGCTGGCCAAACGGGAGCAGGAGACGCAGGAGGAGCAGGAGCAGCGCCGCGCCGAGGAGGGGCGCGCGCAGACCGTGGCGCTGCCCAACGGGGCAGAGCTGAGGTACCCCGTCGGAAAACCGCTCGAGGTGAGCTGGGTTACCGCTCGAGGTGAGCTAAGGTACCCCGTCGGAAAACCGCTCGAGGTGAGCTGGGTTACCGCTCGAGGTGAGCTAAGGTACCCCGTCGGAAAACCGCTCGAGGTGAGCTCTACAGGTACCGCTCGGGGTGAGCTCAGGCAACGGTCGAGGTGAGCTCGGGTACCGTCGCGAGTTGAGGTACTCTGTCGGTAAACTGCTCAGATTAGGTGCGGAGCAAATGTCTCTCTCATGGGAACAACGATAAACTGGTGCTAGAGAGCTGAGGCCAGTTTTACCAACAGATAGCCGCCTGCCGGAATTTTTGCCTGAAGACCGCTCCACATACGGAGCGTAAACGCGATGGGCACGTAAGCGGATAGGGCTTTACAGTTTACGCTCCGTATGTGAAGTTGTTCTTAAGCAAAAAATTCCGGCAGGCTGCTATTTTTCTCTTGGTAAAACTGGCCTCTGATGCGCTGAAGCTATGCCAATGAATGCTTCAGCTAGTTCAATAATTTGTCTTGCCATTCTGCACCCATTTCACCACCCCCGCCGTACACCAACTGATGAGCCTGTCTACTGCTTTCAGATCTACCTGGACGGTCCGTACGGCACTCCGTCCAGCCACATTTTCCGCGCGCAGCACGCTGTGCTGATCGGCACCGGGATCGGCGTCACACCGTTCGCCTCCATCCTGCAGTCCATCATGTACCGCTACTGGAAAAACTGCCACCGCTGTCCGCGCTGCCAGCACGAGTGGACCGCAGAGCTGCCCGCCTCCGTCATGAACCTCAAAAAGGTCGGTGGGCCTGGGAATGTGTCGTCCAGCCCGTAGCCGTATGACCCGCTTAGTGCTTCGCGCTTGCTCGTGAATCGAGAAAATATAGACTTACAAAAATATATAATATAAATAATCAGTTATTATTGAAAATGTTTAGTGTTCTGAAGAATAAACTCCCGAAAATCCTGGCTCCTACAGGAGCTGTCAGGAGCTGTGAGGACATTAAGTCCTAAAGTCAATATCACTATTGTTTGTGATCGAAAGTATGTTGAAGTGTGTGCTGACTGCTGATACCGGCGAGGAAACTCAAGCCGGACTTACCTGTAAGAAGAGCAGCTGAGTTATTCCAGCGCAGGCCGGAGGCGCCGATGTTAGCTCACTCGGTATAGAAATATTTGAAAACATGGTTGCCAATAACAGCACAGTACCCGAGCGTAGCACATTGACATCCCCTGGTAACAACTGTCAGGCGCTGTTCAACTGCTGATGCCTCACCGTTTTGACCCATGACTGTTCCCTCTTTCAATCCCTGCACTTCGTCCACTAATAATGCTCTCACGCAACCACGCGCCACACCACCGCGCTGACGCGCATCTGTTTACGACTGACACGCATCATGGCGCTCGGTAACAAAAGTCGGACGACGACCAGTCACGTGACCAGCGCCGCGGGGCGTTGCGCTCCTGGCAATCTGCCAAGGCCTCCGTCCAGACGCTGCAAGACGCGTCTCAGATTACCCATGGCGGAATTATCGTCACCGAAAAGGGGAAGAAAGATTCGTTAAGATACTGAACATTGGTTAGTGTCAGCAATGACATTTAATGTTCAGTAATACAATGCTCGATAACGCATTGTAAATGATATTGCGTTATTTTATCATATATAGGATTTATTTATAAAGTTACTGTTTTTAGGCATAATCCCGAAGAAGGATAGTCAAAACAAGCATGTGGATATTTATTCATAACTCAAGATTGTTTTCCCCAAAAACCTTATCAAAATACCCGAGCTATGACACAAATGACCCGAAATTAATCCTAGTCTCTCCCGCCGTTTGCCTGACTGAAGGCAGCAGCGACAAAAAGATACCTACACTACAAAATATATCGCTCAGTCGGTATAGACATGCAAATACATATGCCTTTAAATATGGTTTGGATAAATTAGTGCGGCCAGACTAATCCAGTAGCCGCCGTAAAATAGACGATCACTCAACACTTTTTATTTTCGTCCTGCCTCCAGGTGGACTTTTTCTGGATCAACCGCGACCAGCGTTCGTTCGAGTGGTTCGTGAACCTGCTCTCTCAGCTGGAGATTGAACAGGCCGAGCAGGGAGGCGTCATGGACCGCTTCCTCGACATGCACATGTACATCACGTCGGCGCTGCAGAAGACGGACATGAAGGCCGTGGGCCTGCAGCTGGCCCTCGACCTGCTTCACAAAAAGGTGGGGACCACGGGAGGGACGGGAAAATTCTTCATATGATAAATATCACAATGTCTGGCACGATACATTCTTCATATATTGAAAGTTTCAAAACAGCATAACAGTTTCGAAATTCAAATATCGCTTCCTTACGTCGATGGATGGATGGCTAAATGAAACTGACTCTTAAGCATTGTTGCTTGCTTTATTTTACTTTGAGAGCACCATATCCAAAGAACGAGATCCCGTTTTTAGAATAACTGACGCTCTGATCTACCCGTCCCTCAGGAGAAGCGCGACATGATCACCGGCCTGAAGACGCGGACGATCGCGGGCCGGCCCAACTGGAACAAGGTGTTCCGTCAGATCCAGGAGCAGAAGAAGGGCAAGGTGACGGTGTTCTTCTGCGGACCGCCGCAGCTCTCCCGCACGCTGCGCTACAAGTGCGACGAGTTCGGCTTCAAGTTCCGCAAGGAGAACTTCTGAGGGCATGGCTCAGACCGACTCGTCAAGTTCCTCAAGGAGAGCTGCTGTTGCAGGCTCCGCGCCGTCTTCCATGTGTTGAGCTGTTCGGACTCCAAGAGCTGCCCGCTTGGCGTCAGGTTTCTTGAGGACAGCTTTAGTGATTTTCCTTTCCCTAAGTTATTCACACTCCGATCAACGATGAGAAGATGAGAAAAATGCTTGATTTCCTTGCCACGTTTATTCGGCAATTAATTTCAATTACGTTTCTAGATCGTAATCCGCCCAAGCTTAAAGCTATCAATGTAGCATGACGCATTGTAGGATCATGTTTTGCGCGCCAATCATAAATCGAAGTCCACATGTTCATGGTTATATACAGGAAGTCAAACTCCGCAAGTTCGCCGTGCGTAACCAGGCTGAATAAGGCTCAAAATGTTGCAGATACGAGGGAGTGCATTTTCGTACACCCCCCACTACTCGATAAGCCCCATCCTGCCGGACATTGCTGCCATTGAACGAACATCTTCTATCAAACAAACAACAGACCCGTGAGGCTTCAATAGTTACCAAGCGTGTGCGTGGGAACTACAAGTTGAATGAGTTTTGTGTAGGAGCGATAAGAACGTGAGTGTATGACGCTGTAAGGAATGGCCCTATATTTATATGTTAGGAGTGGTGTTATGAATGAGAGCCTGTGTCCGATTACTGATCGACAAACACGAGCGCAATGCGCCTGGTGATTGCCATCGTTTAGACGGATGAATGACGAGCAGGCCGTATCAGCTGGATTGTGCGGTCTGAGAACGTATACCTTTTTGAGATATTATACCTCTTTGATATTTTCTCGTTGAAGGGTATGCTGTAATTACTAATATAGTATCGTCTTTGAATAATACAGTATTTATGAAAAGGCGAGTGTTTTTACTTTTTATGGTTGGGAATGCACTACGGCACTTATGAACGCTGATCGTTTAGCCTTTGACCAAGAGACGTAATACGTGTAAATTGTAATAAACGGATAATAAGAAACAATATAGATAAGTGCATATAATAAGTGACGCAGACGTTGTCACTGTTCAGAAACGGGCGAAAAGTCGGCTCACTTGTAAGCTATTGATAATCAAGTAATGTTCTTACACCTAACAGATCAGAAGTGCCCTTTGACCCGGCAATATATGAAATTAGTCGAGCGCCGCCGTAATGGTAAAATAGATATCAAGTCTATTTTTTTTCACCGACGACGGCCGTAAAGCAGACCAACCACCAATCTCCGATTGACCACCAGCTTACACCTTCATCTGAACCATAATGACGAAATAGGTGAGCACAAAGGCGAACAGGGAGAGAACCGTGCTCTTCTGGGCAACAAACAGTCCCCCGCCGTGAATCCCCAGTGGCTGGCGGGCCTGCTCGAGTAGCATCTGCAGCAGGAACTGGCCCTCGGTGGAGGGCGGCTCGCCGGGCCGCCAGGTGACGGCGGCCAGCGCGGCCAGCAGCTGCTGCCGCTCCGCCAGCAGCCGGCTGCCGGCGCAGCTGACCGCCAGCACGCGCAGCACGTACAGCCCCAGGCAGGCGCCCGAGACGAGCAGGCCGCGCGCGGAGCCCTCGCGGCTGTGGAGGGCCACCAGCGTGACGTAGCCGCCCAGCAGCAGAGACGTGATGACGCTGGCGTACAGACTCAGCACGGGAACGGAGCAGACGGAGGCGACGTCGGCGGCCAGCTGCCGCACGGAGCGGAGGACCGAGCCCAGGCGGTGGAGGTCGGGTCCCGCGGAGGACGGCGGACGCTCGGCGGCCGGTGAGGTCCGCCGCACGCGAACGGAGATACGGGAGTGGGTTGGCAGAGATGAGTGCTGCCGTCGGCCAACATCCTCGTAAGTGAAAGCTGGTGATCCTTTGTCAGGTTCTCGAGCGTCCAAATCAACCAGCTTTACATTATCCGTCTGCTTGTCTTCGATAGCTTTCTCTTCTGAGCTTTTATCCAGGGAGGTCCAAGAGAAGATCCCCCCGTCATCCCCCCTCTCGACCTGGCCGCGGAGACCGGTCAGCATCAGCGCCACCATCTCGGTCAGACAGATCACCAGCAGGTCGGCCACCACCTGCATCGTCACCTGCACCAGCGCCGTCACCACCTGCAGGCTGGTGATGACCCAGTAGCCGGTCGGCGTCTGCAGCGCGGCCGGCACCACCAGCGGCAGCAGGTAGCGCGGGTGGTGCAGACTCCCGCTGTCGAAAAACGACGCAGTGGAGACGACCGCCACGGTCACGGTCAGCCCCACGACGCCTCCGACCCGGCAGCGGAGCGCGGTGAGCGCGCCGGGCCGCCGGTGGCCCCCGGTGACCTCCTCCAGGGCGGCGGCGCGGCGCAGCAGCCCGTGCAGCCGCCGGCGGTGGCGCAGCAGCCAGAGCAGCATCAGCAGGCTGTGCAGCACGCCCGACAGCACGGCCAGGCTGTACATCAGGGCCGGCACGCTGTCCCGGGAGAGGGCGTGCGCCAGGTTACCGGTGACCCCCAGCAGCAGCAGCACGGTCAGCGGCAGCAGGCGCGCCGCCCGCCACACGGCCGAGGCACGCTCCTGCGGCTCGTGCAGCCCGCTGAGCGTCAGCAGGGAGCCGACCAGCAGCAGGCGGCTCAGCAGACGGCTGGGGGGCCACATCTATTCAACAGAGAGAGAATGTGCGAAGGAGGTGACACCGATCGGTTTGAACATGATTTAAAGGAAACAAAATACTGGTGAACATATTCGACACAGGCAGATAAGCCATCGATCATTTTCGTACTAATTCATTTTATACCTTACCTTCCAGAGATAATTAAGCGAAACTTGCTCCTTATTCTGTCGAAGCCAATTTCGGCGAATAAGTATTTACCACGACTGCACTAAAGCAAGCAAGGAGCTTCCTGCGCTGTCTACCCGTGCTATAAACTGTCTGGTCGGACCCGCGCCGCTAGTTTTATGGGTACCGGCGCAATTTGATGCGCTGCATTTTATGCCTTACTGTGTTGATTGATATCAGTATCTACCACGTAACATGTAACCACCAGCCTGCTTTCAGTCTTGTCGCTCGATAAGCAAGTAAGTACATCTACTTATTACTGTTTTCTTCTATAGAAGCTGCGGGCTTTATTTAGGGGGGTAAACTGAGTACCTACTGCATAGGAAACGATCAATCAGTCGCCATTGGCTGTCTGCTAGGTAAGCGGATGTGTATTTAGGGGCATGCAAAGAGTAATTGCAGTGGAAACGATGGTCGTTCGATCGTTGCTGATATAGAAAAGGTCGCCATGACATTCCACCACCTTGGTAATTCGAAATAACCCGCCGTTCAGCACTCTATAGAACAGTGACCAAAGACCACTCTTCACAGTTTTGATGATCTGTCCATGTCGTGCTGACCATCAACTCGCCGTATTTCTCACGCTCAATAAAGCCAACTCACAAAAACCTTAAAAGTCCCGCCTGTTTAGCGTTAAGGTATTATAGGACTGCGTTTATGACATTTCTCGGATACGAAAGTATCTTATGTCTAAAGCTGACGTCCTGGCTATTTTTGTCCACTATAGATAAAAGCAATGGCCAGGTAGAAATGCTTAGAACTCAATTTTCGTTTACCTTTCGTGTTAGTTGGATCTTGCCCATTGCAACCTTTTGTACCTATTCTAATTTTATAACTTATAGTACCTACCGTTGAGGCCTTTATTGTATCGTGCATAAAACCACAAAGCAGAATTACGTGTGATTTTCACTTGTGATGTAAAATACACACGCCAATACCGACTAAAAAATAAACTAGATAAAACAACTTCAAGCATTGATAGGCCAGTCTGTAACCTACCAGAGAATGACACGATATCGGTATATTTCTTACAAGTCATATATTCATACAAACCCGGACTTCCATTGTACAGCGAGCATGCATGGAACGCGTCAGTTCTTCTGCTGACGAAATTATGCGAATGCATGTTTGCACACTAGTTATAACTATGCATATGTGGCAAGTGGTGTACCTACGCACGCCCACTGAGCAAATCATGCACACAAAATGGCGTTGAATCAGATCCTTCAACAGCTTTGAACCTTGCAATCGTGTCAGATCTCGTTAAAACGGAAATGATGCCCGGATATCGTTACACCAGCAACATGGATTTTAAGTGTCATTGGTGAAAGGGAGCCGTATCACACTGAACAAAATGATGGTCCCCGCTCGATCCATGTTCTGTGTAGGTATAACACCTCGCCAGAACACCGTGCTCTGCTCGTCCTTGCACAATGAGTCTCGTAACCTCTCAGCACTGCGCAGGGCGCCGTCTAATTGCCAGTGAGTCGGGTGGTCTCGCTGTCATCTCCGATGTCTTCCACTGTGAACTCCCCCAGCTCGGCAGAGTCGGCGCGGGCCCGGCCGGCCGGCGGCGGTGAGGGCGCCGGCCGTTTGGGCACCGGCGCCTCGCGCGTCTGAGGCCGACAGTCGATGGTCGGGTCAGCGTCTAGGCCAGTGAAGAGGGTCTCCAGCTCGTCTGCATCACTCAGCCGGGACGCCTGGCGGGGTCGACAGTAGCGCCGCCCCGCGAGCGCCGACAGAACTGCAGCTACCAGCAGGACGCCGCAGGCGATCGCAGCGATGGCGTACATCGGTAGTCCGGCACTGCTGCGAGAGGAGACGGCCGCCGGCTGGCCGCCAAGCTGGGGCAGCGCGTTACCCCCCTCCCCGGAGGGGATGGGCGGCGGCAGCTCGTTGGGGATGTCGGTGGAGGAGGGAGGGAGGGCTGAGGTGATCGGTGGACGGGCGCTGGGGGTGGCAGGGGGCGCTGGGGTAGCGGAGGAGGGCACCGCCGGGACCGGGGTCGGGTGTGAGGGTGTTGACGTGGTGGTGGTTGTGGTTGTGGTGACTGGTTGTGGTGTGGTGGTCCGTGGTGGCTGAGTCGTTCTTGTGGTGGGCTGTGGTGTTGGAGTCACCACAGCTCTTGTGGTTGTTGTGGGGGTTGTGGTGGTCGTTGGCGCCACGGTTACCGGTCTCGTGGTCACCGCTGTCGTTGTTGTTGTGGTTGTTGTGGTGGTTGTGGTTGTCCTTGGCGTCGTTGTCGCTCTGGTAGTTGTCCTCGTTGTTGTTGGTCTGGGTGTTGTTGTGGTTGTGGTTGTTGTGGCTGGTCGTGTGGTTGCGGCCGTGGTCGTGGTTGTAGTGCTGGTTGTAGTGGTGGTTGGCCGTGTGGTTGTCGGGGCCGCAGTGGTCGTTGTTGTGGTAGTTGTGGTTGTGGTAGAAGTGCGCGGGACAGCGGCTGTGGGCGCCGGTCGGGCGCCGCTCTCCGTTGAATCAGGCTCGTCAGTTTCCTCCTCGTCTGTGTCACTCATTGTCGAATTATCTGAAACAAGACGGAGACAAAAACTCACTCACCTAGTAATGAGTACGACCATGTCATTCACAGATCCTTCTCGCTGAAGGGGCAGTGGGAAGGCATTGCCACATACACTTTCTTGAACTCATTTATACCTTTTCTTTTGAGAGCTAAAAAGAAAATGACGGGTAAAGATCAACGAAACCTTGTAAGTCCCAGCAGAAGTAAATTGATAATACGTCCAAATGGATAATTGTCAAAATAAAGCATAAGCAATCTTTCTAACTTAATTGTGAATGAGCACGACAAACCACGTCATGATGATGCTCCATTTATTGACGTGCATCTTATGTCTGGAGTCTGGATATCGTGAAATAGATATGAAGTTTATGCAGCACTGCAGATTTATGGACCAGTTCATCCAATTTATGTAGACATGGCCTGATATTGCATTTAACATCGGCCGCAAATCTGACAGATTTGCGGCCGTAATGTACATAAATTGCGCATCAATGCTGCTCATAAACCCGGTGCTGCCATAATTCACGAATAAGCTGTTTCGGTGAGTCGCACATTCTCCCGCCGTGCGTGTTTTGTTTTACCGTCTGCCACGCCGTCCTCCTCGAGGCAGACGCGGTAGTAGTCGTTACAGCAGCCGCCGTCCAGCTGACAGTCGTCAGTGCAGCTGCAAAACACCGCCGGGTCGCGGCGCTCCCCGCACCGGCCCTCGCACGAGTTGGCTGCGGAAAACACAGTCACAGTCACGGTGAAACAATCACAGCCACAATCACAGTCACATGGGGCTTGGCACATCACAATCACAGTAACACAGCCACAGTCACACAGTCACAGAGCTGGGTTCATTCTTTCCCGACGGATATCTGATCAGACACGAGAAAATAACAATTGGCGGAGATGCTTCCAAGCTCCGAGGATCAATAGTCAATACCAACTGAAGCATGTCCAATGCTAAGCTATTCATGCAATAGAGTAATTAGACACCCATCTCACCCAGCCGACCCCCCCCCCCCCCGTCCCCCGTGATCGTACCTTCGTCATCGGTGGCGTCTATCGGCGCCGACGGCAGCAGCGGCGGCCGCGCCGGAGGGGTGCAGGCGTCACCGTGACGCAGGGCCACGTCATCGATGGCAGCGTCACTCATGTAGTTCTCTCCTCGCACCCCTTCGACAACCACCTGTGGTGGCGGGCGGTGTCACTCATAGAGACGGATCATTCATAAAGATCGGTCTGTGCAGCATGCTCCCTTCAGAGGCCTCTTGCACCAAACTACCTAGCTAGGTAAAATCGAAAAACCGGTTTCAGAATAAGCTAATCTAACGGTGGTAAATTTGTTTGCAATAGCCCAATACATAATCCTACATGTGCTTGCTAAATTTTGCACGCAAATTGTTACATTTGAGACTTGGACTGGGTATACGATGCAAAATAATCCAAGCATTGGTGCAAGAGGATTTTGGTGCAAGAGGCCTCAGCAGTCATTGTTAGGGAGGACAGGAGACGTGACTATTGAGTATATTCATCCGTCATGGTGTCTCAAGTGAGTTTCTGCAGGCATGCGACATGTCAATGAGCACGAAAGGCAGGTGTGCAAGATCAAAGGAAGATATCAATTCTAGGGTGGCTAATGACTATGCATGTTTTGTCAGTTGATACGTTACGGGTTACATAAAGCACATAGGCGTTTGTCAAGCACTTACAAATCTCATCATTACATTCGGTGTGATATTTGAATAATCAAATTAATCAGGTCAGACGCAGGAGCCTCATAAGCTGCCCTTCAACTCACCTGAAAATGAGCCGTCTGCTCAGGTATGGGAATAATCTTGTTGATCCAGCGGTTTCCCATGCTGTGAGTCCTTTCCCAAGCCGGTCCATCGAGCTGATCAAATGACTCATCCACCGGCAAAATGTATACTCGAATGGCACCTGAAAACGGGCATACCTCGGGTGAGCGAATAGCGATGGTCAACACCATTCCTATTCATCATGCATTTACGTGAATGCTTACCAGGCTGTACTTTGTTTAATGATAATGCATTGAATCAAAATAATCAAAACTTAATGATTAATGAAACCATTCTCACCTAGTATACCGGAGTCCCACCCTTCCATCTGTAAGTGAGCTGCCCCACATATTCTCACCTAGTGAGCTGCCCCACATAATCTCACCTAGTGAGCTGCCCCACATATTCTCACCTAGTGAACTTCCCACACGTTCTCACCTAGTGAGCTGCCCCACATAATCTCACCTAGTGAGCTGCCCCACATATTTTCACCTAGTGAGCTGTCCCACACGTTCTCACCTATGTAGTGAGCTGCCCCACACGTTCTCACCTATGTAGTGAGCTGCCCCACATGTTCTCACCTAGTGAGCTGCCCCACATGTGGTACCAGAGTGAGAAGCACGCGTCCAGGCTCTGAGAGGCGGCGAACACGGGCGAAAAGAGCCGGGCAGTGTCGTTTTCCACCCGAGGGTCAGACGCCTCGATATACATGTAGTTGCCTGAGAAAACGGCACGGGTTCGTGAAATGGTAGGTGTTAAATTCAAAATACCGTCTTTGACCGCTGGTTACGCGCTTAATCCACCAAATAAACAAAGGCAACGCATAATATAATTGATATTGAGGAGAATGTACAGCTAATGACCATTAGCACCATTAGCACAATAAAATAAAGTGTGCTGAGCAAAGCTGAGAACGTCATTTTCTTGTCCCGTGTCTTATCCGCGAGTTCGCCAAAAATCCACACACATCAATCATTCCACATCGTCCGCTCGTCTGTCAAACTGTTCCAAACTTCGCCTGCAGTGACCAGACAGCCCCACACTCCTCTCTTCTGTCCTTCCCCTTTTCCCCCTCCTCTCCCCACACGCACCCCGCTGACCCTCGCCGAGCGTGTGGTCGTACGACGGTCCTGTGAACATGTCGGTGGACGGGGTGCGGCCCGAGTGTCGCGTCCACTGAAACTCTGCCGCCTCGCCGTGAGTCCAGCCGCACAGATCGTCCTCAAAGTCGCACTCCACTTGCGTCTGGACGCCGTTCGCCAGCGACTCGGCTGTGTAAGGGAGAGAGAGGATGGGGTGTTACAAATGCACAGGGTTGAGAGAAATAACTGTATGGACTACTAGATACACGCCATTCGTGTCCAAATATCCCAAAGGTATAGGTGGTCGTCGGTCGACTTATATCTGAGGTGTCACTCAATTCAGTGCATCTGAGTTTTATTCTTCATTGAGACAACTTAGAAAAGAAAAGACAACCTAGAAATGATTGCAAAGAATACGTAAAGAAATGTGACTTATTTTATACGACAAAATGAACGAAACAAAGTAATACACAAGAGATATATCGATACAATTCAGTCAAATCACGGTTCCTTCAAAACATAGCCGTCCATATTTTGTAAGGAAGGTCCCACTGGCGAACTCCCCCATCTCACCCAGTGACCTCGTGTCCCGTTCCCGTCTGTGTCCTTACGCTCGCAGGTGGGCACTGTGCCGTTCCACTGCAGGCCGTTACAGTACATGGACGCGTGCCCGCTCAGCTCGAACCCGGGGCTGCACGTGAAGGTGATGACCCCTCCATTCAGCAGCTCCTCCTGCTGACCGTGAGGAATCTCTGGAGGCGCCTCGCAGCCCGCCTCTGAAATAGAAAGACGTCACACGAGTGGTGGTAAGAGCCTGAATGTCACTGAATGATCTAAAAGTGGATGAGCGAAATATTGGTGTACCACCATATGATTTCTTAAGAGTGGAATGTAATACTCGACCCTTAGTAGGCATTGGAACTTCTTTTAGTTGAACATTCCCAGCGGTTAGGTTTGTGGTTCCCTGCACCTTGAAAGGTATGCATTTTTCCACACGGAACAAATTTATAGTTATCACTTATGCTGGGCCATGCGCCTGTCGTTCTTACAAAGAGAGCAGAGGACATTGTGATATTGTGTCGTCGGAAACGTGAAGCCTGTTTTGCCGGACACAGGCAGTCGAGCTACCCACGGATGTGGCTGCAGACCCTGGGATGGAGCCTATCGCCGACCTGTCCGCTCAGGAAGGACAGGACGACAGATAGACAGGGATGGAGTCGGGGAGGGGCGGGAGGGGGATCAGAGTCCAGATTTTCCTGGCTGAATCCAGAGAAAGCAGATACTCGACCGGTGCTATCTGCTTTTTGTTACCCGACCCGCACAGTGATGCTGACCACATGGGTCTTATCGGACGATGTTCCTTTTGAAAGTCCAATTCCTTGGATAGGTGCATAATAACATACCTACATGGCTAACACTATCAAAACATTTGCATTATACTTTTTTGTGTTTTGACTTATTATTCAAACAGTGGTTTCAATATGTAGAACATCGGTTCATTGAGTAGTTGAAATTGTGCACATGCATGCAATACAACCACGACAAACGGAGGAGCAATAAGTGCGCACTAATGTGAGTCGCCGGAGTACTTACTGACGCAGACGGAGTGTGGCTCGAGCCACTTGCGTCTGACGCAGGTGTTAAACCGGCCCGGGTACAGGGTGAAGCCGCGGTAGCAGCGGTAGCGCGCCACGCGGCCCCGAGACCTCATCCTCGCCACGCCGTTCTCCAGCTTGGGTCGCCGGCAGCGGCCGTTACGCCGCCAGGACCGGCCTCCTGGGGGGGAGGAGGGGTCATGGGACACCTGAAGGAGGGGCTGTCAGCCTCCACTCGCCAAGACAGTCACGGCTCTAAAAGGGGATACACAGTGAATGCAGGTTCTTTTATTTGCAGATTTAACTCGCAAAGGTACATGCATGCAGTGTTCGGCGGGCGGTACGCATCCGACTGGAGGTTAGGCTAGCCCGCGCTACACGCGCCGCGTAGGTAGGCAACCCGCACTGCTCGCGCCGCTGAGGTAGGCAACCCGCAATGCACGCCTCGCTCCGCGGGCGGCAGGGCTGCGGTTTGGCGCGGTGCTGCGGTCGGTCCCGCAGATTCGGAGGATAAATGGCGTTTGTTTAAAACGAATTAAAAACCAAACGGTAAACAATGCTTATAAAGTACAATTTTTTACAGTTAAATACAGATGACTTATCGAACAGCCAGGTCTTGTGCATCTACATATGGAGTAAAGGCACGCACAGGAAACGACCATCTTAATTAAATTTACTCTCGCTATGAGATGAAACGGTGGCTGGCAAGTTAACATTAACTTTTTGATTAATAAACACTGCAGTAACGGTGTTTACCATCAATTTAGAATACTAGTAACAAATAACGCGTCCATCGCCCATCTGTGTTTAACGATCACCCCAGCTTACCATCGGCGGCCGCGATGAGGCACACCAGACACACGAGCGCCAGCAGCAGCAGGCCGCACCTCATCTTGTCTCGTGGTCCGCGCGCGGCAGCAACTGCCGGAGGTCGCCCCGGCTCCGGACGCCGCCGATCCCGGCCGGACGTCCGGTCCGGCCCGGAGCCGGGGTCATCGTAGCCGGCACGCGAGCCGCGATTTCTGAGAGGGCGAATCAGCAGTGGTTTCTGACATCCCTCGCGCGCGCGCGGGTGGTGCGGGCGGACGTTTATCTGCGGAAATGGTGGCGATATTCACAAGACGTGAGCTGCAGAGAGCAGGGGCATCCGGTCACCGCTGACTTGACCACATGTGGAACAGAACGAGAGAGACAACGAGACTGGAACCGGAGCGGACTCGTGGCATGGTCACTTGGCGCGGTGGATAAGAAAGAAAGAGAAAGAAACAGCGAGAAAGAGAGAGAGAGAGAGAGAGAGAGAGAGAGAGAGAGAGAGAGAGAGAGAGAGAGAGAGAGAGAAAGAGAGAGAGAGAGAGAGAGAGAGAGAGAGAGAGAGAGAGAGAGAGAGAGAGAGAGAGAGAGAGAGAGAGAGAGAGAGAGAGAGAGAGAGAGAGAGAGAGAGAGAGAGAGAGGTGGATTGAATTTTCGATTGAAGCATAGTTTTATGCTCAGTTATTATTTCAGTTCATTAGACGAACTGGATATCCGACCATCCGACCACTAGACATTGCTTCCCCTGCGCGATTGTAAGCATAACGTGTCCTTCTTGCTTATGTCTACCGTATGTGCGTGGTCGGTGGTGATTTCCGCCAATCCCGTGTCAAAAGGAAACCACAACGACCACTGCGGTTTCCACCAACAGCCTCCGCAACCGCAGAAATTGTGCGAGACCCACCGGTCTCATTCTACAGAGTCTCTCTGGAACTTATCTTATTTGAAGACAGAGGAAACAAATCATCGAACATTTTTAAGCAATAAGAAGAGTATCGTCCGTTTAAAATATCATACTATCGAACCTAGGCCTAGCTTAAGTAGGGGATAGTGTCGGCAAACTAGCAATAAAGCTGGGACTGCTAATGGGCACCTCGCGAGACCTGTCAGGACATTGGTAATGCCTCATTGCGATAAAAGACTTGGACTGCTCGTCACCCACCCAGGCGACGGCAGCCGCTGTCACCAGCTGAGTGGGCCGAATCCATCACTGACACAGAGCCCCAGCTGGCGCCAGCAAACGAAGACAATGAGCCCATTAGGGCCCACGTGCCCAGCGTCGATGGCACTTACAAAACAGGGGACCCTTTCGGGGACTGGGGATCCCCATATGTCAGAACCAAGAGAGCAGACTGATCGATAGGGCTGCGAGTGTGACCATTCGAACTGTGCTGTGAATACTGGGCTGGCTTTAGTTTTGTGATTTCAAATGTTCATAACTTCATAACTTTAGCTGGTGGAAACATATGGAACAGCAAGAAATATGTGACGTATTTTCTATTCAACTTGGCGATTCCAGGCGATTCGGTGGAGGGCGCCAAACTCGAGTCGCTCTGGGTCCGGATCGGTGGTGGTCCGCGTCGGGTCGTCGTGTGCTCGCTATACCGGCCCCCGGTGCAAACGGTAGCTCGTGTCACCGCTGACCTGGACGAGCTGGAGCGTCAACTACAGCACGTGCTCGCCGGACACGACGGGCCGGTTGTTCTGGCCGGCGACGTCAACATCAACTTAGCCAGCGTCGACAGTATGGCGGCCAGACGGATGCGGGAGCTCCTCACCACCTACGAGCTGCGGCAGCACGTCCGGGGCCCCACCTTCCAGCCGTCGGGATCATCGATAGACGTTCTCTGCTCCACCACTGAATCCGCCCGTGCCGGCACACTGCCCTGTCGCTTCAGCCCGCACAGATGGCTGCGTGCCCTGGTCAGTGTGCCTGGGCACCGTCTCGCTCAGTGTAGCCGCACTGACAGGTGCTGGCGTAAGCTTGACGCCGTCGAAGTGAACCGGTGTATGGGTGGTGTGGACTGGGCGCCCGTGTTTGACAGCGCGGACCCCGAGGCGCAGTGGAGATACTTTGTGAGCAAGGCACTGCCAATCTTGGACCACCTAGCCCCGATCAGACGCATAAAAATGCGTAACCCCACCGCGCCACCAATCACCGAAACCACGAAGGAGCTAATTGTCCAGCGGCGGGCGTACCTGAGCGCGGGAGACCGGGACATGTACAAAGCTGCCAACCGTCAGGTTAGAGCCGCGATACGCCGGGACACCAAACAAGACCTACAGCGGCGAATCCAGGAGAGCGGCAGGGGTGAACTGTGGCGATGCATAAAACCAGTTATCTCTGGTAAACAGGCGGCCAGACCGATGCCCAGTGCGGACTGTGACGCAGTCAACAGGTACTTTGCCAGTGTCGGGACCGTGACAGCGCGGCAGGTGAACCAGTCGGGCCCCGATCTGCCGGTGCGTCTGCCTCGCGTCACGACCGGCGGATTTCAGGTGCACACAGTAACACCTGAAAGAGTATTTACCACCGTGGCCCAGATGAGCAACAGTTCGGCTTGCGGCGCTGACGGTCTGTGTCTCAGGTTCTTGAAACTGTGTCTTCCAGCCGTATATCATGTAATCACCCACATTGTTAACTCTAGCCTGGCGTCACACACGGTCCCTCAGCCCTGGAAACTTACTGTCATCCACCCTATTCAGAAAACCCCAAAATCTACTGAAATGACCAACTATAGGCCAATCTCGATACTCCCTACGATTGCAAAAATCACGGAACGCATCGTTTACGAGCAACTGTTTGAATATTTCACTTCGCATCATCTATTTACCCCGCATCAGCACGGGTTTAGAACCGGGTTCTCCACGGAGACCGCCCTGCTGACGATGACGGACCGTGTGTTCGAGGCGATGGACCGGCGGCCAGGTAGCGCTACTGTGCCTATTAGACCTATCGAAGTGCTTCGATGTCATCCCCCACGACAGGCTGCTGATCAAGCTAGAGCAGTATGGTGTCGACACGAGATGGTTCGCGAGCTACCTATCTGATCATTACCAGCAAGTGCTGATCCGCTCGCAGAACGGTCGCAGTGTGCTCTCGCGATCAATTCTGAATCCTATTGGTACCTATCAGGGATCGGCCCTCGGGCCCCTTCTTTTCAACATATATGCGACTGACATGTCTCTGTACCTTCCCGACTGCGCCAATCATGACAGGTGTCTGGTACAGTATGCGGACGACACACAGTTGGCGGTGATGGGAAGCCCTCGTGATGCAGCAGCGATAGTTCAGAGTGTAGAACAGGATTTAGCGGCTCTTTCAGTCTGGTTCCAGAAAAACGGTTTAAAAGTGAACGCTAACAAAACGCAACTAATAACATTGGGTACCAAGCAAAATCTCCGTCAGTTACCGCCAATAGAAGTTGAATTTATGGGTGCTAAGGTTACGGGATCCCTCACTGTTCGAAACTTGGGGGTCACGTTTGATCAGAGTCTGTCTTTCTCAGATCACGTGACCGATGTCGTACGGCGTGGCACTGGTATCCTGAGCGGTTTAAGCCACAGTAGACACTCGCTGCCCAGGGACACACTGACAATACTGGTGCAGGCTCTGGCGGTGTCTATTGTCCGGTATTGTATCAGTGTCTATGGCTGCTGCGGTGTGACCCAGCTGTCCAGAGTTCAGAAGCTACTGAACTTCGGTGCTCGGGTGGTGTCTGGCCGACGTAGGTATGACCATGTCAGCGATGTCATGAAGACCCTGAAGTGGCTCTCTGCTGAGAACTTGTGGCGGTTTCATTCGGTGACTCTGCTCAAGAGAATGCTAGCTACGGGACAGCCTGAGTCGCTGCGTGAAGGCATTGTTACCCGCCGCAGTGTTCATGGTGGGGAGACCCGCCAAGCTGACTTTTTCGAGACCCCAGCGATCCGCACAGAGTCAGGCCGCCGACGGTTTCTTTATTCAGCCGTGACAACATACAACTCACTGCCACCAGCCGTGCGAGGCCTGGGGCCGCGGCAGTTCAAAGCCCAGTACCGAGCACTGCTACTCCGAGAGCAGTAGGTATGGCGATGAGGACCCGTGAGTGTGTTTTGTATGCGTGTGCTAAGAGCGAATGTTTTATCCATCACATCTTCCAAATGACATGACGCCCGGAATAGCCGTTCTCGAATGGATGGGTTTGTCGCGACGTGAAATAAATAAATAATAAATAAATAAACAACACAACAAATGTTCCTCCGTACCTCAGTTCGCATTCAAGCTCAAACTTCGGGTGCTAGTCCGCCGGTGCATAAGTAATGTACAGTTGATCCCTTCGAAATGAGAACTGTCTTTGTCCATAGGCTCCTCGGACCGGGAGGCTCCCCCTGTGACAGCCAGACGCTTCGAAGCTGCCATCCCGCGGCCACCTCCGGTGAATCTCCCAGATACCATGAGCCTCTGCTTACGAATTCCATGGCAGAAAACTGCGGCTGAATGGGATACACTCACCGCAGATCACAGGCCAATAAACGTCAGTTTCACTCTCTGTTTGCCGGGTCAATTAGCCCTCCCAAACAGCGGCGCGTTTTTGGCCGGTGACGTGTCCGCGTGGGTGACGCCCCCCTCCCCCCCCCCCCCCGGGTGCGTCCCGTTCCGGTGAATCATGTCACTCGCCGCCGTCAGTGGGGGCGGACCCCCGCGGCGGGCCACGAGCCGGACCCGTGTCGAAGCCACCTCCGCTGTAAACCGGACTCTATTTCGAGAGGTGCCCCGGCCGCAGGGCGCAACGGTCGGGCGGCGGCTATTCTTGAGAGGGCCTCAGCTATGTGGAAGCCAAACAGGGCGACCTGAGACCGTTTCGAGCTGACTTCCGAGAAATAAACACATTCGGGGGGGGGGAGGCACGGCCGGACCGACGAAACGACGGAGAGGGGGTCACGGAGTTGAGACGGCCCCTGGCCCGAGGGCACGTGCCTGCGCCGTAGTCACCTCCCGAAAGATAAATACGTCATCATATGACGTCATTGTTTCGGGGTCCAATATAGCCACCAATGGAAAATAGAATGGATTGGTGCTGCTCCCAAAATAAATTCAAATAGGGCTGACTGATTGACCGTAAAGGGCTATAGCATGGACAGAGAGATTAATTGTTCACTTCTGAGCATCATTAATTGAATGTCGGCGGGTGCGTATTTACTCTCGATAAAAAATAGGTATACTTCAGTGTGATTTTAACAGTTATGTAATCCATATACCAATCCTGGAAATGAGGATAGCCAGACAGGCGTTTTTCATATGTCCGTTTTGTCGTTAGCTCTGGATATATGGTGTGTTGATTTGGATGAAGCTAGAGTCTATCATTTATGACGGCTCGTTAAAGGTGACTTTTTTTCTGTCTTTAATATTTTTGTCTATCTCTCTGCGTAATATAAGCATGACAAGTTTCGTATGCCAAATTTGTTGGCGCTCCGAAACGTTTCCGTTACCTTCTTGTTTCTATCAACGAATGCCTCAATGGAAATGATTGGGTAGGGAGGTACTTACATAAACATATATAACTCAGCCATTTTTTGTAACATTAAACCTTTCGTCTCTCACACAAGCCTGACTGGTAGAGGTCACATACGTATAACTGACTAACCAAGATTGACTTGCTATATACTCATAAAAATGAATGATTGACAGGCGGCCGGTTAGTCCTTTTTATGTGTTAGTGATTCAGCAGTGACTGAAAAGCATCGACTACCCACATCCTGAAATATTTCGCGGATCAGCGTCACAGCAGCGGTCAGCTACTGGTAACTTTGCCTCTTCTTAGCTAAATGTATGGGCCGCTGAATGGTAACTATGTCAGGCCATTGCATATAGACGCAGGTTTCAATATCGAGTCTGTCACGACCGGCTATATCTTACTGCTGCATCGGGCCGTTCTCTCGGGGACATTCGCCGGGCGGAACTGAGAGCTTCCGCTCAGTCTGATAAGCCTGGTGATATTCCAGCCCTGCCCGGGCTTCAAGTGTCCATAGCCAACACCTGCCGTGGGGCCCAGACGCCGACAGTGTCTCGATATTTGCAGTCGGCGCGGTGACGGACGGGCTGATATTGCACACAACGGTATCTGATGATTTTCAGATCGTTGGTAATGGGTTCAGGTCACGGGTGAGGCTGAGAAGCGACTGCACAGCTGCTTTACTGTTTATACCAGCTGAAATTGTGTTACTGCACATTCTAAAACATAAAATAAATGAGTATTGTATCTACGTATCTCCTTCGATCAGTGTAGATTCAGTCGTCGCAAAGCATCACATTGCACGCCACGACATTGCAAAATATAGGCAGAGGTAGAACATTCGCCCTAAAACCCCACGTTATCCATTCAAAGAATTTTTAAGCCGGCGCTCGGCAGTGAAAATTAAATAAGTTCCTTAATGCGATGTGTCAACAGCATCCTACAGCAAACATCAGCGGGGTCCACGCGGTCTTCCAGACGACGTCGATGGCTGATTTTTGCATCGGACGCTGCCCGAGCCGAGGTCAATCGAGACTGTGGACACTCGTGGTCAGACGGAGTGGCGGTCCGTCCGCTCCCCGCCGGAACCACTGGAAATGGTACGTCCCAGCGACATCGCCCGGTCAGGAGCGCCATGGCCGTGTCCAGGGCGCACACCGGGTGGGCTAGCTTCAATCTATGAAATCCAGAGATAGCATTTGTGAGGAGTGGGTAGCGACAGCATGTATCGGAAATGTTTTGAAATGGGCATATGCATTTTAATTCTCAACAGCACTAACTCATGCACACCATATAATTCTACGAGCACGTGAGTCTTATTTACGCCACTGCTCTTTCCCTAGCTCCCTCACCCTGCTGCAATTTCTGACGACATTCACAATCATTTATTCGTGACTCTCCACGTCGTCTGCGCCGGTGTGCTCCGGGCAGTCTGCTGGTGCGCTTCGGATAGTCTGTTGTTTTACTCCAAACAGTCTGTGTTGCTGTGCTCCAGGCAGCCTGCGCTGCTCCCTCCGGACGCTCTGTGCTGGTGTGCTCCGGACATTCTGCTGGTGTACTCCGGACAGTCTGCTGGTGTGCTCCAAATGCGATAAGCTGCCCCGTGTCGCGCCGCCACGCCGGTTCAAAACTATGAACTTCTTCCGCCCGTCTGATAGTCTCCACAGCAGCAGTCCAGACCCTGTGACGTCACGAATGGAGTCTGTGACGTCACCGGCAGAGTCTGTGCAGACTCAGCCTACCAGAGGGCTGTCAAGGACCTTCATCTCCTGGCTGGAGCGAGTCCAGGAGCTCATCAGGTACATTGACGAGAGAAGACGCGACTTTGACGGCATTCTGATGGATCGCCTTCGTCGACAGTACGAAAGCTACGCCCCACAAACTCCGAAAATAAAGAAACGCAAGAGGAAGCGAAAGGCTACAAAGGTAATGATTCTGTGCTACTGTCCAGATTTTGTACCGTATTATTGGTTGATTGTTATCAAGGTGACGCTTACAGCCTGCCATCTGAGTTGAGCCCTCTTATATGATTAATTTGTTAGCACACATTTTCGTACGTAGTTCTTTAATGTTAAATAACTTACGTAATTTCCTCCTATTTAATTTTATAAGTTTCCAGCAGATGAGTTGGTGGCGCAAGTCACGTCACTAGCTGGGATGACAAGTTGAAAAGGTTCTTTGGAAGTGGCGGCTGCGTCCGCTCCCGTCATCATGAAATGAGCACGCGTGGGGAGGGGGCTGACCAAAGTGGGTGAACCGGGGCGGGGCGGGGCGGGGCGGGGCGGTATCTCTGGCAGCTGCGTGGGCACCTGGAAAAGACCGGCGCACTGGAAGCTGCGCCCGACCGCTGCGTTCAGGAGCGGTCCGGGGGGGGGGGGGGCGACGGGGCCGGCGGGCCGCCGTCGGCCGTCAATTGAAGGTGATCGACTCAGGGGAGCGGACACACCCCGTCCGGGAGGAGAAGGAGGCATCACTGCGACAACAGTGAGAACGGGAGCCGCTCGACCACAGGGAAACGCGCTCAGCCGTGCGCCAACTGAACTCAGAACTCGACACAACATGCAGAGGTATGGTAAATAACGCAACGGATCCTATATATTTTATTAGGCTGTGATAGCATATCCCGCATTTGTCATTTATTGTTCGCTTTTGGGGAGTCATTCGACAAGTTCACTGATCCTTAGTTGTTTATCCTTAGTTTGTAACTTACTTGCTTTATTGTAGAGTTCAGACGACTGATCTTATGTTTTGTTCATTTAAAGTTTACATCAAATATACGGAACTGAAATAAATTTGAAACTTTGTTGAATAGTGAAGCTTAGTGTACTCGTCATTTGTACCGTTTGTTACTTGTCAGTTGCAACTCTTATATGACATCAATGATTGGGCAATTGCCATGTACCAACTAACGGTGCGATCTAGGCATAGGCATTCTCTAACAACCCGGCGACGTTAAATCCGCGCCGGGCCGGGAAGGGTATTTGAACGCCCCTCCCATTGCGATTTTCGCAGATATCTATAAAAAAACGGCGGCGCTCCGCCACGCCGTTTTTGGCACATCTGTTTATGCATCTTGTCCGCACACGTTGTAAATATTGCAGACCCAGGTCTCTCAAGGTCAGGTCACCGAGTCACGTCAAGTGACCTTACCTCAGGAAAAGCTAGAATCATCGTCATAGCTACACCGACTAAACGATCGCCTTGAAACTTTCAGCGCTTGATAAGAGTAATAGTAGTGCACAATAAATATCTCGGAATTTTTCATTTCGGTGACCTGCCAGGTCAATTTTGCGACCTCTCCATTATCAGTCCATGGGATAAAATTTAAAAGCGACTCTTTTGGACAAACGTAATTCCAAACACAAAAATATCGGTTTACAGGTAAACTTGACAAGCTGAGCCGAACAATGGCACCCGTGACCTCTTTATGTCCCTGAGGCCATATCACGGGTCATGAAAGGTCCCCAGCAGTTTTGACAATAAGTTCTGATAGAGGCATGCTAGAGCGGTGAAAACACCTCCTCAGATGTATTCAGCTCGACGAGACGGATCGACTGACACATAACATGACATTTTCTGGTCAGGTCATGACCTTGACCTGTGGTCATATTTCCAAAATGACCTTTAACCCTCGCACCGACGGGGGTACCTTTAACCCTCGCAACGACGGGGGGGGGGCGGATATCCGCCCCCCCCCCTGAGGTTTTTCGCGAATAGCGGGAAAACCGCGGCGCGTAGCGCCGCGAAATTTGGTACGAATATAACCTCATCAATTTTACACATGGTGTGCAAGTTTGAACCTCCTACCTTTTAAGGTCAGGTCACCAGGTCACTTTGAATGACCCAACCTCAAGTCACTTTTTTGCAACTTTGTCACCGTGCCAGAGCTACAGTAGTTGTCGGAGGCCTTTGAAAGTCGCAGGATATTATTAGGTCATTAGTAGCTACAATTTGTATATCTCGGAATTTTGATATCGGTGACCTAAGGGTCAGGTCAATTTCGCGACCTCCCCATTATAAGTCAATGGGGGAAAAATCAACTCCCTGTTTTACCACTAAAACGGGTCGGAATGGCCCCATATACCATACATGACTTCATATACGATCAACCTTCACTACCTTGAGGTCTGTTTTGCTGTTGGGCAGCTGTGAGGTCATGTGACGTCATCAAAGGTCACCAAAGGTTTTTGGCCAATAACTCCGTACAGGAACAAGATACAGACGCGTGGATGGTCTCATTGTGTTCAGCTCGTCAAGACGCATCGAATGATATACATGATGACCTCGAGGTCACGTGACCTGAGGTCAACCTTTGACCTTGACCTTTCGAGGTCAACATATATATCATTCGATGCGGATTGACGAGAGGATCACGATGATGCCCTTAGTTTGTTCCTATCTTGACTAATTCGAAAGTTATTCGAGAAAAACTCTCTCCATATCTAGCGCCGCCATTTTGACTTTTTCGACCCCTGTGACGTCATCTTTGACCTGACCTGAAAATGACCTTTGTAAAAATTGTAGATCTTGGCCGTGCGTATCCGATGCCGTTTATCGCTTGTCGCTATCTTGCTTCGTTCTCGAGATCTCAGGGGGGGCGGTCATCCGCCCCCCCCGTCGGTGCGAAGTTGGCGCAGACCCCCGGGGGGTTAAGGTTAGATGCGCGGGTTAAGGTTAGATTATAGTTCAAGCGACGCCTCTCGACGAGAGGAACACGATGCTGGCAAAATAAATGTCGTCACTTTATTGTGTGAACATTTATTGCGGAGAGACGTTTTTTATCAAACGGCTATTTTTAGACCTTTTGCTCTCTGGAGGCTAACCGTTGACCTGAGGTCAAATTAAGGCGAGGTTGGCGCAGAGCACCGGCCCGTTGCGGGTTAAAAGGCAGGGGTTAAAAAGCGAGGGACACACATAAAAAGAATCAAAATTACTTCAGAAAGTTGTAAAGGCACTGATCATAAACCAGTGAGATTTTGATATGAAACAGTTAATTTCACTACAGACATGGCTACGGAAATGACTGATTGAATTGTTTGCTTGTTTTGTTGGGTTACGGCTTGAAATCCTATTCAGAGAATTTCAAAGTCATTGCATGATAATTAACGTGATTCGACCACCGACTTGTGCCCCGAGGTGGCGGGACCATCCTGTTGCAGCGGGAGTGACCAGTTGGGACATCCAGCCTCTCGAGCGATCACCCCGGAAGGGCTTGTGAGGTCTGCAGACTGCAATACCCTACTCCCTGTGAGTGTTGTCTAGTTTGGGGCGTCCTTCAGCCAAGAGTGGGGGAAGATCATATGGAGACGATGATTGGTTGTTCTTCGGCGATGAAAAGAGCCGATGCGATTATTAGCTCGAAATGTTGCCACGCTGCTTGTAAAACAGCTCAGCTATCACTTGCTTTACCATTGCACTGAGCCCTTTGGCAAATATAAATTTTCTTATGACTTCAATACTGTAATAGCTGACATTCAGCTGAATTCGAAACACTCATCGCTATTTGCTTGCCATCGTTCTCAGCTCTGCCTTCACTCCCGTTCAGAGTAACCCGACTTCCCAAGCCGTCGAAATACCTAGCCTAAGCGGCTGGCTAAGGGTATCGATGGTTATTTAAATTGGAGAGCCCCAACTTTAAACCGCTGTGCTCGTTAGTCCAAAACGCAACGCAGCGGCCTCGAGACACGCTTTACTAGACGACCACTCTCGACTTTGATAAATTTAAAGATTAGCTTCCCAGCTGGGCAATGCGTTCCTGCGTTGGAAACGGCATCTCCACACATCTCACCAAGCTTTTGCAGTCAAGCTTTTAAGAACTCGCAACACTATGGGGCTCAAGTATGCCGTGAGAACCTAATCTCGCCCCTAAGTACATCCGCCTACGGCACCTGTCCCATTGCCACCGGTCTGTGGGAACTTCTTCAGCCTCCTCCGCGTCTCTCGGATTGGACCAGCAGCAATATCCTTTGTGATGTATAGGGACAATTAACCGTAATGGCCATTAATGCTGTCGTCAATACCAATATTGGACGAGCCTAGCCACAGTGACCGCTGACGAGCGTTATGAGGCCGCAGGGCACGGGCCAATAAACGACCAATGATTTCTATTATGATGTCTCATATGCTCCTGTAACCTCACAAAGCAACAGCACCAACTTTGATAAGTACAATGAAAATGGTTCGAGATTCCATTGCACGCGTGAAGCATTATAACGGGACGAAAGTTTGCTAGCTGAGTTGATTAACTTGCTTGGATGATGCAATAGTCATGCAATCGCTTTGACGCGATTTTCCGAATGATAAGAAAAAAAAAAACTAGTCGCCACTTTCTTCCCGTTACATGCCGTTACTGAATGAAAGGGTCAGTTCCAACTTAACTCATGACGTAGGGGATAGATAGACCCTCGAAACGGGAATAACGGGAATGTAGACGAGCGTTCCTTGCGCCCAGGGAGACGCCACTGCCAGAAAGAGAGATAAACGAACTTTTAAACCTATTCAGTTGTGTCCTGACCATGACTTGAAGTCAACATCCATGTTGACCTTTTGCAGACTAAAAGTAATAGGACAAAAATCGTTTTTCTTCTACCTCTTTTGCCGAACTTATACCGCCCCCAATGTATTTTAAATGGACGATGTTTTTTTCGACGTTTACCCAAGCAGATAGAAGGAGCGTAGATAAGTTCGTGACGAATGATGCGTCCGACCACTGGCCTGTGAGTGACGATTCCACAATGCTCGACGACACGGGCGGGCGGGTGATTCGACCCAACCCTCTATTTGCTGCCCTGCCGTCTGTCAGTGTCAGTGTCAGTGTCAATTTCAGTGTCAGTGTCAGTGTCAGTGTCAGTGTCAGTGTGTCAGTGTCAGTGTCGCTCTCTGTAATCTGACCGCTGTCCTTCCGCCCTCAGCGTGTCGCCGCTGCCGCTGCTGGCCCTCAGTCTGCTGGTGCTGTCTGCCGGTGCCAGCGCCGCCTCGCTGCGCCGGCCCCACACCGGCTTCCTGGGGATGCGCGGCAAGCGCTCGGCGCCGGCGCCGACCGAGCTGCAGCTGCCGTCCGTGACGCTGCGGCAGCCGCTGCCCGGCCAGCTGCCGTCGCCCCAGCAGCTGTTGCAGCTGTTCCGCGCAGCCGGCCCCTACAGCCGACAGCTGGCCGCACGGATCGCCGACAAACGGGCACCCAGCGGATTCGCCGGAATGCGGGGACGCAAGAGGGAGGAGCTGGGCGCACGAGGCAGTGAGGACCACCTGGAGAAACGCGTGCCCAGCGGCTTCGGAGGCATGAGGGGCAAGAAGGCCGACGTGGTGGAGGGAGGGGAGCACAAGAGGGCGCCGCAAAACTCCTTCCTCGGACTGAGGGGGAGGAGAGAGGAACAGGGACACCCCTAAACCGTCTCCATTTTTGTCTTCTCCTTTCACCTTTCATTTTCTCATGGATGTGATGAGCCTCATCGTCTTATTTATTACCTAATGAAATATTCTAACTATGTGGGTGCGCACATCGCTGTGGGGGAACACAGACTGTAGCTAATTTTTCAATGAAACTAGATGAGGTAGATTACGCATACCTATATAATATAGAACTGAAGACAGCGCAAATGTAACAGAAGTATCACGCTTTTGACTCGCTAATGATTTTCAACGGGGGGGGGGGGGGAGCATGCACCTTCACTCCCTATCCTTCAGTGCCTCTGCCTGTCTAGGGGCGCGTGAGCTGCCATTTCGCTGCGGGGCTGCCATTTCTTTCTCTCCACCAGTCCCCAGCGCCATCGATGTGTTTTTCTCTACGACCACGACCGGCCGGCTGCCGAGGGCCGCGCCGAGGGGCAGGGGTCAACATGGGCGACAGAGGTCGACAGGGGGTCAGCAGGGGGCCGACAGGGGTCGGCAGGGGCGAGTCGAGACGCCCGACACACGGCGAGAGCGAACGAGCGAACGACTGTCGCGGATTGAGAACCAGCCGCGCCGAGTGCTGCCAACTGCAGAGAAGGAGGAGGGACTGCAGTGAGACGTGGAGGGATTTCCCTTCCCGGTGAAGGAATAACTGCACTCAATGTCGCACTACGTTAGTAGTGACGTAAAACGAATAAATAAGAGGCTGGACGACGTGTTTATAAACTGAATGATCGTATCGTCGAGACCTGTCATTGGATAGGTACCACTGAGTACCTATGTTGCGCCACCTACTGTGGACGTCAAATCGCGTGGGACGCGACTTTCTCGCAATAACTTTTGAATGCGTTGCCTCTCAAGAACGAAACTTCGGCAATGGACGTTTTAGACCCCGGCCTAATTTTTATTACTAAGGTTTTTCAATGTCCGATCAATATTTAGGGCACTTCCCGTTCACTCGTAATGTTAAATTTTGCTCCTGAAACTCTCTCGGTGAGCTGAGGCTACTCCACAAGGGGCGGAGCCATAGTGTGACGTTGGAGCTAAGCTCCGCCTCGGCTGGCCGTTGCCTGAGGTGCTACCTGACCCGAGACCGGTCAGTCGCGGTCCGTAAGGGTTGGTACTAGAGCACTTCACGGATAGGCTTTTTGGGATCCGGCCCGGCCCATATCCGGCAAGTCATATCCAGATCCGCCCATTATCCGCCTTTCTTTGAATATCAGAATCCGGCCCACCCATGGCCCGTATTGCAGCCAAACTTCCAAAAAATATCCGTAATAATCCGTTTCACCAATAACTGGTTTCACCCAAAACTGGACTAACAAATTCAATCTAAGGGACCAGACAGCCATACATCTCATAGACCATCATGGTTCCAAAAAACATGCATACATTGCATACATTATCCACTTGAAGACAAGTCTTGTGACAAGTGAGTGTCATAAAATGGTGCCTATTACTTTAAGCAAACCTCTGCTGCCGCTTAACACATTAGGTTAATTTTTAACTTCAATGTTGAATGTTAAAATTTTGATCCGTTTTGATCCGGGTTCAACCTTCAATTCCCAAGTCCGGCCCGCCCATATCCGTTCTTTTTTAACAAATTTAGAATCCAATCCTATCCGGTCCGCGGATTTATCCGTGGATAACGGATTTATCCGGCCCATGAAGTGCTCTAGTTGGTACGCGGTGCTTCCTGCCAACATACCCAGCCGCATGGCGCACGTTATTTATGCTTGCCCTAAGGGCTGCAAGAATGTATTTGCAATGCGCCTCTTGTCGGTATTTAACCGTGAAAGAAGCCGCGATAAACTGCTTATCAGCGTACGCCAAATATGATTTAAGAATAACAGAAAATAATTAAATGATTATTTAATAAGTTTGTCAACGTAATTACGTAAATGAGATACATAATAATATAATATATTTACACAGTCAAGTTAATTTTTTTTAATTAAAATTTTAATTTTAGGTTCTTGTAGATATCAAACCGCCAGGAACGTTAGTACACTTCGTGTTATCCTGCCAAGCCCCAATATGCCCCAACAAGCCCCAATGTTTCCGTAATGCACCGGTACGCATAGCCGGAAGGGAGCCGGATCCGCCGGAGCCGTCATATTTTGCCCTGAGTGGGAGCCGGAGCCGGAGCCGTATTGCCATTTTACTCGGAGCCGGAGCCGGAGCTGGAGCTGACTCAAATGTTCAAGGCTCTGCATCCCTGCTGCTAAGTCAATAATTCGTAGGCATAGTTAATTTGGTAAAGGGCCATACTGAACAATCTCGTTTTTTTTCTCGGATTAAAAAACCTGGTAAAAGGCCATACTGAACAATCACGGTTTCGAGATGTCCGCCCATCTGAGACCCGACGCACACAGCATGCAGAACCGGTTCTGAGTGAGGATCGACCGACAGATGGCAGTCGTGTCTGAACGGTAGATGGCAGGGAATTCGTAGTTAGTAGGCGGGGCTTCGCGAGCAGCCTGACGATAGCCGCCATCCGGGCTGATATTTCACTTAGCATTACGAGTGAACGGGAAGTACCCTAAATATTTATTTGACATTAAAAAACCTTTATAATAAAAATTAGGCCGGGGTCTGAAATGTCCATTGCCGAAATTTCGTTCTTGAGAGGCAACGTATTCAAAAGTTATTGCGAAAAAGTCGCGTCCCACGCGGTTTGACGTCCACAGTAGGCGTAAACCTAACAACAGTGAATCACGAGCTACTGTAGGTTTTTGTTTGTTTTGTTGGGTTAGGCCCTTTCGGTCCAATTAGACCATTTCAGAGCCGGGAGGATGATAGGATATAGGGGGAGATATTGGTCTGGGCAGGCACCCTAGTGAGTCGCCGGGGCTGAGCCCGTCCAGAGGACAGGCCACCCAGCCCCAAGGCACTCACTGCACCCGCGGCTACGGGGTGCGCTCCCTCGGGAGCAGCGGTGCCGCTCCAAGGGAGCAGCCCGCATGAGATAAAGTTGCCTGTCCAGCCCGGAGGGGGTAGCAGCGTGGAGGAGAAGGATTTCAGTTTCCTGAGGATAGAAGCACGGAACGGTGTACTGTAGGTAAGTAACAGTAAAGAGATGAGGGATACAATAGGCATGACTTTGGGGAGGGCTGCGGCCTGCGCCAATTTAACGGTGCGTTACGTTACGGTACAAATTATGCTGACAGGCAGTGACAACCAGGGTGTCAGTTGACTTGAAACCACTCTGACCATCTTCCTACATCGCAATTTACAAGCCTAGTGCCCTCATCTTCACCGACATCCAAGTCCTTACTTAAAGGGACCCTCCCACCTTCAAAAAAGTTAATGAATTGGCATGAAAGTGATGTCGCTCGGTTCAGAAAGAGCAAAAATGAATATCTACCAAATTTCATCGAAAAATATTCACCGGTTTTCAAGATATTAGACTTTTACTTTTGTTTACTTTTTGGGATCTCCGCTGTTCCTAGCGACTTTATTTGAAAGTGCGGCATTTGTTGCGCGCAAAGCAGCATATACCACCGCGTGCTGCCAAACGTTTTAGTAAAAGATTTAAAAATCGTTAGATCTCCGCTGACGTCACAAATTCTAAGGGGGCATACCAATGCATTAGCCCCTTAGAATCCGAAAACTGCAAGTTTGAAATTCCATATCTCCGAATTAAAGCATTTTTCGATGTTGTGAATGCCCAAACCGGTATTTTCAGGCCATGGCCACCAATTTGGCTATCTCAACTCAAAACTAATGTTAAGGTGGGAGGGTCCCTTTAAAGGGACCCTCCCACCTTCAAAAAAGTTTATGAATTGGCATGAAAGTGATGTCGCTCGGTTCAGAAAGAGCGAAAACGAATATCTACCAAATTTCACCGAAAAATATTCACCGGTTTTCAAGATATTAGACTTTTACTTTTGTTTACTTTTTTGGGATCTCCTCTGTTTCTAGCGACTTTATTTTAGAAGTGCGGCGTTTGCGGCAGATGTTGCGCGCAAATAGCATATACCACCGCGTGCTACAAAACGTTTTAGTCAAACATTTAAAAATCGTTAGATATTTGCGCTGACGTCACACATTCAGAGGGGTATTCCTAAGCATTAGCCCCTCTGAATCAAAATGCTGCAATTTTGAAATTCAATATTTCCGATTTAAGGCATTTCTCGATGTTGTGAGTACCGAAACCGGTAATTGTGAGCCGGGGACCCCATTTTGGCTATCTCAACTCAAATCTAATGTTAAGGTGGGAGGGTCCCTTTAACTTGCCTTCTTTTTGCAGTTGCCAAGTGTGTGTCAAATCAATGTCCATCTTACATGTTTTTTTTTTCTTCAACAGGTCTGTCCTCTATAGCCGAAGTACGGCCCATTGTGACTGGTGCTGCCACCTGGCTAAATGCTTTCTGCTGAAACTAGAACTCGCTCAGTGCTGCTATCTGGTGGTTGCCCCTGTAGGCACGCTTCTAAACAGCAGCTATTTTTAGAATGAGACGACGGCTGCAGGATAATCTGGACTGCCTCACTCAACTTAAGCAATCAGTTTGCAATATTCGATACTTCTGGTAGCAGCTAGTTCTTTGCAACAGATAAGCTTAAAGCTGGTTAGGGCATTTCGAGGCTGCCAAGAGCCGAGCTTAGGTAGATGCAATAAATACACAGCTGATAAGTAGGTAAATAAACGTCCACAGTAAAAATATTTGCATCACACATTTCCACCGCGTTTTCATACGACAGACTCCTCAACACCTCTCACACATCACTGACACTCATAATGACGAGCTCATGCGTAACTTAATTAGTTGATATATGGTCAATGGCCGTCATTATACCTACTCATGACATCAGTTGGCGATAAAGTGTTCTAGCCGATCTCACTTGGTGCGAAATCTCGGCGTTTTTACATCATTTGTTTACATAACAAATCGCACAATCTCGCCCACACTGCCGAACGACGCAGCTAAAGTTTACAGGTTTCCCCGCCAGAGGCGCTACAGTCACATCAATAGCGCGCTGTATCTGCCTCCGGTGTAGCGCCCTTGGAGGGCCGGCAGCGGTCGCCGGCCGGTCGCCGGCGGGCAGCGGGCGAGCGCGTGCTGGGGCGGAGAGAGCGCGGGGAGGGTCTGAGAGAGGCCGGGAGGTGCGTGGCCAGTTGGGGTACGGCCGGTGTCGTGCTGGCAGGGGGTGTGCTGGTCGGGCGGAAGTCTGGGCTCAACTGGCTGTGCCGGGGGTGTGGAATGGTGGAGCGCTGCCCTGACGGTGTGCTGTGTGCCAAGCCGCGGCCGGCGGCCGGGACGTTGCAGAACCACGTGGTTGGGTTGGTGACTGTGCACGGTCGCGGAGCTGGTCCTGTGGCGAGTGACCTGAGCCCGCGCTGGGACGGGAGCCGCTGAGAACTTACCGGTAAAGGGCCGAGTCACCGAGGCTGGAGACCGGCGTACTCGCGGTCAGGTGAGTTATCGCCGTTATCGCAGCTCAGTTGCATGGGCTGCACGAGTTGCATCATACCACCCTGGGAGAAAGGCGGTTTTTTCTGTTTTTGTACTGCACGCATGCATTTATTTAATCGATTGGTACTGGTACAGCTAGTATTTTGATGTTATCGATTAAGCGCTCCATTATACACATTGTTAGTCGACACTGTCACGAATGTAATGCGACTATTCAGATTTCAGAATTCAGCTTGGCAACTTAAGTGACAAGAGCGCTCCTGGAAGATTCCACAGAGATCCAGTGGATGTGGAGGGACTTGGAGTTCCGAGTTGTCATTTTTATTAAAATAGTGAATTTTAATACTTGTGTAGCACTATAACCGTACACAGAATGAAGTACCTACGTTTAGAACGGTTATGTACCTACCCTTCACATTTAACTCTTGCGACAATAAAGTAATAAAGATGTACCACTGCTGGCATAGGTCAGGCCAATCGATCGCCTGACGCCAGCGATGGCCCCCATGCCAGCTGACATCGCCAGCATGCGTGCACCCGTTTCTAATAAATTCCACGGCAGTTCCTTACCGCGTATCGTTACATAACCTCAGCGTGTCATCAACCGGTTCCTGGCCACTCGTCGTACTGCTGTGACCGGGGCGCTGCTGCGAGTGACACGGGAGCCGCATCCTGCGCTGGCACGGCACCGCCTCGGTGCCGGCGCACACCGAGCTGACGGAGCCGGATACAGCCGGTTACAGAGCCCGACCCGCCCGTTACGCCCGGGGCAGGAGCATGCAGGCTGCGTGCCACTAATGACTAACGACACGCGGGCAGGCTGGCCCCAGAGTATAAAGACAACGACTGGCCCACCTGTGAATCGGTGCTCAGCAAGATATGTGTTATGTAATGTTAAATGTATCAAGACTCAAGTGATTTACCTCAAATATCGTTTTCTACGCTGAAAACCGTTTCTTCCGGTTCTTGCTGCGGCCAAGCTTTCGTCGTATGACGCATTCATGCCCGATCTACTCATAAGTGCTTATTTTTCTTAGCGAAGATCGAGGTCATTCGAATGTAAACATTTCACTGTATTATCTAGCCTCCCTCTAGATAAACAGTGTAAAGCACGTGCGGTCACCGATAGCGCCATGTGCGTCAACACGTGAATCCAAAGAACAGACCCTGGCTGCGAGTTGTGTGAACACCGCACCTTTTGCTAACCGTGTATTACCCACTTAGTCAAGTTAATTTTGCTACAGCCCCTGGCAAATCACCATTGAGCTAATATGCCTTCAAATGAAGACACATAATCGGATTGTTTCATGCTCTTAGATGAATGCCTTGTAAACTAGCCAAAACTTGCTATGCAAGTTAGCATAAAACACGTTCTGCAGCACTTTGTCCAGTCACCACTCACCTCTGGCAGTCTGTATAGCGGGACGCACTCTGGAATACTTGTGTATCGTCTCGATCGTTCTTTCAAACAGAACCTTCTTAGTTCTTCCTGCAACATGTACGAAGCCTGGCTGTACCGTAAGGTGCACCCTCTCATAATAAACAGACATGGCAGCCGGCAATGTTTGGCTTGTATCGATCATATGCCAGAAGTCCAGACGGCGACCGCATATAATCGATAATGCTGAAGACCTTCTCGAAGCCCGCCACCAAGGTTGTTCTGTTCCTGTTTCCCATGTAACCTTTCACCTGGGAAAATATTATTATACCTAAGCCTGAAAGTGAGATATAAACTCAATTATTGCAAGCAGGGATGCGGAGCCGGAGCCGGAGTCGGAGCCGGAGCCGCCGGAGCCGGCATATTTTGCCCGGAGCCGGAGCCGGAGCCGGAGCAGTGAAACAATATAGCCCGGAGCCGGAGCCGGAGCCGGAGCCGCCAAAAAAGGGGGCGACTCCGGCTCCTTTTTATTTTTTGAAGAGGAAAAAAATAATTGACCTATGTAGTTCGGTTTGACAGCATAAGGCAGTAAAACATATGGTAAGTACGTCATGGGCCATCAAGTGAATGAAAAAAGCCGAATATCCCCAGCATCCCACAGGACGCAATCAACTTCCTGTCTGCTCCTCCCTCCCCCCCCCCCACGTCTACTGCATCGCCAGAACATGAGGACCGGTCATCAGGTGACGGCCATTGTTTTGAAGCCAGTGCAGTGGACTGCGACTCCCAACACCGTCTCTTCCCACCCCACCCTACCCCCCCCACACCCCCACCCCCCAATGCAGCCGAGACGGGTGTCAGCTTACGATGGTTCAGTGAACTACGATTCGCGGCGACTGCGTTTCCAATGTCCTTTCCAATGCTTTCTAGTCTTTTGTTCTGCCAGTTCTCTCCGAGGTGCGTTTGCGCGGGGACGCGGTGAGCCGGTCATGGCAAAGAGTAACGCGGCCGTATAGTCATAACATTTCGCCACGTGCTTATATACCCTGTTCGCTGATTGCATGTGCTGTTGAGAAAAATAGCCTTAGATGTTAGTTGTTATGCAAATACAGAAGCTACGTGTACCAATCCAATTTTTCTTCCACACGTATTTAATTGATTGCATAGGAGATGTACTGAGTCGGAGCCGGAGCCGCCGGAGCCGGAGCCGCCGGAGCCGGACCATTTTACTCGGAGCCGGAGCCGGAGCCGGAGCCGCCATAACATTTCACCCGGAGCCGGAGCCGGAGCCGGAGCCGATTTTTTCTCCGGAGCCGGAGCCGGAGCCGGAGCCGTCTGAAATTTCCACGGCTCCGCATCCCTGATTGCAAGTCGTAGTTGTTTTAAAAAAGTTTCTTTTCAAATTTCAAGTTTGTGAATTTTTCTGTTTTTTTGCACCAAGTTAGTTTTCAATTTTATATCGATTCCATAGTTTCTTTCCAGGCATATTTTGAACGTTTTACTCATAAGCCATGAAGCAAAGAGCATCTGCCAAAATGAAGTTCAGGATATAACTACAAGCAATGGCATATATCCGTTAACAACATATGGACTGAAAACGAAACCAAAATGAACAAAATTGCGTTCTGAGGTCACGTGATCAGGCCAGATGTATTCACTACTCCATGTTGCACATCAAAAAAGGTCACGTATGCGTGAAATGGACGTTCACATATACCTACCACGCCAGGTAGACGGTAGCATATATCACAAAATAAACGGTCTGATATACCATTTCAAATAGACGGTCACGATTATACATCACGTCAAATAGAAGGTCACATATAACACGTTAGATAGATGGTCACATACATATAACAAGTTAAACAGACGGTCACACATAACGCGTTAGATAGACGGTCACACATAACAAGTAAAAAAGACGGTCACACATTTATAAGCCCGGTCACTAGAGATGTCAATCGGATACCAACTTTTTGGTATACCGATACCAAACCGATACCAACTTGGTATTTGGTATTTCAATCGTAACGTGTTTTGGTATTTTGTTGGTATCATAAACCGTCACTAATGTATAAGAGGCTAATAAATCGGTAAAAAGTAGGTATTTCCCTCAGTTCCCGAAGTTGGTTTGGTTTCGGTATTTTCCCGTGGTTTTGGTTGGTATTTGGTTTGGTATCGGTATTCCGATTTTCCGTAATTGACATCACTACCGGTCACTTATACCATGTCAAATGGATGGTCACATAACTATAACACGTTAAATAAATGGTCACATATAACTCCTTAAATAGACGGTCACACATTAGATAGACGGTCACATATAATACGTCAAATAAACGGTCACACATACCACCTCAAGTAGACAGTCACACATAACACGTTAAATAGACGGTCATATGCAACCCGTTACATAGACGGTCACTTGTAACCCGTTAAATAGACGGTCATGCATTTAGTAAACGGTACACGTCAAATAGTCGGTCACCTAAACCACGTCAAATAGACGGTCATATATAAAACGTCAAGCAGACGGTCACGCATTAAATGGACGGTCACATATACCGCGTCAAATAGACGGTCACAAATACCACGTCAAATAAAAGGTCAAATAGACAAGTAACACGTTAAAATAGACATGTAACGCGTTAAATAGACAGTAGCATGTAACCCGTTAAATAGACGGTCACACATTTAGTAAACGGTCACATCTAACACGTCAAATGGACGGTCACATAAACCACGTCAAATAGACGGCTACGCATTAGATAGACGGTCACATACACGGCATCAAATAGACGGTCACATATACCGCATCAAATAGACGGTCACATGAGTAACACGTCAAATAGACGGTTACATATATCACGTCAAATAAACGGTCACATATAACACGTTAGATAGACGGTCACATATAGCACGTCAAATAGACGGTCACACGTTAAATAGACGGTCACATATATCACGTCAAATAGACGGTCACACGTTAAATAGACGGTCACATATAGTACGTCAAATAGATGGCCACATATAGCACGTCAAATAGACGGTCACATATAGCACTTCAAATCGACGGTCACACGCTAAATAGACGGTCACATATAGCACGTCAAATAGACGGTCACACGTTAAATAGACGGTCACATATAACATGTTAACTAGACGGCCACATATAGCACTTCAAATAGACTGTCACACGTTAAATAGACGGTCACATATAACACTACAAATAGACGGTCACATAACTATGTATAGCACGTCAAATAGACGCTCACACATGCTGGTCACCCATCCAGGTGATCTCATAAGGTATAACGGCATCCCTTTCTGGCTATTAAAATATGTATGTTTTAACAGGACATTATGACGCCATTCGTGCAATTATTTTTTAAAATGATACGCGTTTTTAATTCAGCGAATTGTCGCATTTCTTTCAGGTTGGGTTTTAAACAGCGGCAGACGCCATGGGCAAAAGCGCCATCGGAGGCGTTGTGCCTCCACCGAGGGCCTCTATCCTGCAATCAGGTAACGCTGGCCCTCTCTTGAACGCTGATGCAATTGACCGTGACTGATGGTTTGATATCGTAAAATTTGCGGAACGTTAGGAGTTTTCTTGTGGATCGGGTTAACAGGAATTATTTTTAAGTAGGTATGTGTGAAAGTGGCTTTCTGTTTCTATTTTTTTTTTGTGCATTTTTTTTTTACGTGCAATTTGTTTGCATTTTTCTCACGAAGAATCCTGTATTGCCTCCTTCGGTTACCGACCAGCTCTCTCGCTCGCTCCGCCTCAGGTCCGGCTCCCACTGTCGCCTCTGATGTGGCCGGGGAGGGTTCCCTGCAGGCGTCCGATGACTCGGGCTCCCCTCCCACCGAGGAGCCGCCGCTCCGGCCGGAGCCGCTGGTCGGCTCCTCCTCGGAGAAGGACCCGCTGCTGGCGCTGCGCCCTCCCCCTCCCGTGGCGCCGGCGCCGGCGTCCTCCGAGCCGACTCTGGAGGACGAGTCGCTGCAGGGCGCGGCTCCGGACTCCGGCTGGCGGATAGAGTACCACCTGCTGCCGCACTCGGTGCCCGCCGACTCGCACTACTGGCCGGGCGAGGCGGACGACGCCGTGCTGCCCGTCGAGGCGCTGTTCGAGGCCGTCTCCGAGGCCTCCCAGCCGTCCCAGCAGGGCAGCAGCGAGAGCCTGCCGCCCCAGGTGAAGACGCTGCACCCGGTGCGCCGCTACCGACGTATGGTCTCCTACAGCCGGACCGGCCTGACGCCGCTGTACGGCGGACCGCCAGAGAGGAGCTCGTCGATACCGGTCCACCTGGACCAGATCAGGTCAGTGAGGGGTCAGGTCATGGGTCAGTGAGAGGTGTAGAGAGTCAGGTCAAGTAAGTGAGAGATGCAGGAGGTCAGGTCAGGTCAATGGATGGGTAGGGGTCAGGTCAGGTTAGGTCAGGTCAGGTCAGTGAGAGCGACAGGGGCTCAGGTCAGGTCAGGTCAAGTCTGATGGATAGAAGGTCAGGTTAGGTCTTCCTTCGGTGTATCTTTCGGCTCATCCCTCCTCCATCGGTCGCTAAGCGCTCCCGTCAGCACCAGCTCAGGAAGCTCAGTGTCCGTGTCTCGGGATGATGTTTTATCGTATCTGGAGGGCCGTGGCTGATCAGTAAACATACTTTTGTCAGTTATCTTTAACCAGTAAGCAGCCGTCGTCAGTTATCAGGTTACGACAGACCGTGGGCTGTCTGTGACTCAACGTATCAGGGCTGAGTAGTGAGTAAACATCGTTCCTCGGTCGTACCTCGATTCTGCCCAGTCGTAATGATAGGGCTGATGGTATGTGTCAAAGTCGATGAAGTTGCTAAGCGAAACAGGCAACGGTCGGATGGTGGATCATCTCACCAGGCATTTGTTGATAATAAAGACACATTTCTGTTAGCTGTTTTGAATTACTATCGTGCAGCATCGACTGGTTATGGATTTTCTGTGGGTTAAAAACCCTTTTCTTGCTATGCTAGCCCTCTGAGATGTCATTGATATCAGTTTTGTTCTGTTTTCAGTCAAGATCCGTCGGCGTCCTCTCGCTACACGGCCACCCAGAAAAAGCTGCTCTTTGGTATCGGCCTGGGGGAGCTCCTATCGGGCTGCAGCATAGCGATACTCATCCCCTTCTTCCCCACAGATGTAAGTCCGAGCCATAATCCGCACTTCTCTGGGGAGGCGGAGTTAGCGTCTTTTGTTTCCATTTTGCGGGGTAATATAGACATTAAATATACAATGCAGGATGCAGGTTGACTGCAAAAGCATAAAACATAGGATGGTTTTTATGTACATTACATGATCACTGGTCAAGATGCATAACATTGTTTAAATGTTACACTGATCAGCTTATGTTACACATTTATTCTTGGGCTCGCGTCCTGAAATGGGCGTTTCCGCGTAGTACAGGCTCAGTTCGTCCCGTTATCAGACCTGTCTGAGTCTCTGCGTCTTCCACAGTCCCAGGTCGCTCCTTCACGTCGGCTGACCCGTTCGTCCACGTCTTCCACAGTCCCAGGTCGCTCCCTCACGTCGGCTGACCCGTTCGTCTCCACGTGTTCCACAGTCCCAGGTCGCTCCCTCACGTCGGCTGACCCGTTCGTCCCCGTGTCCCGCAGGCCCAGGTCGGCTGACCCGTCCGTCCCCCCGTGTCCCGCAGGCCCAGGCGCGCGGTGTGTCCGACACCGTGATTGGCTTCGTGTTCAGCTGTTACGCTCTCACTCATCTGGTTATGACGCCTGTGGCCAGCAGACTTGTAAGTTACGATACCAGAGTTACGAACTAGCCAGATAGTACAACGATCCAACGTATAGGAGCGCAACTGACCCAAGAGCGCAAGGGCGCAGTGGGAATATCCGTTTGAGTAGCATTTAACTTCTTACTATCGGCGATATACATCAAATATAGGCAATTAATTCGATATACCTATGCCGACAGATACCAAGGTTCGGGATGTCTCAGGTGCTGTATCTTGGCCTGCTGCTAAGCGGCCTCTCCACAGTTGGTTTCGGGTAAGTTAACGAGCTTCAGTATTTCCTTTAGCAGTGCTACGAAAATATTATAAAAAGGACGTCTTATAATTATGGGAAAATGTATGATAATTACAGCATGCTTTTATCCATTTATCCGATCACCATGCTCTTTATTAACTATCTTTTACCATTCTGTTACCCTCAAATTCCCTATCTCAGTTCATCACCTCCAATGACGAACGGACACGTGACCGGCACTTTCGGTCGTTTCAGCGCGCTGGATTTTCTGTCCAACGACACCGTGTTCATAGCGCTGTGCTTTATCGTGCGCATCATCAGCGCCGTCGGCCAGGCCCTGTTCGTGACGTCATCGCTGACCGTGGTGGCCAGCCAGTTTCCCGGTGAGTGACGTCATCTCCAAGCTGCACAGATCACTGCCGCTACACGCGTGATTCCGCGTCTGCAGCACGTCAAATGTGAGAAATCGGTATACGCAATTAAATGGTGTATATTTTATCATGATCATAGCCCATTATACTGTCATCTAAATGTTTATTGTAATTGATTGAGGCGTTTCACTCGAATGCAAGTGTGGCTTTTCAAAAATTATTTCGGCTTAGTCGGCCCGGCTAGCGTTACATAATACCCGTTTTCACGAAGGGCTGTCTGGCGAATTCACCCAATTTGACCAAATCTGCACCAAATCTCTGAGAATAAACATCTTCATATCATGAATTTATGTCAGTGTTTTAATCGAAAGTAATGTCTGATAATGTGGAAATTCAGACATGTAAGCAATTAGTGCAACCCTAGCTGATAGCTACTAAGAAGCGCAATGAACCTAATTTGACCAAATCTACACCAAAGCTGCACCAAATGTGAAGCAACTGTGCACCAGACAGCTGTCGTGATAACGGCTCAAATATTTTTGGGTGCACTGACCTCACTTTTAATGTAGGTACCACCGGTTGTACTCTTTCACTGACCTGATCCGACCTGAGCTGGACTGCTGCTCATTAATCCCTTGACCTTACATGTTACCTCCCTGTTTTCACCCTTAGCTCCTCTAAACTTACCTGACCTTACCTGATCTGACCTTACCTGACCTGACCTAACCCTACCTGACCTGACGGGCCTCACCCGACCAGAAATAACCTCGCCCGACCTGGCTTCACCTGATCAGACCTGACCTCACCTGACCCGACATGACCTCACCTGACCTCACGTGACCTGCCTACCCTGAAGGCGTGACTACTTCCCCGTTGCCACTCTCTGACCTGACCTGACCTGACCTGACCTGACGTTCCCCAGAGGACATGAACACAGCCGTGGGGCTGGTGGAGACGTGTAACGCCGTCGGTGTCTCCCTGGGGCCGGCCCTCGGCGGCGTGCTGTACGAGGTGAGACGCGGTCACCGCGGCGAACTATAGGAACGGAGTGAGGGGTAAACACTTCAGGGTGCGTGTTTTTGTGTAACTTGAGATCGTTTTTTTGTGAACGCCTAGATAAACATAACTTGTCACGTATTTCTACAAAAAATAACGATTTTTAGCGCCATTTATATATTTTCCAAGTTTCGAATTTATTAGAAGGTGGACTATTGTTTATCAGTTTAAGTGGCTTTTTGCAAGTAATTGTAGAACTGAGGCTCCCGTTGTTTCTGGTTCCAGCTTGGAGGCTACGGCCTCCCGTTTTATGTACTGGGCGGGTTTTTGTTGCTGTGCGCCGCCCTCAACTTTTGGCTGACGCCGTGGGTAGAACGTAAGTAAACAGATGCAGTTAAATGTATGTTTTTCCATTTAATTGATCAAAGCCTGACACAACTCTGCGCTATTGTTTGCTCTACTGGAGAGGGCTCTCTTTTTGTGACTTGATAACATTTGGATTGTTTCATTTGTGTCATACAAGTCCCGCTGTCAGATAAAACCATTCAGAACCATCGGGTGGCCACCCGAAGAAATTATGGGTCACAAGCTGTGCTCCGTTACTATTGCATTTTAACTTCTATGCTTTTTCAAAGAAAGTGTTTTACAGTCATCTTCACTCGCCATGCTCCACTTCCCAACCGTGACGCACCAGTCCTTGACTTCCCTTCAATCACTTTCAGCCTCCTCCACCCCTTCCCTCTCCGTCCACCTTTGCTGCACCTGTCTGAGTGCCGGTCCCGTCCCTCAGGTGACTCCAGCTCTCAGTTGGACTTTTGTCGGATGGTGCGGGCAACCCTTCGCTCGCCAGAAATATGGCTCTGTATGTATGTGCTGATTACAATCTCAATAGATTGGTCGGCCATGGAGCCCGGCATCCAGCCGTACGCTACAAAAACGGTGAGTACGTGAGGAGAGAGAGAGAGAGAGAGAGAGAGAGAGAGAGAGAGAGAGAGAGAGAGAGAGAGAGAGAGAGAGAGAGAGAGAGAGAGAGAGAGAGAGAGAGAGAGAGAGAGAGCGAGAGAGAGAAAGAGAGAGAGAGAGGGAGAGGGGAGAGAGAGAGAGAGGGAGAGAGGAGAGGGTAGATTTGAGGATAGGGAGTAGAGGTACGGTAGGGCTTGGAGGAGAGGAAGGGGTGACTACTGACTGTTGGCCAACGAGTCGGATTGAACCGGCTCGAACCGGCTCAAATGTCTCGGGGTATCGGTTTCATTGACTGTTCTGATTGGTTTCCGGATATGACCTAAGTATGACGGCGGTAAGGTATTTGTTTGCGATAACAATACGGGCCTATCGCTAACGGGTTGAGTCGGCCACATATACGTATGCAATGTTGAGGCATGCTTTGAATGTAGCGTGAATATCACAGTTACATCCCAAAAACGATCATGCCGAATCTGACCTTTCTCTTATTTCAGTTGGGCATTACGGTACTACAAATGGGCCTGTATTTTCTGGTGGCCTCCGGCGCGTACGCGCTGGTCAGTCCCTTCTGGGGAAAGCTGGCTGACCTGACGGTCAACACGTACATTCAGGTCAGTTGTCGGATGGCGCCGCTCGGGTAAATCAGGAGTGTGCGACTCAGAGGGAGGTTGGTCTAGGTTTGAAGAAAGTAGTCGAGCATGTAAATAACTACATTCGGCATATAAGACAAGATCTTATATGTATATTGCGGATGAGAACTAAGACGATTGAGCCGTGACGTTTTAATAACATGCATGTGAACCGGCAGAACATCTTTACAGGGCCGCTCGTGAGCGTGACATTGACTGTTTTCCATTTTACAAACATTTATCGGTATATATTTTACACGGATTCTGTCCTGGACGGTTTTTCGAGCGTAGTGTTTGGTGGCTGTCGCTATTCACCCGGGAGGCCGAGTATAGTACGGACGGAAATGTTTATCTCGGTTCGAGGTGTTAACGATCCGTCTACCGCCACGGCAATGGGCGAAGTGTCTAAGATAAAATAAACTCTCGAGTCTGGATCATCCCAGCTTACACTCAGCATCCTCCTGTGTCGGGTAGATGACATCGTGGTATCTAGAGACCAGAGCTGACAAAGGTCACTTCGTGTGGTCTCGAGTGGTCCAGAGATGGGCTTTCATCGGCGCCGTTGCTGGGGGCGAGCCCATACCATCTCCGCCCGCTGCCAACGAGTTGCCAGCCGACTCTCTGGCATCCTTCACTGTCGGTTGGGATCGTGTTGCGTAGCGTGATGGAAATTTACTGGGCTCGCTGCACTGAGGTCGGTGTGGCCTGTGGACGGGTTTGTTGTTCCGTGCCTTCTGTTTGTTCGAGACGCTTTTACGGTGTGATCAATTCGGCCGGACAAAGGGCTGACAATACATTCCAGGGTCGGGTGATTTATTGCGACATTGATGAGTTTAGATGCTAATTAGCGATTGATGTTGAAATGTTATCCTCTCTCGAAGTTCTCAAACAGCATTGCTCACATGCGGGTCCCCCTCGGGGGATACGCTCGGACCGTTACATCGAATGAGAACTTCAGTGGTTACAATTGAGACCAGCTGGGAAGTATTTACGATGGCTCAGAGGTTTGTACCTTCGTAAACTGTTTCAAACTAATGAACTTATTCCATAACATTTGCCGCATTACGATCTCAGGTAGTCGTATAGCATGCACAATATTGAACTCTGGTTCTTAACCCTAGTAAAACGAGAAGAGCGGCGAGCACTCGGCACGAGTCCCTTGTTCTGACTAACTCGCCGCGGCGCCATGAGCCGTGGCTTTGTTTGCTGATTTACCAGTCCGAGGGGTCTGGTCACTCGTAACATAATACCACGGACGTGCTCTCTGTTTACTTTGTACCGTGGGCTGGCGTCATCGTTATGTTGTTTCGTGTGAATTGCCCCCCTGGGATTGTTAAACCGTGCCTGCACTCATGTTCGTGTCAAATTGCTTAATTCGCGCGACCTATTAGGTACAGCCCTCTGCAAACTGCGTGGTAGGTATTCTTTTTCCGACAAAACCGAGAATAACGCGAATACTATGCTATCGTTCACTCGAAAATTGTAACAGCAAGACGCGCGAGACACCGCACCTTAGATTGGCTTTATCATCGTATTCATTTTCCATCGAGTTTGGCAACAAAACCCAAAAGTTTATATTTGCCTCCAAAACAAACTTTTGCATTTTGTTGCCACACAAGCCGTATACTTTCTTTAGCGATGGACCCAATCGAAGGAGTGGGGCATGGCGCATCTAGTTGAAGTGAGTTCTGACCGACTGTTGACATAGCCTTTGAGTAATTACCGGTTTTGTCGAAATAAGAATACCTACCACGCAGTCTGCTGAGGGCTGTACATGTGCTTAAGCTCTCGCCTTGCTTCTGTTGCTCTGCCCCCCCCCCCACATGCCCCCTCTTCACACAATCCCTAGGTCTGGTGGTCAGACCTGCCCCCCCGTACCCCCAGACGTCTCTTCTGTGTCTGGTGGTCTAACCTGCCCCCCTTGTCCTCAGAGATCTCTGTGTCTGGTGGTCTAACCTGCCCCCCTTGCCTTCAGACATCTCTGTGTCTGGTGGTCTAACCTGCCCCCTTGCCCTCAGGCATCTCTGCGTCTGGAGTAGTCTAACCTACCCCCCTTGCCCTCAGACATCTCTATATCTGGCGGTCTAACCTACCCCCGCGTCCCTCAGACGTCCCTATGTCTGACGGCCTGACCTGTCCCCCCTCGTACCCCCAGACGTCTCTTCTGTGTCTGGCGGTCTAACCTGTCCCCCTTGCCCTCAGACATCTGGCGGCCTGACCTGCCCCCCCCCCGTACCCCTAGACGTCTCTGTGTCTGGCGAGTGGCGGTCTAACCTAACCTGCGCCCTTGCCCTCAGACATCTCTGTGTCTGGCCGGCTCGGCGGTCAGCCTGCTGCTGCTGGCGCCGTCGCCGCTGCTGGCGCCGCTGCTTCCTTCCTGGTGGCTACTCGGGCTCGGTATGACCCTCAATGAGGTGTTCACGGCCGGCGCCTTCATACCCCTCTTCGGTAACATGCTCACCTCGGCAGTGTGAGTAGCGGGCAGGCCCAGAGGGGGATGCAGGTGGACTGGTTTATTTAGATGGGACGTGGCGGGATATCACAGCGAAAGTCTCAAAACCTTGGTCATCTCTCGAATAGCAACTTCTAAAATGCTTACTTGTGCATTAATGTTGTTGCTGAGACAGGAGGATATGCCCTTACTTTTTAAGTAGCGTCAATGTTTTTCCCTATCCAATGACATTTTTAGTGTGAAACATGCTCACCTACAGTTTGTCATATTTGTTTATATTCGTCGAGTCACACCGGGTGTATAAGCGGTTGTAATACGTAATAGGTACGTAATCCGTAACCCGTCGATTATCTCCTCAGCTGGTGTGCTCACCCCACCCCTGTCTGGTCCACAGGGCGAGCGGGCTGCCGGACGACGTGGCCACCCAGTCTTTCATATCGGGCCTGTGGTGGGCCGTCTTCTCAGTAGGGTACGTCCCTGGCGCGGCGCCCGTATTCGTTAGAGACCCGGGGAGTTTTCAGCAGCGGGCTCCGGTGGCGGACACGGCGATTGGCGTGTGATCAACACGTGATACCTATGACGATCCATCCAAAATTCCGGAGCGCTCACAGCTGATGATGATTCAGTATCATACCAGACTATTATTCCTCACTACGTGCCGCATTTCTTTCCCCGTTCTGTTCAATTGTTCCTCCGTCATTCCTGTCAGCGGGGTCATTTCGGTAGTGACAGCCACCTACAGGTGGCTCTGGCCTCCACCAGCGGAACATAGACGCTGCTCTCGACGAAACCTATCTGTACACTATTCGAGGGAACCGATCTGCACACTATCTATACAGAGTACCTAACTGAGATACTAAACGAGACACGTCATTGCGGGCCAGACGCGGGTGCAGCCGGAGCTGCCTGGATGTGTCTCAGGATATTGTGTGTCAGACGGCACACCGTGCATGGCTGTACAATCAAATAGTTACTGTGCACGGAGAGCTGAGGAAAAGCCACAGTGTTTCAGAGTTCAGTTATGAAGTATGCATCCGTTCTCGACATTCTGCTACCGATTTGTCCCGTGAATGCCGCGTTCTTTTGACGACATTGGTGTATGTGTGGTTTGTTTCAGAAACGTCGCTGGCCCGGCGTTTTCGGGCGCTGTTACTGAAGCGTTTAGCTTCCCAATCACTATGACGTGTATATCCGTCAACACACTGTGCTGTGTAAGTTATTCCGCTCTTCTATTCGATACACGTTTTCCTTTCTAGAGGGGTATGCCGTATGAGTTCAGCGTTTCCCGGATCCAACACAATAATGCTGCTCAGTCCGTCGATCCCGTTTAGCCAGACGGATCAAATAAAGCCACTTATGATCATTGAACAACTCGTGCAGATGATTCTTAAATCTGTATTTGCTTAGATCTGAATGTTATATGAAGGAGCCAGTGGCGGCGGAAGGTAATTTTGGATGGGGGTGCAAAGTTTTCTCAAGGGGCCCCTCTGGAAGTTTTGGGCCCCCTTCATTTTTTTTTTTGAGTGATTATTATTGATTTATGAAACACGAAGATTTTGGAAAACTATCCCATACACAAAAGTTCTGTATAAGGTTTGAAATTGCAGTGTACCTACCTACATACCTATATCAAATAATGAAAGCATAAAGAAGCAAATGCAGCTAGTTTTTTTATCGGCTAATCTTTTAGTCTAGCCACAGTGGCGCGGGAACCGAGGGGGGGGGGGGCTAGCGGGGGCTGAGCACCCCAGCTTTTCGGCTGAGGTGCTCGTAAAGTATTTGAGCCCCCCCCCCCCCCAGCTGGAGGAATTGAAGTCGGAAATCTACCAACATAATTTCATAGATTCATATATAGGTGCGGGAACCGGGGGAGGGGCAGTGGGGGAAGCATGCCCCCGTAACTCGGCGGCCGTGGGGGCGGTGCCCCACAACTTTTCATGAGGCCAGGAACCGTTGGGCAGCTTGTCCTCCCCAAATTAGGGGTTGTGGGTCACAAAGGAAGAAAGCATGTAAAGTGAAAAATCCACCTCTTTCACTGGCTTGGCAACTCATTTGGCAGATTAAAACCTTTACTCCAGGTTGCCAAAACGGTAGTTTCTTCACTCAGCTGAGACGGAATGCCTCACTTTTTTGCATTTTTTTTCGTTTTTTTGTTGTTGAAAAGGCCAAAGTCTGAAAAATAAGTGGCCTAATCCTAAAACCGGTGATAAAACTAGATTTGGGGGTACCCTAGGTTGATCTCTATTATGATTCAGCCCCCCCCCCAGTCTGGAAGAAGTTCCCGCACCACTGTCTAGCCACCACCCGCACAGCGTCTCAAACCATTTTTCTAGATCCGCAGTGGACCATTGAGGGCCCTACGAGACCGTTCCAAGAAGACCGTGTTTAGAAGCCCCTTGGAAACCGACCACATAGAGACTCCTCCAGAGACCTACATGACTCCCCAGACTGAATGAGCCCTACGATCAGGGTCGGTCCCTTGAAAGTTGCTGAAAGGTTTCAGAAGGCAGTATAGGCTCGAAAAGTCGAAAGTCTTTTGAGGGCTCTCAGAAACCGGCATCGGACCCCAAAAAAGCCTGTATGGAGGCCCTCCAAAGCCGGGATGGAGGCCACAGGAGCCGATCTTTAGCCTAAAGAGCCGGTATGGAGGACTGAATAGAAGGAAGGGGTCCCAGTGGGACCTTCAGGGGCAAGCGTTTGAACTTTGAGCCCCAAAAGTATTGTGGGGTCTTAGAGGCAGGTAGACCCCTGGGGTATGCACGGGGTCCCAGGAGCTCGCGTGTGAGCCCAAATATTCGGCTGGCGGCTACTAGAACCAGCATGGGGATTCTTAGAAGCCGCTTAGACCCACATTTCATGGGTCAATGGTCATGAGTCCCAAGAGTCGATGTAGGGGCCATAAAAGCCGGTGTAGGACCCATGATCCCATAAGTTTGAGACTCTCAGAGGCCGGCGACGGGGCACCAAGAGCAGATAAAGTGCCTCAACAAGCCGACATGGGGCCTGAGAATCAGTGCGGAATTCCAGGAGCCTGCGTGAGCCCTCAGAGACCTTCGTATTTCGTAAGGTCCACAAAGGTCGTTGGGTCCTCTGAATCTGAACTCTGCGGGGCCCTCAGAGGCCAGCATGTCTCCTGGCACCTGCCTGCGTTGAGTTGAGAGTTGAGACTCTCTGAGGCTAGGGTTCTTCAGACGCCAGCGTTGGCCCTTGAAGCCTTCGTTAGGCCCTAGAAGCCGTCAAGAGGGCCCTCAGAGGTCAGCATAGCCCCTGGAGCCTGCCTGCGTCGAGGCCCTCAGAGGCCGTCGTGGGGCCCTCAGACGCCAGCGTGGGCCTTTGGAGCTTGCATTGGGTCTTAGAGACCATCGTGAGGGCCCAGAGAGGTCGTCGTCAGGGCCCTCAGCCCCTCAGGGACCGTCCTGGGGTCCTCAGAAGTTGTTGTGAGGGCCCTTAGAAGCCTTCGAGAGGATCATCAGAGGTCGTCATGAGGGTCCTTGGCCATAGTGAGGGTCTTCATGGGCCCTCAGATACCTTTGCAGGGCTCTCAGAGGCCTTGGTAAGACCGCTTGAGGCCATCGTTAGGGCCCTCAATAGACCGTTGCAGGGCCCGATGCCATCATAGCCCCTGCAGCCTGGTTGTGTTGGGGCCCTCAGAGGCCGTCGCTGGGCCATCTGAAGCCAAATGGGCCCACAGAGACCGTCGTAGAGGCCCTCAGAGGCCAGCGGGGCCTCTGGAGTCCTGTGGGGCCCTCAGCGGTCGTAATGAGGGCCCTTAGTAGTTAGTGGTCGTTATAGGGCCCAGGGGACAGAGGTCGTCGTGGGAGCCCTTAGAGATCATCGTAAGGGCTCTCAGAGGCCGTCATAGGGGCCCTCAGAGGCCAGCGTGGCCCCTGGAGTCTCCTTGAGGCCCTGGAGTCTCTGTCGGACCCTCAGCGGTCGTCATGAGGGCCCTTAGTGGCCGTTGTAGGGCCCCAGGGGACAGAGGTCGTCGTGGGAGCCCTCAGAGATCGTCATAAAAGGGCCCTCTGAGGCCGTCGTGGCGGCCCTCAGATGCCGCATGGAGCACCAAATGCGGCTCGGGACACTTCTAGCCGGTGTGGGGGCCCCAAAGACTAGCATGGGGCGCTCCTGACCATAATTGGACATCCCGGATGATTCCACATCAGTGTTCGTTTCCCGATCACTGGTTTTCAGGAGAAAATGTATTGGATGGTGCGATGGGCCCCTTGTACGGAATTTGGGGGTGCAAAAAGATATGTTTGCACCCCCATGTTTTTCGATGGGGGTGCAGCTGCACCCCCTGCACCCCCTATTCCGCCGCCACTGAGGAGAACCATGCCGCCATCTACCTGCTTTAGGTCAAGCTTTCGATAACACCGGTAAACGTCCTGGCATGGGTTCTTGGGAGCTTCGTGTCATTGGCAGCAAGTTATGCTTTGTGTAATTCCCGGACTCCCAAGTCACCCACCCGACTATCGGGCTCGATATCTTGAACGGCGCCGCCGTTCACAAGCGGCTTGTGCATCTAAGTTCCTACGTGTCGCATGGGCTGCTCGGAGAATATCAGGTCGGCCTTAGCTAGCCGAACGTCCCGGCTGAAGTAATGCCGAGTTTGTGCCAGCCCCCGGAGGCTGACCTGTCACCCTGTTCCTCCGGCAGGCGCTGCTGATGCTGCTGCAGGCGTGTCGGCTGAGGGACGCCTGCTGCGCCTCCTTCCGCCGGAAGCTGACCGGAAGTGGGGAGGATCCGGAGCGGCAGCCGCTGCTGGCCGGCCGCGAGCGGCGTGCCAGTGTGTAGTGTCTGTGTGCGGACACTGCTGGCTGTGCGTGTGTGTGGGAGGGTCCGGCCGGCCGGGTTCGGTAGCTCTTTAGTCACGGAGCTGCGCAGGAGTAGCTGAACACCGTTTGGTTCCGTCTTATTCTGCCGAACGTCTAGAACCAGCGGCTATCATTACTCATTGCAGCGACTTTATGTAACCACTTGTCTTCAGTGAAGCTGTTTAGGTACCTACTTTGCGATGCCCTTAGACCCTAGTATTGATATGTAAGTGCCTTGCCTGTGTTATCGCAATACATGACATCTATCGACGTTCGATGATGTGGCTGATATCATTTAGGAATCGCTTAGATACCTGATATTTGCGATACCTACTACCTATGCTGAAAGGCCGACGGTGATTGGTGAATGAGACCGGATCATCATGCATTAGCACATATACCTAGGTTGTAGGTACTTGTATCAGTTGTATCTAAGGATGAATTTCGGTTGCATTTCGGTGAATTTTGCATTTCGAATCCCACGGCCCGATAATTTAAACGAAATACCTAGTTATTTTAAAGGAAATAGTTCACTTTTAACATGGGGTTTTGAGCTGAAATAGCAGTTTCGTAGCTTGAGCTGAGACTAGCACAAATCAGGAGCTTTTACGGCTCAACGATCACCCTAGACGAAGATATTCCATTTCTCGTTCCGAAAAGAGTGCCTTGTAGAGGAATGCGTGCCTTGCACAGGAATGCAGCCACGTCATCTTCAGCCAATCAGCGTGCTGCTTACAGCCAATGCAGTATTCGTAGGTTTGAGCCACGCAATATGATTGGTCAATGCGTAATAAGCTTCCGCGTCAATCATTATTTTACATAGAATATAGTTCGTCCTATATTAAAATATAGAAAATAATTGTTTTTACAAAAAGGTTTTATTTTATTTCATGATTATTTTGAGCATAAAAAATCATAAATCAATAGCAAAATACTGATTTCAGGAAAGTGGACTGTTTCCTTTAACATGGGATTTTGAGCTGGAAATATAGCAGTTTCGTAACTTGAGCTGAGACTAGCACAAATCAGGAGCTTTTACGGCCCAACGATCACCCAAGACGGAGATATTCCGTTTCTCGTTCCGTAAAGAGTGCCTTGTAGAGGAATGCGCGCCTTGCTTAGGAATGCCGCCACGTCATCGTCGGCCAATCAGCATGCTGCTTACAGCCAATGCAGCATGCGTAGGTTTCTGGTTTGTCCTACGCAATATACTTGGTCAACACGTACTAAGCTTCCGCGTCAAACAATATTTTATATAGTGCACTACACTGTAAACATTATTCCATTATTCCATGCACTGCACTGCGTGGAAGTCAAAACGATTGAGAGTCTATGACGTCATCAAATATGAAATACGACCTAGCAGACATTTCTTCAAACCTTGACACATCCTTCACGTTTATTTCTGTTGCATGACGTGGAGGGCGCTTCGTCTCGTTTGTTGCTGTTGTTCGAATATATACCATATAATTAAGACTCAAATATGTGCGGGTCATTCTCATTTACCAGAAATGCTCTCATAGGGCTCAATATTATGTACATGGTAAGTTTTTTTTGCTCTTATGCCTATGACGCTTGACGTGGCTTTTCTCATTCTGGCTCCATTCCAGGAATAGGTATTTCACCTTCCCGAAATTGTTTTTTTTCAATGAATTTATGATTAATTGTGCTCAAAATGATCCGCAATGAAAATAAAACCTTTTTATCAAAAATATTTAAAATATTATTTTTATATTTGAACATATGAAGAACTATTCCATGTAGAATATTGTTTGGCACGGAAGCTTCTTATGTGTTGACCAAGCCAATCATATTGATATTGCGTAGTACAAACCCAGTGGCTGTAAGCTGCATGCTGGTTGGCCGACAATGATGTGGCTGCATTCCTCAGCAAGGCACTTTTCCCTCTGCAAGGCACTCATCGGAACGAGAAATGGAATATCTTCGTCTAGGGTGATTATTGGGCCGTAAAAGCTTCTGATTTATGCTAGTCTCAGCTCAAGCTACAAATCTGCTATTCCAGTTCAAATCCCCATGTTAAAAGTGATCTATTTCCTTTAACTTATTACCATTTCTCTCAAGTTTCTAGAAAACAAGTGCTTCATTGTAGGCATGTCTTTATTTGCAAATCATTTAATTATTGTTCGAATTCATGACACCTGTGGATAATTATATTGACCTTTTGGCTTTTCAAGCTATCTTAATTTTATTTTTATCTTCTTGTGCTGTGTTCATATCTGTTTCTTTGTGTAATAGCTCAATTGGTACCTTGGTAGTGTCGAAAAAGGACAAATAAATTACAGTTTTCATGAATGATCAAAGTCTTTATCTGACTGGCCTAAATAATATCCTGGCGGCCGCTGGGCCTCCACGCCACCGACGATATCGTCGCAACGCGAAGAGATAGAGAAGCGAAATTTTGCACACATCTTCCTGAATACCTAGCCGAGGTTGTGTTCAAATTTGGTGTCGATCCCATTTGAAATGACATCACAGTGATGTCAGAAGTCAAATTATAGATTTGCGGTTCTCAGTTTCCTCATGATATATCGAAGATATGAGACCGAATATAAAGGACCGATTATTGGCCAGGAACTAGTTGGAAGTGTAGGTACTTAGATGTTTTAGGATGGCAGCAGGTGCTGTCTAGTTCATTTACAGTTGAGTTTCAGGCTCAGCGACTGGCAACATCAGAAACGGTCCATATCGGAAAACGACAAAAGTTTATGACGTCACTGTGATGTCATCTTAAGTGCTACAACCACCAAACTTTCCTCAAACCTTGCCTTGGTATTTATTAGAAGCTATGCCAAGTTTCACGTTCGTAGCTCATCGAGTTTCGGAGATATTCCACAAAACGTAAAGGGGGCAACTTTTTGCCCCACAGCGGTTCGTGGGTTAACACTTAACGCTCTTGCCCCCAAAAATCATCACAGAATTAGCAGCCAATGAGCGTTGAGTATGGACTTACTCTGATTGGTCGTATCTCACAATGCTGACGGTGCTAGCTAGTGCAAATGTCACCACTTTTGGTAGGTAATGTTGAAGGGCCTGAGCGCACCCCCTGATTCATTCCAAACAATTGGCAGATCTTTCCCAACGTCTCCCGGAAGATTCTACGCCGTCCGGCCAATCACATTCACATTCATGGTCAGCGGGAGCTTGGCCGCAGTTCTCGAACGCCATTGGCCGGACAATGTAGAATCTTCGTCGTCCGGGAGACTGTTAACGCAGGGTTTGCCTTTTTGGCTTGTGATGTGTTGAATTACAATGGAACTAAATGGTAAATACATGGTGTGTCCTCTGACTCCTGAGGACTGAAACATGCAATTCTTTGATTTCCAAGAAAAATCAAAGAAGTCCATGCACAATAATAAATTCATTTAGAATTATATGAAAGAGGAAAGGCTAAAACATTTCTACGCTCAGTTGTAGTTTCTATGGCCTTAGCTCAGTCTGCAAATTGGAGACAATCAAACGGATCTAAAAGTGAGGGCTTTTGGAGCATTTTCCCTTCTGCAGCATCCAAAATTGGCTACATTTTGCAATAAGTCAGGTATATTGGTACCTAATTAACAAAAAATAACTTGTGATAAAATTCAAGCAATTAGCAGCAAATATAAGTTTTTGGAAACTCTTGAACCAATTATGGTTAGTATGCCCCCAACAGCATCCAATAAGTATCACTTTTCTGGATCTGCCAATTGAGATGAATTTCTGTGATATCAATAGGTACTATTACAGTGAACATTTATCTTCTGCCCAGGTGGTTGCTTTCCTGCTGATCGGCGTGGCGACTTACGGCAAGACGGCCAGCGTCATCACCAGCGTTAGCATCCTGGGCGGGATCGTGGCCTGCGGCGTGTTCCTGCTGTTCATCGCCATCCTGGGGCTGGTGGGCGCCGTCAAACACCACCAGGTGTCGCTCTTCTTCTACATGGTGGTGCTCTTTCTGCTGTTCATCATCCAGTTCAGCGTGGCCTGCGCGTGCCTGGCCGTCAAGGGCCCGCAGCGACGCCAGCTGGCCGAGTTTGGCTGGCGCCATGCCAGCAACGACACCAAGCGTGATGCCCAGAACCACTTTGGCTGCTGCGGCTTCGACACGACTCAGTTCAACGCGTCCAACCCGATGACCGACCACCCGGCCTGCCCGGCGGTGAGTAGCGATTCAAGTGGTTATATAGCTAATTTGAAGAGGATGTTACAGTTCAGGAGGGATGTTTACGATGTTTACCACTCATTTTTGTTTTCAGTCTTACGACGAGGATGCTGCTTTAGTTTATACGGCGAGAAGTGGGACGTAACGATTTTTTATTTTTGCTCGGCATTTGCTAACAAGATATCTTTTTACAGACTTGTGGTTCAGTGGTCTTTTCCATACCTGCGCTCAGTCACCGTTAACCGTGTTCTGCCCACGCCCGCAGGTGTGCTGTCCGGGGACGACGCCCGAGGAGTGCTGTCTGGTGGGGCCGGCCTGCATTGGTTGTACCAGCTGCGCCAACCTCATCACCGACTCGATGGAGTCGGGACTGAACGCGGGCGGCGGCATCGGGCTCTTCTTCAGCTTCACAGAGGTGAGACGGGACCTGTGGGTGCGCACTCCGAGCGCGGAGCTGGTCTCGTCTCCGTCATGGACTGGGAGTGCCCAGGCCGATGGTGCCAGGAGTATCCTCTACTGTGATCAGGAGTATGCTGCTCGCTTCTTGTGATGGATAACTCAGTCAGCCACGTGGATTTAGCAGCAACGAGGTGGATTTAAGGTTAAATATTTTATCGAAGTGGTCGTTTTGACATGTCCAATGCACCATCCAACAGAAAACAGGTCAACATTATTTTGAAGATCCCGTATAACACATTTTAGCTGGGCTGAAGTCTCGCGATGTCTTTTTTTGTCATTTTTTGGATGATTATTTTAAAGAATGTATTTGGCAATTCATGATTTAGAAATACAATCCTAATTGATCTGTATCTAGCATGGACAGATGTTATGCCATTGAAACTTGCTTGTGAACATTTGAGCAACCTAATCGTGAATACTGACAACCCCGGATCGCATTGTCGCGAATAAGAAGCAGTTGGTTTATATGCCGCTCAGCTCCCTAATTGCCACGTGTTTTATCTGCTGTGTTACAAACTGTCGTGCTGCCACTAACACTCGTGTGCTGTGGAGGTTTACTAACCCGTGTATGAAGTACCACCACCCCGACTAACACGTGTGAGACTGGAGAGCCAGCAACGGCCCCGGCTCTCCAGTCGTCCCACGGCCCACTAACACCGGGTGACGGCACGCGGTTACAGTTCCTCGGCGTCTGGGCCACCGTGCGCTACCGCCGGCAGAGAGACCCCCGCTACGTTAAGGGCTCGTTCCTTTAGAGGAGCGTGCGGGGCTCGCGGGCGACGCCAGGTCAGTGGCCAGGACGGCCAGTCCGCACCGTCGCCGCCTCTGCTGCAGACGCTAGCTGAGATCATTCGCCGCCAAGTACGATCGCTTTACTGCTTGCAGTGTTTTTACTTTCAGCTCGCCGCTGCGGATGAGCCGGGAGGTGCCCTCAGTTGCTGCAGCACGCTCTATGCTAGTTTGTGCGCATGTACCCGGTTGTCCTGGTTATTCGCCTTTTTTATTTTTTGCACGCGTATGATAAGGTGTTTCGGCAAGTGTTCCGGTATGTCTTGATCTCTAACTTTCGATGTTGGTTGACGACGCTTTTCATGATTTAGATGCGATATCGGTACTTTTTGTTTATTTTAGGCCTGTACACATTCAGCTGCTGTGCTGTTGTCAGCCGAAAATCACTCACACTATTGGCTGAAAAATTGATGACGTTATGTTGCACATGCAACATGACGTCACCTCTCTGCTGCCGGCAGCATGGGCTGACGGGCTGTGCTGCTACGAGAAAGCAAGTGCAGAGATGCCGAGCCGTCAGCAAAAGCCATAAATGACGCATTTAGACACTGGTAGTGGCGCATGAAAGCAAATCACGTGCCAGATTTTTATTGAGCACTGCAGATAAATGAAATTTGGGCACCATGTTGGCGCTATTCACATATACTTGGTTTCATAATTAATTGTCGATACAAGAAAAATACTTATTACTTTCGCACATTGTCAGTAAATATTTTGATAATATATCTAACTGCTTAAGTATTGTTTTAATAAAGAACATGAAGATGAGACGAAATATTTGTTTACAACGCCATATTTGTGAACAGTCAGCCAGTGCTGACATTTCTCATCAGCCAAATGTATACAGTTCCGTCAGCCAGAAGCGGTGGGCGGAGCCTATTTCAGCTGACAACAGCACAACAGCTGAATGTGTACAGGCCTTTTATTATATCGGTGATGTAAAAGTAGTCAATTAATTTGTACATATCTGTTGGATTAAATTTTGATCTCTTATAAACATATCGTTTTGTATCTTCGATTCATTACCTAAATTTTTTTGTTTTTCGGATTTTTTCTTTAAATCTACGTGAAAGCTTGCATTATCCATTGGTTTCGAGCTCATTGCCAAATAGCTTGATCGTATGGCTTTTCGTGTATCACGTGTCATTTCGTGTACTGGATGGATGGTATGTGCCGTCCTCTGCTGGGTAGCCGACAAGTCCGCTCACGTGTGCGTTATTTAGCTCGCCTGTTTGTCACTTCGTCTGCACTGTCCGTCGATGATTCCGTATGTTTCGTCCCGGGCTAACGTAACAGTGTTAATGTATCTACGTCGCTTCAATAGTGTCTTGTCCGGTACAGTCATCGTTTGGGTTGAGTCTCTCCCGTCGATTTTTTGTATCTTTTACATCTCTACCGTCATTGTTGTTCCTCTTCCTCTCCTTACCTCTCCACATTTCCTCTCCCGCTCCCTCCCCCCCCCCCCCTCTCTCTCTCTCTCTCTCTCTCTCCCTCCCTCTCCCTCTCCCTCTCCCTCTCCCTCTCCCTCTCCCTCTCCCTCTCCCTCTCCCTCTCCCTCTCCCTCTCCCTCTCCCTCTCCCTCTCCCTCTCCCTCTCCCTCTCTCTCTCTCTCTCTCTCTCTTTCTTTCTCTCTCTCTCTCTCTCTCTCTCTCTCTCTCTCTCTCTCTCTCTCTCTCTCTCTCTCTCTCTCTCTCTCTCTCTCTCTCTCTCTCTCTCTCTCTCTCTCTCTCTCTCTCTCTGCCCCTCTCCCTCTCCCCTCTGACTCTCCCTCGCTCCGTTCCAGATTGTCGGGTTCGCTCTGGCGCTGTGGTACCGTCGGCAGGCGGACCCGGACCGTGTCCAGGTTCTGGAGTAGGGGCCGCCACCGCACACTGCAGCCACCCCCCCCCCCCCCCCCCTGCCCGTCGGCAGCTGATCAGCCAGCGAAACCCTCCGCGGCCGCGGGCGATCAGGAGTGATTTGTAAATGTTTGGATTTGATGGGTGAAAACATCCCCGACTTGGCTCGAATCTGGGTCTGCAGCCATTAGGTGTTGGTGTCACTGGGTTAATTGTGCTCTGTCGGAAACAGGAGTGGCATTTTAAAATAAAGGTCTCAAACTGCTTGGCTGAAAAATATAAACGTTTCGACTTGTTTCTTGCCGCTACTATCCGTCACAATTAATTGCCGCCATCCTCGGATGCATCGTCCGCTTCCGTCGTGCTAACATTGCAGGGTTACACGCAGCAGCTGATTCGCCGTTTGGTTTACATAGCTCCCGGCTGTGTGCTGATTCGGTTGACGTCTGTACCCCGGTCTGACGCAGCCCCCGGACCGGGAGACGAGCTTTGTACCGGACCAGGGTCCGACCGCGGCCCCGGCAGCCCGTGCATCCTTGTGTGTGTGTGTGTGTGTGTTTGTGTGTGTTTGTGTGCGTGTGTGCCGGTGGAGGATTGGTGGTGATCTGGTGCTTTTTCTCTGGTGTTCTGGAGAAATTATTTCTCTGTACGAGGACGGCAGGCGAGGTTGCTTTGTTCTTTTGGGGATAACTAAACGATCCGACGAAGGCGACGCGATTCGACGGGACGCGGTTCGATCCTATGCGAGAAAGTGGTGTAGCTTGCTGTGTTGCCATGGTATAGGCGTGGTTTGTGGGTGAAATTTGGTGTTTGTTATCTAAATATGGAGAATATCTACAAAAAGTATTACCTACTTGTATATCAGCTGCTGTAAATCGTGTCATATGTCTATTCAGATATTATAAATGCATATTTGGTAAAACGCATAAGCGATTTTCCCAGTATAGACTATGTTCCAACATGTGATGATATATACTTAAATTTATGAAATATTTTGTGCTTAGCAAGGGTATGCGATATTATTTTGTGATACATCATTCCTAAGACGTTATCGTCTGCCTTGCTTACTGGTTTTGAGCGCTATCACCGGGGTTGCAGCTACTTGTACGAAATTATCGCGACTTTGATCCTATCTAGGGACGTATTTCCGGACTGAATGTTAACCGTACTGCGGCACATAATAAATACGATGCCTATTCGACATTTTTCTCTTATCACCCCGGTCTCTTATGCAGTGAGTCAAGGTATGTAAAAACCTAATGTGAGCAGAGGCTCTTGCAAACGTCACCGCACCGTCGTACGTTCTTTTTCTTGTAATAAATATGTCACATTTCACTTCAAGATCGGGGCAAAGTTCATTGCCACGGGCTCCTCAGCGGCACGTTAGCAGCCTTGGCTTGGTTGGCAGGTTAGCAGCATTGTATCAACAACACAGATCCGACCCTCGCCCAAAGTTATGTACCTATGTTTTGACCGAACCATTTCGAAGTGCTCTGCTTTTACGGTCCAGATGAACCGTCAATGCAGAGCATCTATAACGGGACGGTCCTACGTGGAGCCATTACTTAGAAAATTCGCCTTGATAGGCGATTGGCGGAAGGGCTGTGCCCCGTATCCTGCTTCGCCGTGATGCTTTGTAATCGGTCCGGCGTTATATAACGAGTTTTGTTGGTATCTGGTACGTTCGAGGGAAGCTCGAGCACTGTTGCATCATGCATGTTCGTAACGTTCTCAATTTCAGGAAATTCTTCGCTGAGAGCTAAAACGAGTTTTTCGTCAATAACTTCTGATCTAATTGAGCTAGCGGGTCGGGAGAGCCGCCTCTGGATTCAACGAGACCTGCCGAATCGAATGATATGCGACATGACGCCCTCCCAAGAGCTTCGTGACTTGTCGTCTTTGACCTGATCTTGACCTGAGCTCAACACCTTCAGTCATCCAAACAATAAGTACTTGCCTACCTATATCAGAAGCGCCTGACCATGACAAACATAATGCCGACCGTGCCAAAATCGCGGCTCTGCAACAGGAAAAAGCGTTAAAAACGGATCGAGGTCTGACCTGACCTCGAGAGGTCACTGGTCGACCTGAGATATTGAACTGTGGTGTCAATCACTGCGTTTCGTAACGGTGGAGATGATTTTTCCGCGACCGTCGCTGCAACTAGGGCGAAACGTCGAGGGGAGGGTCGCACCTGCCCCCCCCCCCCCCCATCTACCCTTGCCCAAATCTTCCCAGCCCCTCCCCCTTGAATGTAGTAAAGCGATAGATCCGGTGAAGGGGTCATTATCTTAGCCCGTTTGGATTGAATACGGAATATTGGCCAATCAAACGGGACATCGGTCAGCTGACGGCTTCTGACGGGCTCAGCTACGTGCTGGTATCGTGGGTCGGGCTCCCGTTACGTAACTCAGGGACAATTGGTGCGCACTGCGCACTGCGCACTCCTGCGTTTGCGCGAAGCCGACAGCGCCCGAACGCAATGACACTTGATATTATGCATAGCAAGGCGATGAGCCAGGTTAGTTACGTAACCAAATTGAACCTTCACATCGCATGGCTCGGCGTGGTTTCCCTGCAAAGGGAAGCTCTAAAGCTGTGATTTAGCACTACTTGATGCTCATGGGTGCAAAAACATCGCTGTCTTACTGACCTGTACGGCTGTTTTTATGGGCCCATGTCCGCGGCTGATTCGTGGTCTCCGAATTATACGGCGCCGTAAAGGGCCGCGGGCAGGGCGGGTCGGCTGCGCGCGCAGCAGATAAGATCTGGGAAGGTGAGTGAGAGCCGGGCGGCGGACCGGTGCGCGGGCGGCGCGCCGCCGGAGTCGTTAGTCAGTGGCGTCGGGGCGCGGCGCAGGGTCACGCCGAGTGCGTCTGCCAGGTGACTGAGGAGCGGTGTCAGTGAACGGCAGGGCGGCGGCTCGAAAACCGGTGTGACGGCCCGCCCGGCCGGCCCCGATACCGTGTGCGTGCTGGAGAGTGGAGACGGGGACCACCAGTGACGGCCGCCCGCCATGTCGGAGGAGGCTTCGTTCGAGGCACTGCTGGCTCGCGTGGCCGGTGACGAGGGCCCGTGGCAGCGGCGCACGCTGGCGCGGGTCTCTCTGGCCGCGCTGCTGATGGGCGCGCACAGCCTGGCGGCCGTGGTGCAGACGGCCACGCCGGCGCACCGGTGCGCCGAGCCGCCCTCCCTACTGCCGCTGCGCCTGCCGCCGGGCGCCTACATCCCCACCGAGGTGACGGCCGACGGCCGGCGCCGCCAGGACTCGTGCCACATGCTCAACGTCAGCGTCAGCACCCACGGCGAGCTGCTGAACGTCAGCGGCGCCGTGCCCTGCGAGCGGTTCAGCTTCGACCGCCAGCCGTACGGCCGTACCGTGGCCGTCGAGTGGGAGCTGGTGTGCCGGCGCGCGCCGCTGGTGGCCGCCGTGCAGTCCACGTTCATGCTGGCCGTGCTGGTGGGCTGCCTGCTGTCGGGGGCGCTCAGTGACGTGTTCGGACGGCGCGCGGTCGCCTGGTGGTGCAGCCTGATGACCCCGCTGGCCAGTCTGGCCGTGACCGGCGCCTCCTCTCTGACAGTGTTCCTGGTGCTGCGCGCCGTGCTTGGTCTCCTGCTACCCGGCACGTTCGTCTGTCTGCTGGTGCTGAGCACCGAGACGGTCGGCCCGGCGGCCCGCGGCGTGTACGGCATCCTCTACCAGCTGCCGTTCGACGCCGGCCTCATCCTGACCGCGCTGGCCGCCATGGGGACGGGCACGTGGCGCGAGCTGCAGCTGCTGCTGTCGGTGCCGGCGCTGCCGCTGCCGCTGCTGCTACGCTCGCTGCCCGAGTCGCCGCGCTGGCTGCTTGGCCGCGGCCGGCTGGCTGAGGCCGCAGACGTGCTGGAGACGATCGCCGAGGGGAACGGCCGTCCGGCGCCGGACCGGTCGCGCCTGCTGCGCCAGCTCGCCGCCTGCCAGCGGGCCGAGGGCGCGCTGCTCGGCGCTGGCCGCTCCCACAAGGCCCGGCGCAGCTGGTGCGCGGCGGCGTGCGGCGACTTTGTGCAGCTGTTCGCCACGCCGCGGATGCGCGCCATCAGCCTGGCGTGCTTCTGGTGCCTGCTGGTGGACGGCCTGATCGCGTACGGGATCTCCGAGGACGCGCCGCACCTGGGCGGCAGCGCGTACACGGCGCTGTTGCTCTCGGGCGGGGTCGGCCTGCTGGCCATCGTCGGTGCGCTGCTGCTGAGCGGCTGCCTGGGCCGCCGGCCCACCGTGATCGTGGCCGGCCTGGTGACGGCGCTGCCGTGCGCCGCGCTGCTGGCCGTGCCGCCGCGCTGGCGCTGGGCGCGCCTGGCGCTCGCCATGGTCGCCCGGCTCGCCGTCTCCGCCGGTCAGAAGGTGCAGAACCTGTACTCGACCGAGCTCTTCCCGACGGCGCTGCGCAGCACCGGCTTCGGCGTGGGCGCCACGTGCACGCGGCTGGGCGCCGTGCTGGCGCCGCTGGTGATCGCGGCGGCCGGCGGCGCCTACTGGGGCGCCCCGGCGGCCGTGTTCGCGGCCTGTGCCCTGCTGGCGGCGGCCGCGGCCTTCCGGCTGCCCGAGACACGCGGCAGACGGCTGCCCGAGTCGGTCGACGACGTCGAGTGCTGGGAGATGTGAGCAGGGCTCAGGAAAACACAAACGAGAAGATTCACTGCCATGCTGCATTCCTGCTTACGGTTTTGTGTAAAGGTGCTGCAGTCCGTGAGCCGGCTCGCGTCTAGGCGAGTCTAAATTCGAACGTTCAAAGGAAGACGACAACTGACCGTTGAGCGCGGAAAGCGTTCAATGTAAGTGAATATTGTAAATAAGCTGCAGTGTTGATAAGTGAAGACTGTGCCAAGGCAGCCCTGAGCTCCAGTACTCGCCCATCTTCAGCTAGTCCAGTGGTCGATAAAACTTCCAACGTGCCAACGCTCGTTGGAGCAAGATATTAGCAATACTTGGAAGAGCTGGAGACAGTCCGCCCGTCTACATGGATGCTTCCTTACGCCTAAAATACAGCATTGACTTATGACTTTCTAATCGTCCGGTGCTGTTATCGGCTGCTCGGTACCGCGTGTATGTTCCCTCATTCACTCCTGGTCACCCTTCGGTCACCCCTCGCTGGGTCGGGCCAGTCGGCTATTTTTATCCTCTTTCCGGCTAGGCCACCCGCTAAGCTCCCGCCCGCGCCGTGCCGCGCCGTCTGCGAGGGACCTGACCCTTCTGCCGGCAGAGGTTTCTCCAGGTGTCTCCAAGGAGCCATCGTAGCGCTAAGGGTGTGCTCCGCATACACATGCATTGATTTTCGCCCTTACTAGCAGGGCCGCTGGCACGCGTTGGCAGCGCCCCGCGGGCATTTTTTCGCTTAGGGTCATTTTGTGGTAAGGAGGATCAGAAAATCACCCTTCCAACTTTCTCCAGGCCTGGGTGTTTTATCGAGCGCGCCTGAAAACGCACAGTGGACCGGAATCACACTTCGATTGCGTTACTTCGTATAGGGTAATACGATCAAAAGTGCGCTCTTTTCTCAATCAATAAGGACAAGTGCGTTAAAACACACTTATAAAGTTTTAAGTTAAAAGCTTTAAAATGCTAAATTTCAACATTTCTACGCTGATGATAATCGTTAGTTGTTTCAGACTTTGGCATGAAAACGTAGGCATTCAGATCCAGCGTGTGACCGGTCACCTTATGCAGTAGTGTGATGGTGTGAGTTGGGGAGTCAAGGCCGTGTGGGGAGAAGGTGAGGAGATGCCGGTGTGCCGACGCGGCAATTGGCAGTGATTAGACAGTTGTGCATGCATTGTTCATCTAGCATATCATTTGCTTGGGCAAATTTATAGGCATGGCGCCTGTTTATCCGTCTAATTCAAAGGAAAGGTGTGAGTACCAATACTGGTTGTACTTTTCATAGTCATAGTCCAGGTCCTGAAATGACTGGCACCTGAAATTTTCAGGATATGTCGCAAGAGGCTCATTCCCAGACGTTATGCCAAATTTTGCGGCGCTACGCGACACCACCTTTTACGCTATTCGCGAAAAAAAAAACTTAGGGAGGCTGCATCCCCCCTCCCGCCAGGCGAGGGCTAAGTTGGAGACAGTGATGGGGCTAAGATGTTCGTTGGAGCAACTCCAAGCATTTTATCGACCTCTGAGCTAGTCTTTCAAGAGGTGGTGGTGGTGACGGCTGCTGTACTGATCTGATGTGTTCTAGCTCTCGTAGACTTCATAGTCTCCGACATGCAGTGTTGGACGGACTTGCTGCTGGTCCAAGGAACTTGCCGAGCTGAAATAATGGCCAGCAGTGAGCTGTTATCTGAGGCATTAGTCGAAAGGACCGGCTCAGGACCGGTATATAGGGCTGTCCGGGACAAGTGTCCTAATTAAAAGTCGGCTAGAGGACGGTGAACGCACGAGAATAGGACGACGATCATGTGTCACTGTCACTTGCCGGCCGAGATTAATTATCCTGATTGGTGGACTCGGACGGCCGACACCGTCTATACCTACTTATCCTTTCGCCCGATCTGTAAAACTGATCTGATCTCTATCGGCAGCTCCCGACCGGCCACGTCTCCTTTTACCAGAGCAGCTGAATGGACGGCTGATGCCGTCGCTATATAGGTATGGTCTGCTGTGCGCAGGGACACTTGTTGGCGACAGCGCGGCATTGTATGTATTTCTTGAGCGGAATGGTTGCCGCTGTCTGCTGTTGTCGTTGTGTGTATCGCCTTTGTTTTCCGAACTTCGGTATATTTGGCTATACAATATGATGATGATTCTTTGCAATGTTTGGCCATTTCATTGATATTGATGATGTGCTGTGACTCGCTTTTTGGATCTGCGATGAGGTGACACGCAACGCTATTGCTCCTGCTTTTTAGAAAGCGTGACTTATTGGTAGTGCCGGTGGGCTTCTGAATATGAAAATTGCCGTGCAATTGCCTACTACTGCCAGTCTGGTCAAAACGAAACAAACGTTGCAATGAACTCTCATGGCGCAGATGACAAATGTGTCCTTTCTCTGCTGTTCTATTTTCAGGGGCGCAGCCAAGGTGTGTGTGTGGGGGGGGGGGGCACACTGGGCTTAAGCCCGTCCCAAATCTAGCAGACGCCCTCTGTGAAGACGCCATGCAAAGCGCCAAAGGCGCTCTGGATGGCCCCTTCCACGATCATTTCCGGGCGCCGAAGGCGCCTTTCCAGTGTCCAACACTCCAGGCGCCCTCGACGGTAAGCCATTGCGGTACACCATGACCATGCGGCACTGGCGCTTAGGCTTGGAATTTTATATCTTTTTATGGGTAAAGATGCGAAATTTGCGCCCTCCTGACCCGAAATTGGCGCCCTTCTGAGCCAAAATTGACACCCTTACCAATTATAGCCCTCTCTGAATTTTTTCCTGGCTACGCCCATATCTACCTATTATTGCTATATACCTGCTTACTCTATCTCCGATCGTCAACCCATTTTAGGACTACCCTAGGTAGTACACACTGGACACCCACTATAACTAGTAACTAGTAACTACAAATGACAACATCTCGCATGACGGCGATGCTGTGAGACGTGCGACCTGCCTGCCGCCTTTGCACACCGCGCACAAACCTTATGGGTCTTTTCTCAATTTACCAAGTCGGAGTCCGCCATCGCAAGAATTTGTCAGGTCATAATTTCAGGTACTATATCTCGTATCTAATGCTAATGAGGCAGGTTTTGAAGTTTTGACGAAAGTAACTATTATGTTGTTTTTATCCACAAAAGTAAGCACGATATAACATTTGAATTAAGCAATATTGATTTAGCGGTCATATGTTTATAACATTTCTACGTCAATTACAGCGCAGCTTATTCGAAAACGCCGAATAATTTTCTGATCAAATATTACGGTATATGCTGCTCACGCCTAAAGCGACGGCTCAATTAACAAATTAGAATTGAGACTTTATCTAAATGAGCAGCTCCTACAGCTTAAGTGTTCAAGATTTAGTATTTTGAATACAATAATAAGGCTGAATTTTGTAAGCATTGCCCAGGAGTTTTTCCCCGGAGTTTTTTTCATTGCCCGCAGCTTGACGGATCTAGGCAAGATTTAGGAGAATTTCGCTCATTACAATTACCAATCATTTGAATTTTTAATCGGTGAGTACAGTATAACAAAAATTTTAACATCTCGAGGGTAGCTTATGCTTCAAAGTTGATGCATTATTAATGCTAGTTACTCATAGTACTTAGGTGGTACCAGGGGGGTACGCTCCGGCTGTTTAGCATTATGAAAAATGGTGACAGACGTTTGTGGAGGATTGTCGACGAACTCTTGTTCCGTGAGCAGTACTTACACGCTAGCGGAAAATTCACCAATCAGCGCTCGGCGGTACTCGACGCTGATTGGTCCGACGCTCGTGACGAAATTGCGGGGGACCGCAGTTATTCTCTATGGACCCGAATAGGCTTTTGGATTTCGGAGGGGTTTCTTTAAAATTATATGCTGTTTCGAGCTGTTTTCGAGTTGAAATATATTTCTTATGACTGTTACCTATATAATGGCACCATAAAATCAAGATTTTGATAAATATTACCGATGAAATATCGGCCGAAAAGACATGCTGTCATGGTACGGACTGCCCTGCGGCTGATGTGGGGTCCCTAATGCCAGCGTATGGTAATAATGGGGTGACGAAGGGTTATTGGAGACTCTTAGAGCCCCATCAGCATTCAGCATAGGGTCATCAGAGGCCGGGAACGTCCATCAGGGGTCTGAGTAGGCCTGTCATAGGGGCATACATGACACATCATGGCCCATGGGTCAATGTAGATCCATGGGGCCGTTGAAGGGCCATCATTGTTCAGCGTGGGCTCGCAATTACCTCTGATGGGCATATGCCGTGCCCCGATGGACTAACGCTGGCCCCTGATGAACCATCACCAGCCCCTGATAGGTCCACAAAGCCCACTGCTGGGTCTAAATTGGTCACTGATATGCCCAAATGGGCCACTGAGAAACCCGTACAACATCCCCTGACTGCACCTGCTGGACCAGTGCCGTCCTCTCATGGGCCCACCACAGCTCTTGAATGACCTTTTCAAGTCCCTTGAAGTGCCTTTATTGGCCTAAATGGCCCCTGATTGGCTTATGTGGTCCCTATTGGTCCTATATGGCCCCCATGAGCCCTCAACGTCCCTAGACGGCCTTACATTATATGTCACTGGGCCCTGTTGGGTCAGCACCGGCCCCTGATAGGCTTGCACTGGACCCACCGGGCCTATACCGACCCATGAAGGGCCTATGTCGAGCCCTCATGGGCCTCCGATGACCACACGCCGGCATGTGTGGCCCCATCAGCAGTGGTCCGTCTATCCCATGTACTTACGGTCTTTTTGGTCGATGTGACACCGGTAGTATATAGAAATGTTATGATTAAATGTCGTTATTACACAGTCAAAAGTCACAGAAAGAATATCCAAGCTCAAAAATGGCCTCAAACCCAACAAAAACTGGTATAAATCCCCTTCAAAAGCCGTAAGTCTATTAAACGCCATAGGGGAATAGCTGCAGTCCCCCGCAATTTCGTCACGAGCATCGGGCCAATCAGCGTTGAGTATTGCCGAACGCCGATTGGTCGATTTCCGCTAGCCTGTAAATGCTGCTTGCGGATATAGTTTTGAACAAAAGAGGGTCGCGGCTACTAATTATCGCTTGTCACCACTTTTTCGTCGGGAGCGTTCTACCTGGTTTATATAGCCTTGGGTGGTACCTACCTATCATCAATATCAAGCGACCTGTGATTCAAGTATTGATCCTGTGCCCATGTTTGTATAGGAACATTCTGCTTACATGGAGAAATTTTGGCTCAAGCTGGTTTATGCTGGAAGTGTGCCAAAATTTTTGTCGTAATCTGTATCAACACCGATGACTGAAGTGCGGCAACAATTTTTGGCGCATGTGCTAAATCAAGCTGAAGTTCTCTATGAAAATGTGCATTTAAATTTTTCCAGTTGGGATTGAATTGCCCTAACCACTACGTTTCCATGACACGCCTAAATTAATGTATCAAAATTCCCATAAATTTGAATGCTCATATCTATATTTGGGAGCACTGTTCCCATATGTGGGAACATACCTGTATTTGAGGATGCTTGACCCTGATTTGGCCTACACTTACAGAGTAGGTAAGTAATGCTAATACACCAGCCCCTTCCAGCATTCATGCTCAGCAAGCAGGTGGGTGGGTACACAGGTACCTACCTAACTTAAACTCATATTCTCCAGGTGCTCCAACAAACTGAGAGGTGATGTTCATTAAAAGGGTAACATGTAATTCATGGGTGGCATCATGGCCATGCTAAAGCTGAGAACAGGACCTTGCATAGAGTATAAATTAAATATATATGACTTTTGATTGTGTCTGAACTAGTTAACTTCTTCATTGAGGCTGCAGATGCATAAACCAATTAGGGTGGTACATTCTGGCATTGAGAGGCATATTGGATGTGCAGGTTCAGTATCCAAAAAGCTTTATATGCCCCAGGCCCAGCCTCCTAACCTCATTCCTCAGCATCAGGGTTGGCATTTTTGCCGGCAAAAACTAGTTTTTGCCATTTGCCGGTTTAAACCGGTTTTAACCGGCATAAAGTGGCAAAAACTGGCAAAAACTAAAACAGTCAAAACGCTATGCCTCTACATGCGTTTGAGCAGGACACGTTTTAAGTAGGATTCAGTCAATACAATATGCTTTCAAACAGAAGGGGTATCTTGACCATTTTAGTGTTAAATAGTTCCGTGAGTCCTCTATAATTAACCAATAAGGCGCCTTTTTGGTGAGACAAATGAGAAAGTGCGCCGGTGGGCGGCGAGTATTGAAGAAGTGGGAAAGGGCACCTGCCACTGACTTGTGCACCGGACCCTACGAACCGGTTCCTAACAGTGTCAGTGCCAAATTTGTGCTTAGTCGACGTAGCCGTTCTCCCAATCTGGAAGCGTCACCCCGCACGTGCGCACGTGCAAAATGGACCCCGACCGACTATGCACGACACCCTACTAATCAGTCCCTAACGGTGTCCCAATTTGAGCGCAATCGACCCAGCCATTCTCGAGGTCTGGTCGGAAACGACTCCTGCATATGCTCATGTGCAGAAGCACACCAACAGCGATGCATGAAAGTGCACTTCCTGGTGGACATCTATTGACTACCGACAGACATTTTAAGCAGCGGTAAACTAGCGAGACAATGCTTACTGGGTCCCAATGACAGACATGACTTTGTATATTTCAACCGATTGCTTTTTAGGCAAGCAACGCAGTTTTGGCCACTTGAGTTTTTGCCAGTTTCTGCCAGTTTTTGCCACCATGGTTTCTGCCAGCCGGTTTAAACCGGTTAAAACCACTGGCAAAAACCAGTTTTTGCCACCCTCTGCCAACCCTGCTCAGCATTATTGTTATGTGTACTTATTTGATATGGAGAAACGCCAGTATTTTTTACCAGATTGTTATTTATGATGCTGTTTTTTCATGCGCCCATTGTTTATTTTCTTATTTTTAAGTACCTTCTGCCAAGATGGACAATGGAAATACTGGCGGAGGAGATGGCAAGGGTTTTGTCAACAAGAATCTCATAATCAACTACCTGCCTCAGGCCCTCACTGATGGCGAATTCTCAAGCATGTTTGCATCTGTGGGGGCCATCAAGAAGTGTAGAATTATGAGGAACATGCAGGTAAAACCAAAGTTGTATTATAAATTCGATGTAGGCTAAGAAGTGTTGGTTTTTATCAGGAAGTGTCATATGTTGTTGACATAATCCATTGCTGTTTTGAGAAGTAATTGGTATGTTTGTTTTATGATGTAGCTTTTCTGGCTTATCAAAGCTCTACATTTTTACATCACCTGCAATTTTCATAAATTTGCTCTCCAACTCAATATTAATTTTGATCTGATCCAGCTCACTAGATACTGTATTTCAGTAATGAAAGGTGTGCTCCCAGCACCCAGCAGTGAGGAGCTGACATGAAAATTTGAAATACCAACCTCTAATGTTTTAATAATCCATTCTGAATTTCTATCCCATTGGTCTGTTTTTTTTTTTGCACAACAGCACTGAAGCAAAACTGAGATCACTGTCATTTGCCTTGACCTACAAAAATCCAGGATGAGAGTGGTCTCATATCTGTTTGACTTTGCAGAGCAAGTTATTGCTTTCAACAAGGAATGTAGCAACAGATACAACATTGCATGGATGCTATTCTTATTGATGAAATGAATGAAATTTTGCCTTGACCTACAAAAATCCAGGATGAGAGTGGTCTCATATCTGTTTGACTTTGCAGAGCAAGTTATTGCTTTCAACAAGGAATGTAGCAACAGATACAACATTGCATGGATGCTATTCTTATTGATGAAATGGGTCGATACATACATTCACATCTGGCTAACCATCATGCGATGTGCTTAAACTCTAACCAAAATTAGTTTGCTCTGGCTCCAAGAAAGACATCCATAATCACACTTCTAACCTACATAGGTATCTTGCACAATTTTGTAACTACAAATGAATTATTCGTAACAAGGTTTCTGCAATAGTGTCATTGGTAAATACCAAATGGCTCCATTTTCTGTATTTGGGTTGGCCTGTTCACAGGAAATTAGGACCATAAGTCGTCACTAATAATGCTCGTCGAAAATGTCGGTGGTCTGTCCCGGACGACCTCGGTTAATATGTTTTTCTGGCAGAAACACATCACCTCTCAAAGAACAAGATGCATTTGTATATCTGACGGCGAAGCATTTTGCGATACTACCGGCCAGATTTAGACCCATGTCATGTACATCTCTTTGAGCTTTAGTATTTCGCACTCGATACTACATTACCATTTTCTCTCTGACCAGTTAACATAAGACACTGCACGCACTACCCTGCTGCTTTGCCTTTCCAGACAAACTACAGCTACGGCTACGGCTTCGTCGAGTACGTCAATCCTGAGGACGCTGACCGTGCCATCGAGCAGCTCAATGGCCTGCAGGTCCAGAACAAGAAGATCAAGGTCTCATATGCGAGACCACCCGGCCAGGACATCAAGGATACCAACCTCTACATTCAGAACTTGCCCAGGTACGCTTGTTATGACTCGAATATGTTAGGTAGGTAACTAGCATACTGGAATGCGAGGGACTCGTGGTCATTTTCTCTCATTTGATATCTGCAAATCATATCTCACGAGCAGTCGGATTTCGCCCTTGCAATTAAAATGCCTGATGACGCATTCGCTAGGAATTTTATATAACCTCAGGCATACTTTTATTGATGTCTCTCATCCATTGTCATCGTTGGCCAGGAACATTGACGAGTCGTACCTGGACGGGCTGTTCTCGCCGTACGGTAAGATCGTCCAGCGCCGCCTGCTGCTCGACAAGTACACCCAGCTGCCGCGAGGCGTCGGATTCGTCCGCTATAGCCTGCGCTCCGAGGCACAGGCGGCCATCGCCGGGCTGAACGGCGTGGTCCCCGAGGGGGGCACGGAGGCGCTCAATGTGAAAGTAGCCGAGGACTTCAGCAAGAACAAGATGGGCGGTATGCAGCAGCCCGGAGCCCTCCCCGGTGCTGGTGAGTTGCTTGCGTTTGCTTGATGTTGTTTTCAGTTGTAAAGTCGACTTGTTATACAATAGGAAGCTAGTTGGCAGAACATATCGCTGTCAAATCTGGGATTTAGCAATACGGCACGCTTCAGTTGCAACTCCGCTGTTGACATATAATGTGCTTTCTGTGTCTTTGCCGTGTTGGCTGAATGTGTGGTTACTGGTTAGCTAGTGTCTTAGCCGTTTCTAGCCATTTAGGCGTTTTCAGAGAGTCGCATTTGATGCCATTATAATGCCTTTGTGGAGGAGTGAAGCCGATGTCTCCAGTGACCCGCCTGTCGGTGCCCTCCACAGGTGGGCGGGGCCATTTCGGCCGCGGAGGTGTCCGAGGCGGGGCCAGGGGCGGCCGAGGCGCCGGCCGCGGCGCCGGTCTCGGCGCCCCTCCCGCCCCTGTGGCCCCGTACCACATGATGGGTCAGGGGCCAGGCCGCGGCGGCGGCTTCCCCGGAGCCTACGAGGCGCCTCAGGCGGCCAAGCCGGGCTACACGGCTGACTTTTCGACCGGCTACGGGGGCTATTCGGCCGGGTACGGCGACTACTCGAGTCCGTACGGCAACTACTCGGGCGGGTACGGCGACTACGGCACTGCCGACTCGGTGCAGTACGCGGCCGGCTACGGCGACTACTCGGGGGCGTTCGGCGCGCCGCCGCCGGCAGTACCGGCTCCTGTCCCGGCTCCGGCGGCGGACCCGAGCGGCTGGGCCGCCGGCAGGGGGCAGCTCCGGAGGGTGAGTGGAATACCGTCCCGGTCCTAGTCCTTGGTATAGTGAACCAACACCTGCTTGTAACTGGGGCGTCCGGTTATTGGGGACCGTCAGTTAGCGTTTAATTTGTGTGGGGTTGAACAATTTCAACTGAACTTCAACTTCAGTTGAAAATATGCCTTTACTCTGAGTGAAGACCCTTCCTTCGAGTCAGTTGTGGAGGAAAGTTACGTAGCTCGTAAACTGCTGCATTAATAACAGCAGCTGCTCGATGGAGAGAGCAAATTATTTGATCCAGTATGCTAAGGAATAAAACAAAACGTTTACTTGTAGCATTGGGTTCGACCTGGGTGGATGATGTTCAGCAAGAATATCAAGTTCCTTGTGGTCCGTTGCCAAAAGAGGAAAGATTAGTTTATTCCTGTTCATGTTCTATATGACGTTTTTTCTGTTTTCCAGGGAGGTCGCGGCATGAACAAGACGATGCCGCCCAAATCCAACAACCGCTTCAACCCCATGGGTCCCAGTGTCTAGGTGCTCCACAGGTAGCTCAGTGGGCATTGGCCGGGTATTCGCCCCCGTTTTTCCTGTAGCGAGGCCGTGGTGTGGACACTTTGGAAGTTACATTGGCTTTGTGAGGCTGTCTTGCCGGTTCATTTGTAGGTGCGTGTTGGGCCGGGCCGAGCTGCCGGCTGACCCGTGCTGGTTTCGTTGTCGCTTTGTTTGTCTGAATCGCGGTGCAAAACGCTCGTTTTGTTGGCTTAATTTGTACCTAACGTGCGTTTGGTAACAAAGCACAAAGTACGGTTATGTTTATTAGCGGACGCATTCGTTTTGTGCATGATGCTTTCAACTGGAAAAGCTCAACGAAAGCGATGCTTTTGGCCAATGACTTACGCCTCTTCATTTGCATAACCGCTTCCCCTATAGCTGCTAGGAATTTCGGTCACTTGCTGAGTGTGTTACTGGTATTGTTTGCTGATCTAAAGCTAGGGCGTACTTACCAGTGTTGAACATTTCACTGTTTGATGTCAGGTAGAAAGACATGTTATGTTCCCACCAAACGGTAATCAATTTCATAAAAATCGAGCGAGACTGCCATTGTTTTGTAAACAATAAACGTCATTGCCATCTATACCAATTAAATTTTATTGTTTCGGCAAGTACGCGGGATCATCAAAACACCTCACGGGCTAGCTTTGCGTCCAAAAATAATTCATGTACAAGATACATCAACACATCGTTCGTGGTCGTGGCACTGGCAGCCCCAACAGACAGCGTACCAGGCCTGAATGATGGACTCGTTCGATTCCTGGCTCTGTACCGTTAACTAGGCATGATATTTTTATGTTTATTTGCGCTTGTATGCAGGCATCGGTAAACCCGTACCAAGAGTGCAGATTGTGCCATGCGCCCATAACGTCATTTGTTAATTCGTTCCACCGTTATCACACCGTCCATTTATATCGAACCCGGTGCGGGGGTATAGCGCTCTTACCGTGGCTCTGTGCCAAAGACCGTCTCTGGCGGCTGAGACAGAAGCCAGGACGCCCGAGCTCCGTCCGCACAGGACGACCAGCCGGGAACCTGATCGGGGCCGGAGATTTCCGGATATAACCGGCTCCGGTGGGCGTGGTGGGCGATGGTGATTTGTCCAACATACGACATTGCGTCAGATTTGTCGTGGGATGCGGCAGTGGAAACTGCTTAGTGGCCGCAGCTCACAGCACCTGTGTCCGATGACCCGGCATCGGGTAAGCCCCGAGAATGTAGCACCCGATACTCACTGGCGGCGCTGCCAGAAGACCCTGTTATAGGAGTTAGGACTAACCTTTTAAAGGAGTTTTCCCCTTCACCCCTCCGCTGCATCTCGACTCAAACCAATTATTTGACGCACGGGCTGCCAGTCGCTCTATTGCTAATGCGTTTCAAACAGTTGCGAAAAAGAGGATGGCGCCACAAATCCAGCATCAATAAATCAAATACTCGCTCAACGTTTGCAACAGTCGTATAGCTATGCGTTCAGCATGGCACAGACTGCGCGCACAACTGCGACTGTTCTGCGGCATCGGGGTCACGGCGTCACGCGTCACGTGATGCCCGTTTGGGGGCGGGGCGCGGCCGGCGATATAAGCTGGAGGTCGGCCGCCGGCGCGTCACTGCCGGCACACAGCTCGGGTCTGCTCAGCTCAGAGGTCTCAGAGGTCCGCTCGGAGGTCTGCTCGGAGCTCTCTGTGAACGGAGCTTTATACCAGCGGTGACAGCAGCCCAGCGACAGTCATGGAGACGGTACGTGGCGCTCCGGCAGCGATCGATTCCATTTTCATTTGTTTTATCTGTGAGGGAGATCAAAGGCCCCAACTTTGCAGTAATGTGTGAAGCTCTGCGCTCTGCGTTAGTCTGTCCCGTCAATACCTTGATTTGTAACGCTGAGACCGTGACCAGGTATGCCTAACTGCATCCCCTCCGTCCACCAGCGCGGCCCTGTGTGCATCATCGACCCGTCGGAGCTGTACCGACCGGAGGTGAAGGCCAAGAAGGCCAAGGGTCTGTTCCGGGAGTACAGCATCGACAAGACGGACCACATCCAGACCAGGGTGCGCGATACCTACCTCAAGATGCACACCTACCAGACCGTCGACTACGTCAAGCAAAAGGTTCGTCGTGTCGACGTTGTTCTGAAAACATCGTCACCGCCATCGAAATGTTCGTAATGTTTATCATTGCTAATGCTAGATAAGTTTATTCATACATCTGACGCTTATTTACGACGCAACTTATATAGAATGTCATCGCACCAATCAACTGAAGTTAATTAACTCATTGGTTATCAAGCCGTAGATCAGGAGTTCACCGACCGTTCAAATCATCAACCTCGCGTCATACGGACTTGATGTGCAACAGTTCCTGACCTCGCACCCATATGCACGCAGATCGCCTACTGGACGCGGTTCGACAAGTTCGAGGCGGACATTATGCCGGCGCTGGAGAAGCTGAACGACCTGGTGGACGAGTCGGATCCGGACGTGGACGTGCCCAACATCGTGCACGCCTTTCAGACGGCCGAGCGGATCCGCGCCGACTACCCGGACCTCGACTGGTTCCACCTGACCGGGCTCATCCACGACCTCGGAAAGGTGGGGGCGCCGGGAGGCAACTGACGAGTCCTTTGTGCGGAGATTGAATTGAGGCGAGGGCCCGACGCTGCGGTAGGCAGGATGGACGTTATGGGGCTTACTTGGGTGTAGTTGTATGGTTATGCCGATATTACAGTGTTGAAAAACGTCTGTCAAAGTTGAGAAACAGCCGTCTCTGAGTTGTTTCATAAAACATGATTATAAGTGTGCTTGTTCATCTCTAGAAGCCCAGCTTACTCCTCACTCCCCACGATCATCTACTTCTTCGTTGACGATCTGCCTCCCACCTTCCCATCCCATAGCCACATTTGTCGGTCCACCGTAACACGATGTGAGCGGGCGGGCAGGTGGCGCCTGGCCCGGTGTCCGTCACCTGACGCCCGCCGCCGCCCGACCAGGTGCTCGCGTTCTACGGTGAGCCGCAGTACTCGACGGTTGGCGACACGTTCGTGGTGGGCTGCCGGGTGGGCAGCTCGGTGGTCTACCGCGACTCCACCTTCCACGACAACCCGGACGTCAGCGACCCCAGATACAGGTGGGCGAAGAGCTTAGCGAATAACTGCGCAAGGCATAGAGAAATGAACAGGTTTGTCTGTCTATCGTCGTTTTCCGCGTTATAATTAGTGCTTATCCTGACATCGTCTTTAGAGACGGCTATCATTGCACTACCTCGTTACGTGATGTTGCGTCTTTCCTGTGTTTTAGCACGGAGAATGGCATCTATGAGCCCGGCTGTGGGCTGGACAAGGTGCTCATGTCGTGGGGCCACGACGAGTATCTGTACCGCGTGCTGAAGCATAACAAATGCACACTGCCGGACGAGGGACTGGCCATGATCAGGTGAGCATTACTGAGTTCTATACCGTCACAAAATAGTGAGATAATCATTGAGGTGATGCCTCTCGGAGGACAAGTGTGCAGATGAACCGAACCCAGGTGCGTTGTTAGCACGAAATTATATAGCAAATGGACTTAACGTTCCGATTTCTGCAAGAATAAATAATTGTTTGTTTATTTTGCGGTATAAAGTTTCCCGTACGCCTCCTTACACGCTGCCGCCCTCCGTCTACAGGTTCCACAGTTTCTATCCGTGGCACACGGGTGGCGATTACATGCACCTGTGCAACGACAAGGACCTGAAGATGCTGCCCTGGATCCGGACCTTCAACAAGTACGACCTCTATACCAAGTCGGACCACTTGCCCGACATCCCCGCCCTGATGCCCTACTACCAGAGCCTCATCGATAAGTACTGCCCGGGAAAGCTGCAGTGGTAGCTGGACGCTCATCCCTTCCAGTGAGCTGGCATGCCGGAACGCTGTGCAAAGTCGGGACCAAGTGCTGGCGTCTAACGCACACTTCTACGAACGTTTGACGTTCGCTCTAAGGCCTATATTAGGTGTCATTCTGTCACTTTTTACGGCATGTAGTTGGGTTTTCACTCTGTGTTTTTGGTGGCTGCCGTGTTTATCGTTCACGTTTACAGTTGCGTGTTCTAGCCTAATGTGCGCTACTGACCAATGGCGGAATGGCGCGCTTTTATGTAAACTTTTAACGGCATTATGCATTTGTACGTTTTAGGTTTTGATAAAAGTGCGCACTGTGTGTAGCGTGTCTTGTACGGCATACGTGGTTCAGGGATGCTCAGGAATTTCATGGGTCTGCATTTCGCATTCAAACGAGGGCATGTCATGATGTAGATGTTCGCTCAATTTCGCAATGCTTATCGGCATGTTATTAGTTAGTTATTACGTCTTTTTCATCGATCATGAGTAGCAAACGTATGATAATGCATATATGACTGATACATCTTCTTTTGATGACGTAAGATAACGTCGGCGACGTCGCAGTCAAGATTCTTGTCGCAGTACAGCACAGCCTGGGCCAGCATTCAAACTGAGCAATGAGCATAATCAATTAAAATCAAAATAAAGCTAGCAGCTTCCATTTCGCTGTGGTAATGACCCTTGGTCAGCAGCAAATGCTAGCTGAAGGAATCTATCATGTTTATTTGAACATCATACCAGTCTCGTACCTACATTGTCATTGTGTTACTAGAAACACCCCAAATTTTTAATAACAAATTAAACTTTTATTTAAAGTAATAAATTAAGACCAAAAGTTCAGAAATGTAGTGCAATATTTTCAGCGACAATTGCTAGCTGAACAAACGACACGTCAATGGAGCTATAGGCTGTAACTTCGCGGAAAAACGACTCGAGCATGCTGCTCTCTGCGACCAAAATCCTGTGGATGTCGTTTGCTTCAGACGTTAGGTGAATGACCTAAAGGCCCGGGGTTAGTAAAAACCTGAAAACATCCGAAACTGTTCGTAGGATAAAAAGATTCATGAAATTGCCCGTACAAATACTTGACCGTGAATGACCTTCGGGAAGTTTGACCTTGAAGGTATCCTTACATTGCTACTGATGTTCCTGCTATTTCGATCATTACTTATTTTTTCTCTTGCAATGCAAGTTAAACGCAAAAAAAAAAAACGTCCAGATAAAAAGCGGCAATTTCAGCCGAAGACAATCTTTACACCAATGCAATGTCATCGCATGGTGACGTAACCTGACTTGATATACGGCCTATAGGACCAATGGTATTTTATCAATGTGGTGAAAAGACAATGTTTTTGGGAATTTTTGTGTGCTCTGTTCATAGGTTTTGGATATACCTATTGGCGAAACCAAAACCTATGAGAAGGCTGTATCAACCCGTGCCATGCCCCGTGCCCGCAAGAGTGTTTACAGGCGAACATAACCAAAATACTGTCCCACAATATCAAATTCATAATAGCCTCTAGATTGTGCTTATTATAAACGGTACCCAATATTTCATCGAAAGCACATGTTTTTCTACTAACAATAAAATATTTGCTTGCGGGTTAGCCGTTTATTCAACAAACAACCGAAGCACCTGTTTACTTTAATGAAAAACAATATCAAATTCTTATCTGTATTCAATGTAAACGCGTTTCGATTATTTCTTTATCAATATGTTACGGGTCATATGCTAACTTGGGCAGTATGCAAACTACCCGGGCAGTATGCATACTACCCAACAGCCCGGGCAGTATGTATACCGCCCGGGTAGTATGCATACTACCCGACCCCTTGGGCAGTATGCATACCGCCCAAAAGCTTGGGCAGTTTGCATACTGCCCGCTTTCCGACTTAAAGTTGTGTAATCCATTGTCCACATTAAGAATATGAATGGCTCTCTAGATAAAAATAGATCGACCGAGAAGAATTTTTGTCGTCAAACGTGATTGATCGATCGTAGGATGGAATGAGGATTGGAATAAAGTGTTGAAATTACTTTTTCCCATATCCATTGTTGAATAACCAGTGGCCAACAAGTCATTGTCATTGTGAAGCGTGAACTGAGTAAAATGAAAAGACGACGACAAAATTTGACGTCATCAATTTTGAACAGTTCTTTTTTCGCTATAACTTTGCCAAAAAAGAGCAATCAATCTCAAATTTGGTATGTGGATAGAAGGCGGCAAGGACTATCACATTTTTTCCGTTTTTTTTTTAGAAATTCAAAAAACTTTTTGGATTTTTTGCCTATTATATTCAAAAAATTACTTTTTTGTTTTTGGGGGGTTCAATATCTAAACATTTTAAAAAATCCGAAATAGCAGTTTTCTAGCCCTCTAATTCGACACTTTCTATACCTATTCTTAAACATTTTCTGTATCTATAAAGCTGTAGGCCTGACAGCTCTTCCCGCGAAACCTTTCTTGGGTCGAAAATGGCAGAAATGACGTCACTCTGACGTCATTAGCGGCCAACCTATCATAGCCTTTGGAAATTTTTTGGTCACAATGTGTAATAGCTACGATCCCGGGAGGGTACTGAAAGTTTCGTGGCAATCGGCGCAGCGGAATTCTGGAGATATATCGAAAAAACTAAGGGGGACAAAAATGCCCCCCCCCCACCCGGAAGGTAAAAATGTTTGTCATTCACATATATACGCGAGTTATTGCATTAACAAGCCTCACGAAGTGTAGTCAACATACTGCCCGAGTAAACATCTTGCCCGTGAGAAGAAAGGTGGGTGGTATGCATACTACCCGGGAGGTATGCATACTGCCCGGGTGGTATGCATACTGCCCAAGGGGTCGGGTAGTATGCATACTACCCGGGCGGTATGCGTACTGCCCGGGCTGTTGGGTAGTATGCATACTGCCCGGGCAGTTTGCATACTGCCCAAGTTAGCATATGACCCGTAACAAATACATTGATACAATACAGATAATGAAAACACACGATTCAATGTGGGTGAACGCGAGCGATGAGATTGATATTTCAAACATTATGACCTATTCACGTGGCAAAACTTTCTGTTCCCTCCATAAAATTCTACCCAAAATTGGTGCCAATGAGTAATCTCCTCTTTTTGAGTTGATGTTTGGCAAACATTCAATCACCGCAGCTTCGATCAGTTTCGATCAGCACCGCAGCACCGCAGCTTCGATCAGTTGATATTGTTTTTCATTAAAGTAAACATTTGTCAAAATGAACAATATACAACCGAAACACCGTTAGCCTAGCAGTGCTAGAGCACCGAAGCCCTCAGCGTTCAGGGCGTATCTCTGAGCAGGGCGCCTGTGTGCCTCCGTAAAAACCCTGTGTACCCTGTCGTGCCGACCTTTGGTCGGGCCGCAGACCGGAGCCTCTCCTCCGTTACGGATTCCAGACCCAGTCGACCCAGCTGCGGGCGGGCGGCGGCTGGAGTTGCCAGCACGGTGGGGGCGTCTGGACTCTGGGGTCTTCAGAGTTCGGCAGGGGGGAGGGGAGGAGGCCTGGTCAAAGGTTCCTTGACAATAAGCTCTGTCGTTAGATAGCTCCCGATTTGATATTTGGAATATGGTAGACGTCCCAATTGAGCTCCGACCTATCCTATGTTTTGTATTCCATAGATACGGCTGCAGATTGCTTGCCGTCTAAATATTAGCTTCTTATGTGCATGTAAACCGACAGAACTGTTTACACTAAACAAGCACTTCTTGTGCTGTTTCTTTGCACCACATATGGGATGCCGCCTCACCAGTCGCTCGCTATAGAATGACCAATGGGTTTACACGGTTTGAAATTACAAACATTGCATCCATAAATGCGCCCGTAACTCACACGGGTAGAGCTGCTCCTGACGTCAATGCTGCGACTCTCCCAAACGTATGTGTATAGTTGTGTACCTGCAGGACACTTTGGTGGCATGCACCACTGCTTACCGGGGATCTATAGGTACGTCACGTTCTGAATGAAAGTACATACCTAAAGACAGAAGCTCAAAGTGAAGTTCAGTGGGCACTGGGCAGAATAAGTCAGTGGTCAGGTCTGATAGGTATAATAAGTCGGTTAATAGGATCAAGAAGCGATAACATCTGATACCTAACCATGGTCCATGTTTTGTACCTACTTGCAATAAACAATAGTTACGTGCAGTTGACAAGAGACTGATGTTCCATTCCTCTGGAGCTTTCTGATGAGTGGAGCGCCAAGTTTTGCCGCTCATCACGCAATTGCCTAAGCGTTTCTATGGTAAAGCATTGGGTCGCAGCATTATCACTCAGACCGTGTGATGCGGCACAGCCTACCACCCCAGGCAACTGAATACAGTAGATCATCGTTCTGTAGTCAACTAAGTCGACTACAGAATGACTTTTCACAGGCAATTATTTGCCTGGAGTGGTAGGCTGTGCCGCATCACACAGGCTGAGTTCACAAATTATAGCTTTGTCCCAATGCTCACAATCGACACGCTTAATTGCGTGATAAACGGCACAACTTAGCGCTCCGGTCAACTGATAGCTTCTGAGGAGTGGAACGTCATTCTGTAGTCAACTGTACCTATCTTCTCTGCAGCGCATGTAATAGCCTGACACGCATCAAAATCGGACCTCCTTGATTCACCGCTGGTCTCCCCCGACAGAAATAAACAATGGAAACCGTACACCCGCCGCTGGTGGGCGTGTCAAATAAAACATACGTCCGGCTGTATGTACATACATACAGCATCTCTGCTCCACGGGTGTGTCTCGTAACAGGAACTGGATCGGCCAGTCACTAACCATTTTATATTCTCAGTTCTCACTCTCCTAAGTCGATAACATCATGGAATAGGTAAATTGGTTTATGTATGCGTGGCCGTGCAATATTTGTTAATCAAATGCATCAACCACCTGGTGATTGCAGACAGAAATACCTGATACGTTATACCTCAGCAGTCACCACATCACTATAAAATGATTACAAGCATCTTAAAGTGGAATGCCTAAAAAGGAATGATTATCGGAATTTTGAAGCGAATGCGTTTCCTTCCTTTACACTCTATGCAAATAACGAAGGCACTAAATTTGCATGCGTTGTTTTTTATATTAATCGACATAATTAGGAAAAGGTTCCATTAAAGTTATATGCCAACATGATCGTACCGCACAATATTCAGTTCTCCTCCCGTCTATCACAGGTTGGCGGGTGTGTGTCAGAGGGGTGTGACCGGCGGGTGTGTCTCAGATAGCCACGTAACCTTCGGCCGAACGGTCGCAAGGTTATAGGCACTTGCGTAATGGAATGGCGTAATCCAGTCCAAATATACGGCTGCTCCGTCGCGGATGCGTAGACTGAAGAAAAAATTAATTAAACTGGTCTCGCTAAATATAAACTGATACGTATTTTAATCTGGTCATCGTTTGTTCGAGAATGTGATAGAGGGAAATATTCGCGGCACTCGCTAATCGCTATCGTGTGGATAACTCAGAGAAAACGTCTCTTATAATAGGGACATTTATATGGACAGATAGAGCCATAGAGCGATGAAAAGCGAGTAGCAAGAGCCAATAAAACGTATACATCCTGTATTTCCTTCCGCACAACAGCACACAAACGATTTAGCAGCTCATGTTCGGCATGAACACTTCTGGTCCTACAAGTTGTAATATCCAATATCTAGCCAACATAGTCAATTACATCCTTCTTCATCCGGCCAATCCTGAAGGTAGGCACATCATTATCATCTTACGCTCACGCATCAAGACCACAAGCAATCAACAATTGAACATCGACAATCTTCACAGCTTTGCTTGGCAGTTGGCTACGGTACGGGTACAGCACGACCAAACTGGTCAAATCACTGACAATATCACATGTCATGGAGTATGTCGCCCGTAGATCAACGGTACATTTACCTCCCAGCCCACAGTACAGGGTCAAATTTTCACGTCGCGTGTCAGCTCGCGCGTAGTATCGACTCAGGCTACAGCCACCGAGGCCTAAGATCAAACAAGACAGCATCTTGCGCAGGTGCGTGATATTGTTTTTCTTTACAACTTCCTACATCAACCTCTTGCTACCGCACTACGTCACGGTTCGCTGCATCACTCCTGCTACTGCAGCACACAGGAGTGCTCTGCGTTCTCAGTTCCCTGCCCGTCCTGGCGGGGCCGGCCGGCCAGACCCGCGGCCGCGTCCCGGCGCGCACCGGACTGGAAGGCGGCCGGCCAGACCAGCGGCTGCGCCGGCAGACGCGCTGCCTGTGCCAGCGCCAGCCGCGCCGCCTGCGGCGCCAGCTGGCCGACGTTCAGCAGGCCGGCCGGTAGGCCGCTCCGAGCCGGCTCGGAGCCGAACGGCGCCGGCTGCGGCAGACGCAGGCCCTGCGGCGCCGAGAAGACCGGCGTCAGCTCGCTGGGGGCCGGCGGGTAGCCGACCCGGAAGGCCGAGTCGGACTGCGGCGGGTTCGGGTACGCTCCCACCGCCGCAGGACCTCCCGTGGCCGCCGCTGAGTCGCCCAGGCCGGCCCAGGACGACCTCTGCTGCTGCTGCTGCGCCTGCTTGTCGTCCGGTGCCCAGGAGGTCCTCCCTCCACCGCCGGCGCAGGCCCTGGAGCCCACCGAGCGCCAGGAGCCGGAGGACGGCGCCGACGCCACCGGCAAATCGCGGCCCTTCTTCTTTCCGCGGCGTTTGCGGGCCTTGCCGGCGCCGGAGCGGCCCGGGGCGCGGTGCACTGGCACGGTCGGCTGCGGAGGAGGGGGTGGCGGCGGCGGGGGCTGGACGGGAGCGATGTGCCGCTGACCGGTGGGGTTCATCAGCGCCTCACGGCTAGCCTGCTGCGACAGCAGAGCGTACTGCTCCAGGGCCTGGCGCTCCAGGTCGGAGAAGCGCCGGCTCAGACTGTCCGACGACTCGTACTGCTCGACGGCGAGGAACTCGAGCTCGTCGAACCGGCGCGTGACGCTGTCGCGGCTCGAGCTGGAGCTGACCGACTGCTGGTGGACGCCGCCCACCGGCAGGCTGCCCAGGCTCTTGGTGCGCCGGAGCGGCGGCGCGGCGGCCGCCGGCGGCTCGCGGGGTGTGGAGGCGGTGGCCGTCGGTGTCAGCGAGTCGGAGCGCGGGCTGAGCTCAGTGGAGGGCGGCCCGCTGGAGCCGCTCACCTGGCCGATCCGCCACAGCTCGACCAGGTCGGTGGAGTTGCCGTCCGACACGCCGAGCAGGTGCAGAAAGTCCTCGAACGTGGTGCGCCCGCAGCGCGCGGCGGCGGCGGCAGCGGCGGCCGCGGCGGTCGCTGCCGACGAGGCGGCCGCGTTGGCGGCGGCGGTGGTGGTGCGCGGACTGACCACCGGCTGCTGGCGCCGGTCCGCCGCCCGGATCGGCCGCAGGCTCGTGTCCGAGCTGGAGTGTCGTATGCCCGTCCGTGACCCGCCGCCGCAGTTGTTGGCTCCTGAGGACGTTCCCCTCCACGCCGCCCTGGTCGGCCGGCTCTGCACCGGCGCCTGAGAGACCATGCTGCTGGTCAGCGCAGAGGATTGAGAGGAACAGCCCGGCTGCACGGACATCTTGGAGAAAAGATTACACTGCTGCTGGTACTGTGACGGGATCGCGCCTTTCCCGAGCGTGTTGAACTGAGAGCCGGTACTGCACTGTGTCGGGAAATACTGCGAGCAGACGGTGCTCTTTTGCTGCGCGAACTGAGCCGAAGATGTCATCAGCTTGTGCTGGATGTGCTGTGGGATGGGTCCGGTGGTCTGCTGGACACTGTACGGGGCAGAGCCGGCTCCCAGCTGCTGATGCTGCTGCTGCGTCAGCTGCCAGCTGGCCTGGTACCAGCTGAGCTGCTGCTGACGCTCAGAGACCGCCGGCCACGGCGCCGTCGCCGCCGCCGCCGCCGCGCTGACGGCAGCCAGCTTGGCCACGTCACTGACGGAGGGCGTCGGCGCGGCCGGGGCGATGTGTGCCGAGACCGGCCCGTACCCGGCCGAGACGTAGCTCAGTCCGGCGGCACTGGCCCCCGGCACAGAGACCCCAGAGCAGGCGGGGACCGCCGGGGCTGCGGCGGAGCTCTGAGTCGGCTGCCAGCCGGTCCGCTCGCGGCTCAGACATCTGCCGTGGCCAGCCAGCGCCGCCCTGCAGTCGAGAGGCTCCGAGACGGTCCTCTTGTGCCCCGTCCCGGCGGCGGCGGCGCTCCGGTGGGTCCCGCTGCCGCCCGGCGTCTGCCAGAGCTGGCGCACCTTGGGGTCCTGCAGGGCCGTCAGAAGCTGCAGCTCGGCGCCGGCGGCGCGCCGCAGCACCAGGCCGGAGATGTTCTGCAGCTCGCTGGAGGTCACCGGACGCAGCATTTCACCTGCGGTCGACAAACTATGATGTTGAAACTTTCCCCTAGCATCCATCGTTTGTGTTGCCTAGTTTAGTCCCCATGAACAGTTTGATTGAAACGATAGGAAAAGGACCGCTCGTAAATATGGAAAGGATCTGAAAAGAAAGGCGATAATTAAATAAATTGCCGGAATCGTTTGAAAACGGACAAAAGTGTCCGGTCATGGTAACTATCAAAGTTGGCATTCGCTGAACAGAGCTCATATAAATAACTGGGATGCCAGCTTATAAACCCGTCCCCTGTCACCTGACACCTAAAAACCAACGTTAAGCACACACGGCTAATGCACAGTGAGTGCATGGTTTACATCATAGCCATGTAACAAATCACGCTGGCTGCTGTGGACGGACCGCAGAGGTCGGGTCTGGCGGCCCTGTGTTTGCGCGGCGGCCCGTGGACGGGTCGGTGGTGCATCCAGCCCGCCCAGGCGGCCGGGTCGCTCCTGCACGGCTCCGCGCGGCACGCTCCGACATCGGCGAGCGGCCAGCCGGCGCCGCGCCTGCCGCACACCGGGCAGCGGCAATCAGAGCACAGCGCGACAAAGCTGCCGGGATCATATGGAATTAACAGTTATTCACTGGCCTAAAGATATTCACAATTGAATCGGAAAACGAAGGGTTAAATTATTTGATAAAATAAAAATAAAAGAAAGGTACTCCGCAAGTGACATATAATCGTCCATAATTTTTGCGACTCACCTAATGCGAAAAAATAACTTAAAATATACGCATGCCTACTTACTGATCTGCATCTATGGACGCGTAATCGAGCCAAGGTGAAGACTCGAAAAGGCAGTACTTCTTAGCAGGTAATTGGTGTTCGTCTGTCGTTGATTGTAACACCGGTGATGCCGGCTTGCTGCGGTCACTGAAAATTAAAATGTTAAAACGTTGATAAGACTGGGCATGATTTTCAAAGACAGACTAATCTTAGGATAATCAGGCTAAATATTAGGAAGTTAAAAGGAATGCTGGGGCATTCTACGATAGACCGACCAAAGCCGTACACCCTCATGTATTATTTTTTGCTTAAAATTGGAATACTGGGTTGTGATGGGCGGGGAAGCCAGCTGTGGCAAGGAATTTTCTCTTCGAATAACGGTTTATGAGATATAGCCTCGGGCAATTCTGGAGGTCACGCTGCAACCCTATGTTTGGCGGCTTATAACTAAGAAACTATTGGTTTTCTATTAGGACACCTTAATATCTTTCAACTCACAATCAACGAATGAACATTTTGGCTATCTCGGATATAAATGTTTTGAAAATTGTGATCAGGTGACCTCTTGACCTATTTTTCGAAGCGACCTTGATATTTTCCCCACCGAAAGTTTCAACTTTGTCTGATGACGATTAAGGCCTTATCAATGTTCATTCATAGGCGATAATAAAAAGTGGCTTTCGGTCTGCGTTGACCTCAGGTCAGGTTATTTTTGTGACCTACCCTTTATAACTAAGTCAATGGCAGAAATATCGGCTACCACTGAATTGCATCTTGGGGCGGCGGAAGCAGGGGGGCAAGGGGGGCAGCTGCACCCTTAAGCTATGGAAAGGGGCGCCTCGAAAATCTGTAGAGGAGGCAGGAAGTTAAGAGGTGCGGCAGCCATAAAGCTGAGCAGTGCGACACCGCAACTGATAAAGGCACTTGTGACACGAAGAGGGTGGCAATGACGTGGGAAAAGTATCTTTTGATATGCTGAAGAGTGGAGGGCATCCTTATCTGAAAGAAAGGCAGATGCTGCCGACCCTGTCGAATATAATCTTGCCAGGCGATAAAGGCTAGGAGGGCGCAGCTACTCGAGAAGCGCGCCATGCGGAAGAGGGGCGCCTGCATGCGAAAGAGGGGCGCCTGTGTGTGGGACGAAAAAGAAACATTTATGGAGACGTCTTTGAAGGCGATAGCCTCCGAACACCAACACGAACATATGAGGGATTATAGCGTTGCAGGCTCCATGCGACAAAAAGGGGCGCCTGATGGCCGATATGCGAGAGGAAATTAGTTTGTGTAACATTTATCGGGGGCGGTTTGCCGTTTACAACATATGAATGTTAAGGGAGGTCCGAGATTGGGGCCTGTAAAATTGCACTGTCCGTATGGGCGGTTACACCCCTAGTGCTAGGGCGTATTTTGCGTTTTTTTTTACTGGGGAGATGATTATGACCAGGAATAGCACTCTGCAAACTTCTATGGGCGCCTGTATAGGGGCGAAACTGATTTTCCAGTGCAGGGACGGCCATCGGCATGGTAAGGGGCGCCCAGCGGGAAGGGGCGCTTCAATATCGTTTGCACCCCTATCCTAGAATACCTTCCGCCGCCACTGATCTTACCCGTTTAAATAGGTACTTTTGAATCAAGTTGAGTTAGGCTATTATTGATAGCATTGCTGGCGGTGCAGCTTTGCATCAGTGAACCGCTGAAAGGTCATCTGAGGTCACCCGTTGAGCATATGGCAATAATTTTCCTTTTTTGACTGTATCTTTTGATCTATAGAGAAAGAGACGTGGAACAGGCACCATTGTGTTTGTCTTGGCCTAGTGCCAGTTCGCTTTAAATTTCAACATCGATGACCTAAGGTCAGGTCAATTTCTTGACCACCCCATTATAAGTCAATGGGGGAAAATCGGCTCCCTGATTTTTACACTAAAACGCGTCGGAATTGCCTAATATACCATGAGTGATATACCAGATACATATACGATCAACTTTAACCCTCGCCCTGGCAGGGCATTTTTCATAACACGGCCTGGCAGGGGGGGGGGGGTCGATGCGACCCCCCCCACTCGCGATTGGCTCCTATGGCACCTAGAAACACCAAATTTGGTAGGTAGGTGGGCGTCCTGGAGTTCTCGCCCCTGTGTAAATTTGGTTGCTCTAGGTCAATATTTAGGGGGGTTTGGGGGGTATAAATGTAAAAAGTTTGCTAAAAACAGGTCAAAAGTTTTTCGCTTATAACTTTTGATCTAATTAAGATAGAGCAAAACGAAAACCATCAGTGAACTCAGCATGTCAAGGCGCGCCGAATGTTATACTATTTAGCTTGCTTACATGTACTTAAAGTTTTCTTAAATTTTAAGTAAACTTAAATTAATAAATTAAGTTCAAGTTAACCAAATTGCATCACATCGCATATCATTCGATTCGGCTGATCACCAGGAACACAATGATACCATTTTTTAAGCTCTAGCGTCATTATGTGCCAAGTTATAGGCAAAACCGTCATTTGACCTCAGTTGACCTCATTTGACCTGACCCATGGATAAGTACACCAAACAAAGAAGCACCAAGTGACCTGCTGTTAAGTACTGTGGTTTCAAAGCTCAAAAGTGATAGAACGAAGCGGATATCTCCAGTATTTTCCGAATTTAGTATTTTCCCATAGGCTTAACATTACGACGTAATGACCTCTAACCGACCTCAGGTCACCTCAAAAAACCCGATCTACATCTTAAACAACTCGGTGAACCTAGCACATCCTGAAAGTTTGAAGGAAATCAGTCCAAAACTGTGAGTTGGACAGGTGCAAAAAGAAAATTGAAATTAGACCATGACCTTGTACCGGTTTTTCTGACCTGGTGACCTGACCCAAGGTCACCCGGACCCGAAATTTTCAGGTCATATGTAAAAAGGTTGCCCCATAGGCTGTGCCAAATTTGGCGGCGCTGCGCGCCGCCGTTTTTACGCTACTTCGAAAAACCTTAGGGGGGGGGGTCGCATCGACCCCCCTGACAGGGCGAGGGTTAAATACCTTGAGGCCTTTTTAGCTCTTGGGCAGCTGTAAGGTCATGTGACGTCATCAAAGGTCACCAAAGGGTTTTTTTGCTAATAACTCCTTACAGGTTTGAGATAGGTACAGTCGTGTACAGGTTGATGGTCCCCTACTCTTTATCCACCGGGTTCCTATGGCTCAGCATTGGCAGCAGCCGCCTGGTACCGGTAGGCTGTGCCGCATGACCCGAGAGTGAAGCGGCACAGTCTACCCACGCCGTTTGACATCGGCTCGGGTCGCCGGGTGGAGCGCTTTGTAGACCAGCTGTTGCGTCAGACCAGCGCGGGGGGAGGGGCTCGTCTCGGTGGTTGGCGTGGGCTGGCGAGTGGTGTGGGGCGTGTTGGTGGACCATGGGGGCTGGGCGGGTGTGTGTGGTCACTTGCTGCATTGCACATTTTGCGTCGCTTAACAATTGCATTCTTGTTTTTGCTATAGGCACAATGCACGGAAGATCCAGCGAATATTATTTACTTTACTTGTGCATTGTGCAAAACGTGATTTGGCACGGTATCGAGGCAACCATAGGTCTTGTGCCTATGCATGATATTTAGGCAATACGTTTATGAAAACGGTAGATTGATGCTGGATGTCAATTCGCATTGCTAAATGTCGGCACGTATTAACCCTCGCCCGCACATGCCATTTTCCCATCCTAGAACGCACATGGGGGGGGGGGGTGGTTGCCACCCCCCCCGCGCCATTTCGTTCCTGTTGGAGATAGAGCTTAGCAGTAAAGACCAAAAAGATTCTTTGGGAAGAGACGAATCCAATGATACCCAGTTTCACCTTCTCAGGTCAGTCATTGACCTTCCAGGTCAGGTCAAACTAAAAAATGTTGCTGTTTTGGGTCACCATTGGATATCAAGTGCGCTGCTTATCAAATACCTACCGATGACGATGCTGTTTTCTGGTGCCAAGCCAGCTAGAACCTCTTTGTCACACTATCCGACCAGAATTTTGCTGCTGAGGTCATTTCAGGTCAAGTTAGGTCAAGGTCAATTATATGTGTTTGTATGTCTGTGTGTGTCTGTGTGTATACTGATGTGTGCACCGATTGTTTTTGGGTCCATATCACATGAAAGCATGATCTGAGAAGCTTTTACCAAAAATGCAGTCAAAAAACTTCACAAAAAGTAAATTCAGCTTGCCTAAAACGCAATTATCTTAGATGACCTAGGTTGACCTTGACCCTGACCTTGACCCCTGTACATCGTCGAACAACATGTTCCATGATAGGTGGGAGGTAAGACTGGCAAAAAAGGCCGAAATCAGGGTGTCAAAAGCTCACAAGGCCCATGGCAAACGCAAGATGTTGAGAATTGGCCATTTGGGTCATGACATGACCTGAAAAACAAGGTCATATCTCCCAAACCAAAAATCACAGAAACTTGAAATTTTCAGTGGACATCAAGAAAGGATAGACGAGCAGCTATACGAAAAATCAGCCTTCTAGCTCTAAAAATGTTGATTGCAGAGCAGAAAGACTGTCTGGGGGGGGGGTGGCAACCCCCCCCCCCCCATGTGCGGGCGAGGGTTAAATGAATGAATCAATCAATCAATCAATCAAACAATCAATAGACATGTACTAGGGTTACCCGCGTGCTCCGCAACGCGAAGGGGGAATTTTTTGACCCGTGGGTATTGGGTTGGTCTGTGTCGATTTGGTTGGTAGATATCCATTTCGTTCGATTGCTTTTTGACGGCCAAGCATTTTGTAAGAAAACAAAAAGATACATCGCATCGAGGTGCCCGTGTCGTATTATCATGCGTTCTTCTTTAGAATGGTTCGAAAACTGGCGTGAAGTCTTTTGAGGGCCATCGATGAATTTCGCTAAAAATGACAATGTAATGGTTTGGAACATTTACATTTTTAAGGATACTGTTGCTAATCATGCAAAAATGAAGAGTGAATATTGGACAGAATTGAATGCTCTATCCAATGGTACCATATTCAATTGGCAAAGGTATCAGGTTATGCAGCAAACCCCGTGTGATTAATAAAGTGGCACAAAATTGACAAATACCATTTTCTCCTGTGGTTTGCACCACCTTGATTTGGATCAATCAGCTTTTCACAATTTTTATATGAGAGGCGATACCTTTCTCTTGCAAACAGGCGTTGATTCAACTCGCTCCATTTAACGGTCACCTAAAAATAAAATTAATTCCAAAATCCCTCAAAAACCGCAATTTTTCTAATAAAAGTGCCCTCTCCGGTGCACGTGGCGCGTGCTATCCTCTGCATTGCACACCATTCAATAGCCCGTTCAATTCTGTACACGATGCTGTTTTCCCCGTGCCGGTCGGACCCCTGGTCACCAAGATATTGCACGGGAACTGGACCCGTGTCGGCCAAAATTAGCCGTTTTCGCCCGATTTCGCACGCCGATTTATACATGCAAAGTCTATGACGCGAATTTGCACTTTTTGAGCACGCGCCACGCGCTCACTACCAATCCGATCGAGCTAAGACCCCTCAAAGGCACGTCGCGCATCCTTGATCTATAAGTTGTGCAAATTTCACCGGGCTAGGTGCAACGGTCTGGCCTGTAGTCCACGCAAAGCAGCACCAAGTCGGGACCTCGGTAACGGACAGACGCACCCTCCTCAAATAGTAATATAGACAAGCGGCTGCGCCACTTGCTTTGCTGCGTGGTAGGAAAAAATTGCGGCACCAGCCAATTTGCTTTCGAATGGTGTTCGATTCAAGTCGATGTGTCGTCTAGAAGCATAGATATGGACGGAAATGCGAAGAGAATTTAAAAAGAACTGTTCTGAGGGCTTTGTTGGATGAAATTTGGGTGATACAGGGTCAAGACGGGTCAACGGGTCAGCCCCGGTCACTTTGGGTCACGCCAGGTCACATAGATCACCTCCCGTCCAATGGGATCAGCCCGGGCCACTGTTCTGCTTTTGCCTCCACCACTACCCCTACCACTACCTCTACCCCTACCACTACCCCTGCCCCTACCCCTACCACTACCACTACCCCTACCCCTACCCCTACCACTACTACTACCCCTACTACTATCCCTACCACTACCCCTACCACTACCCCTACTACTACCGCTACCACTACCGCTGCCCCTACCACTACCCCTACCCCTACTACTACTCCTACCACTACCCCTACCACTACTACTACCCCTACCACTACCCCTACCCCTACTACTACTCCTACCACTACCCCTACCCCTAACCCTACCAACACCGCTGGGTCATGTCAGGTCACAGACTAATTTGATCCAATACGTGCTTAACAATCAGACTTTAAAAGTGTTCCCAGCCCTGCTCCTATTCGTGCCATTCCATTACCCCTAATCGATTTTGTCGAAAATGGTGCTTTGTGACAAATGTGGCGCATTGCGGCAAGCGTGGCGCATTTTCACCCGGAGATTGAGTATGCATCCTTGCACCAAATTGCACCCATATCGGACTGTATTTGACAAAACCGTGCGATTTGCGGCAAAAATGATGCCCTGTTACCAATGTGACGCATTGCGGCAAACGTGGTGCATTTGTAAATTCGTATCACAAACTATTCCTGTCGAACGAAAATCAACACATTCTCTCGCCACTTTTCATTCAAATTAAAACTTGCCCATCCGCCAATGCGAGGCACCCGCCGCCGATCGGCATGCATTTAGTTCACAAAGTTTGTCGACCCCGGCTCTCAATGAAGATCTACGAACCGATCAAAATTTCATTGGCGTTCTTCCAGCGCGCCCCACGCGCGAACCGTGCACCCCAGCGAGTCGGAACCCAGAAAAGGCGTTGACCAGCTCTGTCACCTAGAAGGTGTGCAAATTTCAACCCCCTACGATATACCGTCTGCCCTGTAGGCGAGGTCAATTGAACCCACTACACGATGTGCGGACACACAAACTCACAGACGGATTCTGTTTGAATAGTAAGTTAGATAAAACCGTTTAAATGGCTCGCAACCACTAATGGCAATCACACCATCCTAACTCGGAAAAGCAGCCGGAGCCCTGATGAGGCTCGAACCGGGACTCCACGCTGTAAATTTTGCCAATGGTCCATCATCATTCCACCAAGCTAGAGTAACCGGCACTCGAACCCACAAAAACATTAAATGACTTTGCCGCCGACCTCCCGGCCCCGCCGCCCGCCCGGCCAGACTTTGCCCCGGCAACAGCCACCATCCGGTGTAGCTCAGCGTAGGAGTGCTCGACTGTCAAACTGACCGGTAATGAGGGGCCCGGTTCGAAACGCTTCGGATGCTGGATGTTTATTTCTCGGTGGGAGGCTTTACGTTTAGTCCACTTTTCAGAAAGATCATTTGGTGACTGACCTGTTTTCCTTCTTTGCTGCAATTCATGAGGAGACCGTATGCACCCTTACCTGTCCTTCCGCACCCCACTTGGGAGATGGGTGGTTGCCCCCCCCCCCACGGGTTTGTGAATATCTCTAAAACAATTTTTTTGGGGGGGATACGATCGGTTCTATGCGACAAGTGACCACACACGCCCAGCCCCAGGTTCGCTCACTCCCTACCCATATCACCCCTCCCCAAACCACACTCAAGCCCGCCTCATCCACCGAGCCCAGCCATAACGAGCCTCAGCGCCCTGGGGCGCGACCTATCAGCGAACACTGTATATATAATAACAGTGACAATATATCAAATCCGTGAACTCCTTTATGAATGTCGTCTCGCAGATCCGGCAGTTTGGTCTTCAACGACTGAATGTTGAGGTGTCCAATTATCAGGTCTGGTCCAGTGTCGCCGTGGCGGCGCCAGCTCGCGCCGCCTCGATGTCCCCGAAGCCTGGACGCGCCCCTGCCCCCGCGGCGCACGCAACCGCCGGCCCGCGTCCCCGCCGGTTCGCTGACAGGTCGCGCCCCGGGGCGCTGAGGCTCGTTATGGCTCGGCTCGGTGGATGAGGCGGGCTGGAGTGTGGTTTGGGGAGGGGGTGATATGGGTAGGGAGTGAGCGAACCTGGGGCTGGGCGTGTGTGGTCACTTGTCGCATAGAACCGATCGTATCCCCCCCAAAAAAATTGTTTTAGAGATATTCACAAACCCGTGGGGGGGGGGGGGGGGCAACCACCCATCTCCCAAGTGGGGTGCGGAAGGACAGGTAAGGGTGCATACGGTCTCCTCATGAATTGCAGCAAAGAAAGAAAACAGGTCAGTCACCAAATGATCTTTCTGAAAAGTGGACTAAACGTAAAGCCTCCCACCGAGAAATAAACATCCAGCATCCGAAGCGTTTCGAACCGGGCCCCTCACTACCGGTCAGTTTGACAGTCGAGCACTCCTACGCTGAGCTACATCGGATGGTGGCTATGGCCGGGGCAAAGTCTGGCCGGGCGGGCGGCGGGACCGGGAGGTCGGCGGCAAAGTCAATTAAAGGTAGTGTGCCAGCTTTCCTGGACCGTATGGAGTTAATGGCCCAGATACGGAGAACCGGATTTTTAGAACTTATACATACCTTCAAAACTCATGGAAACGTCTTAAATTCTTCAGATTTTGAGTACCCCAGTGCGAAATTCGCCCCGACGGGTTGTCGGTCGTACCCCAACCACATTTCACACCACTATGAACAATAAATGCACACACTGAAATCGCTATTACCGATATGTTCATCCAATCAAGTTTCGATAAACCTGTTCATCATCATCTCCTGCGGTTTCGAACACGCCTGTTAGGTAGTGCGGTAGACCGCGCCCAAAGCCAGGGCCCCGGTAACGTGAGGTAGCGGAGTCGGGGCAGCGTGCGCTGATCCAAGCCGGGGCCGCGCGTCCTACCGGTGTCATGTGATAGCCCGGGGCTGCCCGCGGGGATGCGGTAGACCGCGCCCAAAGCTGCGGCCCCGGCTTGGGTCAGCGCACGCTGCCCCGACTCGGCTACCTCACGTTACCGGGGCCCTGGCTTTGGGCGCGGCTTCTGCTCATACTTTGTGGTGCGGTGGTGGGCGTGTTTCTTTTTTCCAACCAAAGGAAGGCGCTATACCCGAAGATGCTTCTTGGTAAACAAACCAAACAAAAACAAACATAACCTAACCTCACCTGACCTAACCTACAACCTACAAACCTACAACCTACAACCTAACCTACAACCTAACCTACAGACCTACAACCTACAAACCTACAACCTACAAACCTACAACCTAACCTACAACGCGCCAAAAAGTTCGGCCGGCGGCGGGGATCGAACCCTAGTTATTAGATCCTGAGGCGAGCGTGCTCACCACTACACCACGCAGCCAGCTGGCCGGTGATATATAATACTAAACGAGGCCGGTGTAAATAAATTTTCAAGACCGAGGTCCTTACTGGATTTTTGAACGAGGCCGAAGGCCGAGTTCAAAAATCAGTAAGGACTGAGGTCTTGAAAATTTATCACCGGCCGAGTTTGGTATGTATTTTACTGTATGCCAACGATAAATTTATTTTCTGGACCGAAGCTCTTAGCCGACTTAGGAACGAGACCATCCCAAAATGTTGGCGCATTCTGGTAATTCTGGTGCATTCTGGTAATGCATTTTTGACCGTGGTCAATTTGTTTACACCAGTTATTACCACACCCCTCTGGCTAATGTATTTGAATAGGGCATAGGGCGTATTTACAAATTGCAACCGAGCTCCGCCGTGGGGTAAGGTGGGCAGGGGTTTTCGCACTACGGCTGCGGTTGAACTACCGTCTGTGGTAGAAACTTCAGGACGATGGCGCGTTTCATACGAAATGTGGCGCAATGTTTGTTTGCTTCTGAACGTTCAGTGTTCTAAACTTGTACTGTCATTGCTGTGAATTCTTCAAGTGGGAGTGTTTCAATAACAATTTGTGGATTATTTGAGTTTCTTTATATAAACATAGAATAGTATTATGAAACATTGTGTGGAAACTGCAAATACTGATATGATCAATTGCTTAGTTTGGGAATTGATACACATTTTGTAGAGATTTGTCTGGCAAATGGTGTAACAAACCTCAAGCCTATCATGATCTGAAGCTGCTGTAACAAATCAAAATTGCTTTGATGTTACATAGTAGGGGAGATCCGTGTAAGACGCCCAGGGTCGGTAAGAGGCCCCATCGTTTTTTTTACCAAACCAATAATGTTATTTATTTTTTAATGTTCTTGTAAAGCAGAAGCCCTCTTGAAACAACAACTCACGAAACCTGAGGTATCAGGTGCGTCGCAGCGACTTTTGGTAAGCCTATTTCTGTTTTTGCCCCTTTACTTGCTAGATATATGCATCTTTATCACCCTTATATATCTGAAAAAACAATGGCTATCAAATGCAATCTTATCTCATCGAAATTGTCACATGTTAGCTTCAGAATAAACCATGTTCTGGTGCGCTGCAAATGTCTCATAAACCATAAATATTGTGACGTTAAAACACTGCATTTTTTAAGAGGCCCTCCCTTCGAGGATTATAAAACGCCCCCCGATAAAAAACGCCCCCGATGCTAAAACGCCTGCACCTGCGGCAGGCGTGGCATTCTTTTTTCAAGGAGTTTGTTTTTGTTTCTTTTTTTCTGTTTCTTTTTCTAGAGGTAATAGGTACAATTTTCGTTGGTCATCAGCGTTTGGTTGTGCTAGTTTTCGCATTGTTCGAGCGCTTTGGAAGTGTTATTGGTTTCGATAACACCGTATTTGCTTAGCTTTTCGAAATAAAAGGCCTTGCAGCTGTGTTCGCAAAACGTCTTTTACAAGTCGACTTGCCTTGTTAAACGCCCGAGGGGGGGGGGGCGTCTTACCATACCCATAGTGTAAGAGGCCCTTTTGCAACTTTTTCCAAAATGTTAAAGTTTACGGTTTGTGTACCCCCTAGATTCATTTTGAATGCAAATATGTATGGGAAAATGATGCATGCTCACAGCGCATGCACATGTTAGCTCTTAAATATTATCAGTTGTCTAAAAATAGCAACTGAGCTTAAGGGGGGGCCTCCTGCACCACTCTCCCCTACCTTGTTGGAAAGACTGGAGCATGGTTCAAGATGATATGTAAAAATTCAAGATTGGTGGGAAAGCTTGTGACTGAAGAACGAAACTAGTTCTATATGATGGCTCAATCAAACATGGAAATGGACGACAAAAGTAGAGTTTCAACATTCCAGCATGTGAGAATAACTTCAGAAATTCATAATTGTTATAGTATTCATAGGCGCGGGAGCCGGGGGGGGGGCAGTGGGGGCAGCCTGCCCCCCCAACTCTGGGGCCGTGGGGGCGGTGCCCCCACAGCTTTGAGACGGAATACCACACTTTTTTTTGCAAATGTTTTCTTTTTTTGTTGAAAAAGCCGAGGGGTGAAAAATAAGTGGCCTAAAACCGGTGAGAAAACTAGATTTGGGGGTACCCTAGGTTAATCTCTATTATGGTGTGCCCCCCCAGTCGGAAAGTAGTTCCCGCGCCCCTGATAGTATTGCATTCTTCTTATGTACAGTTACAGGTTTTGTTAGGGTATTTGAAATTCATTGTGTCAGTTGAGATATAAATGGATTGCGGACAAATTTTAGAATCATTGCATGGTAGCTAGGTATAAGGTACTTGTTTGGTAAACAGGTATGTGATGAATGCCATGAGAAGGTTTTTATGATTTAATATATGGTCGTTGTTGTACCTGCAAAAATGCAAGCTTACTAGCAACTAGTTTCTGAATCAAATCGAAAGTGTTTGCCATGAATGTAAATATGTACCTGCAAAGTATGTCAATAAATTTGTGTGATGTTGACCAGAGAGCTTTATCATCTGGGCATTTATGTCGCTTCTTACATTAGGTGTTAAGCATAGTAATTACAGATGAACTTTGTGCCAATATCTTCAATGCACAATGTATGTAGCATGTCTACAACCCTCACTGATCCTGCTATAGCTATAGGCATTTGGCACCAGCAAGACCAAGGGCATGAACTTCACAGTTGCTCAACCTTTTGCCATGTACCACCAGTCACTTTTTTACTTAAGGTGCAACTGCACATAGCAGTGCACACAACAATGTGCAGAGGGCCTACACAAAAACAACATGATTAGTGTGCACTATGCACAGGATTGTACCCTGATTATTTGAATATTTTGATTACTCAACAGTCAACAGTCAGGAGATAATTATTAAATATCACAGTTATTATACATCACTTGTCAAACAAGAGCATGATGACACACATTTTGACAAGCAATCATGGTAGTATTCCAATAAGTTGGACAGCCATCGCCTTGGGCGTCATTTTTTCCAGGAAGGTACCTCTGCAGGTGTTGTGGTAGGCTAGGATGAATTGGGTCAAGTTAGGCGAAGTAAGGTGGTTAGGACCCGGTGACGGTCAGACCGTAAGGCCTGGTCAGGTTGATTTTAATCTTTCATTTTAATTTGACATAGATACCTATTACCTATGTTTTTGCTCCAGCCTGAATTTCTTTAGGTAATGAGTTAATTTTGCTTTGTTTTTATCTAATCTGTCTTGTTTTGTGTTTTGTCCCTTATATTTTGCCCTATAGGCAAGGGTGAAGCTTTTCCAGGGAAGGTGGTGGAGCATGATTGGAGGCGCTCAACCAGACGGCATCAATCAGGGCACGGTTTCTGAACGCGCACTGATGCCTGATTCAAGCCACGCTGTCTTCATGCGTGGCGGCGCGCTACTTAAAAGTCCCTAAAAGAACGGGAAGTGATGCCGATAGAACCTTCAATCATTCTGGGCTAACGCTTATGACTTGGAAAAAGTCGCGATCCCAATTCAATCGAAAACCTGTGGGCTCTTGTTAAGCAGGAGGTATATGAAGAGCCACCCGCCATAAGCACTGCTCAACCGCAGGCACAGGTTTAGACGGCGTTGGTCCGCATCAAAGCCAGTGTGCTGGAGAATCCATTGGCTGAAATGCTCCAGAACATTCGCCACTATGTGGGTTCCTCATTTCCTCTCTGACTGTCCTTTGAAACCACTCCAAAGATATGCAGAAACCAACGAGGTGAGTAAACTGTGTTTTTTATGAAAGGTGGCTACAAGCTCAGTTAAAAGAAAAAGTACCAGATTGTTTTGCTTTTACAGCGGGAAGAAAGGCGTCCGGATAATTTCGTTACAACCCCTGTGATGCTCAAATGGTTGCTAAATTCGAAATCAGCTCCAAAAACTAGCCTAGAAACATGTAAAACTCGAAAAAGTGAACCGAGGTCATCAAAGGTCATTGCGCTGACCTGACCTTCAGGTGACCTTGACACCCACCATAATGCATGGGGCCAGCATCATATCACATGTTTCAACGCTTGAAACTACGTGAAGACTGCAACCGCGCGGCTAATGCGAGCCGACATACGCCGAGTCGCGATTCGGGCCAAACATGGTCTCGAGAAATAGGTCACAGATCAAAGGTCATTTGGGTCAGGGTCATGAAATTTTCAGGGTAGGTGTAAAATTGATAAAATCGGGGGTATTGAAAGTTTCGTCGCGATCGGACGGTTTTTACGCGAGTTACTCACGAACAACCGATAAAGCGCACCCAAAAAGGCAGAAATATGCACATGCGATATCCTATACTGCGAAAAAAAGGTGCATCATTTTTGAACGTCGCGGACAAATTGTAATTACCATAAGCTCGGGCAGATGTATGGTAGAAAATCCCCCAAGTGAAATACACTACGGCGGAAAAAAATACCCTACGGCGGAGCTCGGTTGCAATTTGTAAATACGCTTGAATAGGCCAGGCATACAGTAAGAGGTGTAAGTCACTTTTCAATGACGCAATGGGATATTCTCCGTATAGCGCCTTCCTTTGGGTGGAAAAAAGAATTACGCCGGTGGCGGTGCGTCGGGCCGCGCGCTCTGACTTCGGCCAAGACAAATGCGTCAGCTGATCATTGTCATTTCTGCCACTTGCGTGTGGTGAAATGGGGTCATAACTTAACCCTCGCCCGTAAACGGCGATCTGCCACCTTCGCCCATGCAGGGGGGGGGGGGGGGTTGGTGCGACCCCCCCCTTGGCGTTTGAAAACGGAGCGTCGTAGAGCTTAGCGGAAAAGACCAACGGATTGCTCTGGCCGAGATCTCGCGATTGGTGGTATATTTTTTGGTCCTAGGTCAACATTTGACCTACTTTTGACCGGTCAAAGGTCAAATTTTCGGAAAAATAGACTTTTTCAAATTTTCCGTGGCGATTGCGGCAAAACGGTGGGAGATATCGACTTGAAACCTTCACTATCGTGTTCCTTGATCAATTCTCTATCGTTTGGTATGTATTTCGTTTCCCTAGCTCTAAAAATGGCGCGTTGGGAGCGCCGGAAGTCGGCAAGGTCACAGTCGGCGGCAGAAATTCGAAAAATCAAAATTTAAATTTTTGAAATCTGATTGTATTTTTGGATTTCGGATGTCCATTTGCTCCCTATAGAAGCTAATATTGCTGCATATTCCCATTGAGGTGACAAGAATTAGCAAAATAGTGGTTCGGGCGCTTTTCAAAAATAGTACCGGACGCTGTTCCTCTTGTGACGTCATAGCTCCGTGACCTGACCTGACCCGGTCAAGTTTCTTATACCATATGATAGCCAATACTTGCCCCAACATGCATGGGAAGTTTCATCACGATCCATCAACCGATGTCCGTACCACCGGCAGGAAACCTCGGGCGTTGGCACTCAGTTTGTGAAAATCCGGCCGGAGGCTGTTCCCTTTGTGACGTCATAACTCCGTGACCTGACATGACCCGGTCAAATTTTTTTTTGTCAAATGATGCGCAAGGTTTGCCCCATAAGGTACCCAAAATTTGGCGGCGCTGCGCGCCGCCGTTTTTGCACTATTTCCGAAAAACCTCAGGGGGGGGGGGGGTTGCACCAACCCCCCCCCTACATGGGCGAGGGTTAAGAGACGGCTTTTTCATATCAATTATTTTACATGAAATCATATTTCAAACCATAAATAATGTTCGACAGCCAAATAAAAGAAACAATACCAATACAGGCTTACAGTTTAAGGCTCGACATTGTGTTGTCTACGATTAGACAGCTGATAACTCATTCCCGTACGTCGTAACTCTATAATGACCTTTGCTTATTGTCACATGTGCGCCGCATTCGCGATTGTTGCCGACGCCTGTTTGCAGGTCAGTCCACTACAGTTGTTATACATATAAAAAAACGATAAACTTTTAGGCGAAAAAGGCACTATTCCAGGCCCATTTTTTATTTTGTTTGCGATATTAGGTAAAAACAGAAGCTTCTTATCCTAGGAAAAATAAAATGGGAAATCTTTCAAAGGTGGCACACTACCTTTAATGTTTTTGTGGGATCGGGTGCCGGTTACTCTAGCTTGGTGGAATGATGATGGATCATTGGCAAAATTTACAGCGTGGAGTCCCGGTTCGGGCCTCATCAGGGCTCCGGCTTCTTTTCCGAGTTAGGATGGTGTGATTGCTATTAGTGGTTGCGAGCCATTTAAACGGTTTTATACATGTCTATTGATTGTTTGATTGATTGATTGATTGATTCATTCATTCATTTAATACGTTAAGTGTATCGAAAAAAAAAACGGAATATATTTCAGAGGGGTGGTCTATGTGCACCTACATACCAATTTTTAGAAGAATCTTTTTAAAAATGTGGGAGTTATTCAAAACTTTATGACGTCATAACACACAAATATTTTGAAAAAAATGATTTTTTTGGAAGTTTTAGACCTCGTACGGAAACAAAAATAGCAAGGTCACTCTTCGAAAAATTGGTCAAGAGGTCACGTGATCAAAGTTTTCAAAAATTGAGAATCCGAGATTGCCAAAATGTTCATTGGTTGATTGCGAGTTGAACGATATGAAGTATTCCTCATAGAAAACCAATAGTTTCTGAGTCATAAGCCGACAAAGCTAGGGTTGCAGCGTGACCTCCAGGAATTGCCAGAGGCTACATCTCGGAAACCGTTGTTCGAAGAAAAAAATCCTAGCTACAGTTGGCTTCCCCGCCCATCACAACCCCACAAACCAGTAATAAACAAAAATAAAATATGAGGGTGTTAATTAAAATTTTCTGGTCGATCTATCCTGGAATGCCCCTGTTTTTATTTCTTCGAAGGTTAACATAGTTTTAACACGTTCACATACCGGTTAAAGGAATTCAAAATCATACTTTTAATTGAATTACCAAGATATTCGCCAGCATTTGAGATTATCCCGGTATCGCTCTTCGGAGTATAGTACGTACGAGCGCATACAAGTACCTACCTATTGGGACAGTGGTGTCTTATCCTGGCAGTTGTGGGCATTGGGCAAGTAATGTACCCACCTTTTATGCCATTTTGGATGAACGGTCAATCACCAAAAAATGGCATTAACTTCTCGCCTCATTTCGTCAAAGCATTAATTAGAAGCATTATCAACCCGGCCGAGCCAGGTCAAATATCAAGGTCATCGATATCTTATCCTGTGCATCTTGATCAGCTCTTTCGAATGCCGTTTGAAATTTTCCGATCCGGCTATTGGTTCCGGAGATACGACGGGCGGGGGAGAGGGCAACAAGACGTGGAACCTGCCAGACCTCAGCGGTGCGCGTGCTTAAGACCTTTCACGTGTCAAAATCAAACAAAGGTCATCCGAGGTCACATGGGGTCAGCATAAAACTTGACCTTTTCCAAACAAATTATATATCATTCGACGCGGCATAACGAGGCGAATGCGTTGGTACCAATGCCGTAGCTCTGGGACAATTTTTTGACGTTATTTGCGAAAAACTAAAGCCACAGCTCGGGTCATTGACCTGACCTCTGACCTGAGGTCACTAAAACTATTTTTTATTTTTTTCTTGGTCAAACGCAACACAACCGTGCTCGTAATTTATCTTAATCTCTAAAACTCTATTTTTGGCAGCTCTTTTAAGTTCGCGTCTGTGACGACGAAGTTTGCTGTGCAGGGGTCTAGAAAATCAACCCTCTGACGTCATCAAGTAGACTAGGTCAACTTTTTTTACTTCAGAAGATGTCAGCGTGATTGAAGAAAAGGTACTGGAAGTTTCGCTTTCCTATCCCTAGGCGTTCGGGAGCTATCGCAAATATTCGCCAGGGTGGGGGGACGGGGGGGGGGCGAAAAACGCCCACCGGGCCCACGAGGGTTAACCCGCAACGTGCTGGTGGTGTGAGTTTTCTGTGTCGTGCTAAGTGGGGGGGGGGGGGCGTTTTCACGGCCCCGTCTAACTCGGCTCCATGCGGTAAGCGGCATTACAAAGAGCGTCGAAGATAATGAAGAAAACACTGACGTCATTTTTAGATCAGGTCAAACGTCAGTTTGCAAGAGGTCATCAAAGGTCAAATTTTGTCTATGTCAGTGCCCTTTTCGAAAACACCGGCGCATAATACGGAAACCAACAGAGCTAGGGGAGAGCGGGGAGAGTTGTATCATGTCCAAGTTGTATCAGGGCGAATTGTGCCAAACTTATCCAATAGATAGCGCTCGTGACACGACCAGCCGACGAGGTTTTCCGGGCGCCATCTTTCCCTGTTCTGTCGTGTGGCTGGGTGGACGCGTCTCGAGGTGAGAGCCGATTTTATGTTTTTTAATGTCATTCTAAAAGAAAAATGAGTTGCAAGAAAATGTGTGTTTTGGGCATTAAGATGTGCACGAATTTGAAAGATCTCCGTAGCGGTGGTGAGGGTAGGTTCTAAGGCTGCGTGAGTGAAAATGCATTTCTCCAGTTGTCCGCTGTTTTTGAGCACGAGGATGTTTTTTTCCAAGATGGCGGCGAGTTAGGTACATGTTGTATCAGAGCCGGGTGGGGTATGTTGTAACATGTATGTATGTATGGGTATGTTGCTTTTGATCGCGAAAGCTAAGCCCTGTTTCGCGTTTGTAGGTAGCTAGTTAGTACTCGTTCCATTTCGGCACAATGTGACATGTGTTGGCTTCTTTGCTCTTAACGGGCCACTTTTGCAAATAGTCTGTTGATGTTTCGTTCGTTTCGATGTTTCGTTCGGATTGCATTGACCTAAGTTTGGTCTAATAAAAGTGAAGCCTTTGAGCATATACATTGTACCCCAGTTAACCCTCGCATGTGTAGGGGGGGGGGTCGGATGGACCCCCCATGGTTTTTCGCCAATAACTCGCGTAAAAAGCGGCCGATCGCGACGAAACTTTCAGTACCCTCTCATTGATCAATTTTACACCAACCCTGAAAATTTCATGACCCTGACCCAAATGACCTTTGACCTGTGGCCTCTTTACCGAGACCATGTTTGGCCGGAATCGCGATTCCGCGTATGTCGGCTCGCATCAGCCGCGCGTTTGCAAGCTTTTCGTGGTTTCAAACGTTCAAACATGTGATTTGATGTTGCTCCCATGCATTAGAATGGGCGTCAAGGTCACCTGAAGGTCAGGTCAGGTCACTGACCTTTGGTGACCTCGGATGACCTCGGTTCACTTTTTCGAGTTTTACATGTTTCTAGGCTAGTTTTTGGAGCTGAATTCGAATTTAGCAACCATTTGAACATTTACGAAGTAGTTTTGGTGCCTTCGTAACATGTTACGAAGCTGTCAGAGGCGGTTGACACGTACTACGAATACCCGTCACAACCCCTACTGGTTGACCTGACCTGACCTGACCCGACCTGGTCTAAATGCTTAAAGACATCATCTGTGATCAAAACTAACACGATATTCGTGATCAGCACCCCGAAAAATCCCATAGCAGCCACACTTTACGACTTTCTAATAGGTCCCGATTTTCCCGACTTTGGGTCATTGACCTGACCTGGAAGGTCAACCAATGACCTAGGACCTTAAAATTGGGTATCATCGGCTTCCTCTCGTCACGGGCAACACGCTCGTTTTTTTCCGCGAAGCTCTAGCTCGATCAGGGGCCAAACGGCAAGGGGGGGGTCCAACCGACCCCCCCCCCCCCTACACATTAGAAGCTGGCAAACGCCGCACACATGCGAGGGTTAATGTTGTTGTTATGTTCAAAACCAGTAGCAAGCACACTCCCTGAAACGTGAAATACCTCGTGATACAAATTACCCCACCATGTGATACAACTCACCCAAGCCATGGGGCAAGTTGTATCAAAAACATTGTTCTATTCGGCAGACCGTAGAAGAAAAACTGGTAGAGGTAGCGGAAAAGTTACTTTGCACAAAAAAGCAGAAGAATCAAGGAAGGAGATAGTATGGAAATAATGAGTTTATCACGGATAGTTACGAGGTTATGGGTCTCGGAGTAAAAACTGATACAAGCCACCCCACTCTCCCCTACAGAGTCGCGGAAAAGCGCATTCGATAGCTATTTCAACGCTCTTTCGCTGGCTTGTCCTCATATTTGACCTTAGGTCAACAGTTTAGCCTCCAGAGGGGAAAAACGTAATATAACCGGTTTTACGAAAACATGTTTTTTTGTAACAACTTTTGGCTCACGATATTGATTTTGCTAGCATCGCGTTCCCCTCGTCGAGGCGTGTCAATTGAACTATAATTTGCCATTGAAAGGTCATTTGTAAAATTTGACTTTAGGTCACGGTCACGACCTGACCGGAAATGGTCATGTCGCAAATCAGTCGATCCGTATCGTCGAGCTGAACACAGCTGAGGTGTTTCCACCGCTCTAGCATGTCTCTATCAAAAGTTATTGTTAAAAAAAATTGCTGGGGACCTTTCATGACCTTGAGATGACTTTATGGGCACAAAGAGGGGTCACGGGTGCAATTTCCCTATTCAATGTGTCATGTCATGTCATGCAATTTGTGTCAATTTGTGTCAATGTGTCATGCAATTTCCCTATTCAATGTGTTTCCCTATTCAATGTGTCATGTTTACCCATAAACTGATATTTGGAATGTTTAGAATAACGTCCATCCAAAAGAGGCGTACTTATTTCAATTTTCTCTCATTGCCCTATACCTAATGGAGAGGTCGCAAAATTCACCTGAACTTAGGTCACATATATCAAAATTCCGAGACATATATTTTGTACATACTTTTGCTGTTATCAATCGCTGAAAGTTTCAAAGCGATCGTTCAGTCAGTGTATCTAAAGCGAGCATTGATTTTTTTATGAGGTGAGGTCACTTGACGTGAGGTGACCTGACCTTGAACAATACGAGTAAGGCATAAAACAAATCTCCGAAAGGAAGCTTCGAAACAGAGTGCCTATGTAGGTCGTTCAGTTGTGAGCGGCCAAAGAGAAACGCGGCGGCCGGAGAAACCAATGGGGCTGTCAGTTATGTGGTGATGACGGTGACGAAAGTTCCTAATTCAACGGATGCCCTTTCACTGGCGATTCCAGAGGGTGTTGCATTGGGGGCAACTACCCCTCACCCTAAGCGCTGGAATGTCAGCAATGCGTAATGAATAGGAGTCTGGAGTTATTTAATTCGATTAATTTGACAGGTCCCGCGGAGGATAATTCCACCCATGGAGATCGATTTTAGACGGATAGGTGAATGTTTAGCATTTTGTTGCTGCAAGTAGGTATGCTTCCCGGTTCAGCACGAAAAAGCTCAGCATTAATCAGAACAAAAAACCATAGACGCATATTAAAATTTTTCGAGACGTAAATGAACGTAATGAAAATAAATTCAATCAATATGAGGAAAATGGAAATTTATCGTTAAGAATTGAAATCACATGGTTTTCTGCCACCAAACTTACCTGGAAATAGTGGAGCTTATTGGGGGATCAGGTCCAGAAGAGCTGCATTCAGACTCTTTCGAGATACATATAGCACCATCGCATTTCACCTTCACATAGGTTTGCGATGATTCAGATGAAATCGTTGCTTGATTCAGCCTGTCTTTTTCCTGAGTAGTACTTCTAGAGCTATTATCGCTGCAACGTTTGTCTTTATCCGCTCCATTACCTGCTATCGTTTGTGAAATATCCGCCGATTCACTGTTAATCGTACTGATTTGATTTTGAAATGCTTCGATTCTTTGATGTGCGACAAGAAGTTGCTGCGTGCTTTCCATCCATTTTCGGTTGGCATCAACCACCCACACAGGATTGCAAAGCACTGCAAGATTTTCCACGATAGTTGCCAGGTACGCCATGAAGTATAAATGTAACAGTGCAAGAGCTTGGCTCCACGAATGTGGGCCGAACTATTTAATGAGAGATGATAATATATTGAAACAAACAAACAATAGTTCTCTAACACGAGTCATTTGCATAAATCAAAGGCAAATGAATATTTTCACGAACGTCGATCTGCGCTGATCGGCCCGAATAATCAACGAATAAAATTTGCTCTTTCTTTTAGCCTAGTTTCTCGTTTTGAACAGAAACACGATGCTTTACATTTTCGGTTACCTCGTTCCGTGCAGAAAACATTTTGAGAGTTTACACCAACAATAAAATGGAATTTTCGGTTCTTGATTACAAGATGAACATTATTTTTCTTTAACATTTTATTTTATTCGAAGTAGAGCTAGGGTGACAAGCATAACTATAATCAGGTGTCTTCAATTAGTCGGAAATTAAAGTTAGGTATAGCCTGTGCCCTCAATGAATTCTTTTCTGAGAAGAATGTAACATGTTTAAATACTTATATCACAATGCTGTGCATTGAGAATGTGCAGTGTGCAGGCCATTTGTAGGTATACGAGCGCAGATAAAAAGTCACCCGACCAATTTTAAAAGCATATTTTTATATCCCCTTCACATTGGCCGCGACTTCTGCCCTGGTCTGCGCAGTACAATGACCGCAGCGTTTGAAAGAGCGTCGAAGCATGAAGGAAGTGCATGAGTTGCGATTCTGTCAGGGCTTTTAAATGTCGGACATTTGAGTCTTACGGCTACGCCCCCTAGCCTACCAAGAACTCAGCCTAACCCTAACGTCGGAGTTAATTAACCCGCCCCGGGCCGGGGGGGGGGGGGGTGTATGAATGACAGGGGCGGATCCAGAAAATCTCCAAGGGAGGGGCCATTAGAAACCAGGAGGCCCCCATAATCCCACCTGTTGGAGGCCCCATCTTCCCACTTGTTGCCCCCCCCCAAAAAAAAACTGCGTCTATTGAGCTTATCTAGCTGTTCAGGCAACACCTCAACATGAATAAACGAATTATGAAATAAATGAACGAACGAGAAATAACTAAGTGGGTAGGTTAAAAAAAAAAAACTCATCGGATTTCGGCCACTTTATTTTCAGGAGGCCCCCTTTTCAGCTTTTTAGCTTTTTAACTTTTTATTTTATTTTTGAAAAAAAAAAATCGGCCAAGGGGGGGGGCCATGGCCCCCATGCCCCCCCCCCTTGTATCCGCGCCTGATGAATGAACACCCCCCCCCCCTGCGGTTGCACCGCCGTTTTCGGCACATTTGTTCGTGCATCTTTTCCGCACATGTTGTGAAAATTTCAGACCCAGGTCGCCTTAGGTCAGGTCACCAGGTCACGCCAAGTGACCTCACCTCAGAAAAAAATATGAATGCTCGTCATAGCTACACCGATTGATCGATTGCCTTGAAACTATCAGCGATTGTTAAGAGCAACATTATCTATAAAATATTAATCTCGGAATTTCGATATCGGTGACCTAAGGTCAGGTCCACTTTGCGGCCTCTCCAGTCTCCATTACCTATACGTGTAAGTCAATGAGAGAAAATTGAAAAACGTATGTTTTGCACGGACGCTATTCTAGACACTCTCAAACATAGAGATGTAGGTAAAATTGACACACTGAACCGGAAAATGGAAACTGTGACCCCTCTGTCCCCGAGGTCATCTCAGGTCACGAACAGAATCTAACAGTTTTTCGCTAATAACTTCTGATAGAGGCGTGCTAGAGCGCTGAAAACGCCTTAGATGCGTTCGGCTCGGCGTTGCGGTTCGACTGATATGCAACATGACCTTTTCCGGTCAGGTCATGACCTTGACCTGAGGTCAAATTTTCAAGTTGACCTTTCAATGTCAACTTATAGTTCATTCGACGCGTCTCGACGAGAGGAATACGATGCTGGCAAAAGTAATGTCATGGCTCTTTTGAGTCAAAAGTTATTGCCGAAAAAAAAAACACTTTTTGTTAAAACGGCTATTTTTGGAGTTTTTGCCCTCTGGAGGCTAAACCGTTGACCTGAGGTCAAATCTGAGAACATTACTCAGAAAGGTCTGTAAAAGGGCTATCGAATGCGCTTTTCTGCGGCGCTGTAGCTCTATCGATTCTCGAGATAGCCGTTGGCAGTTTCCAAAATGGTGAAATAGTCAACATTTTACCTTTGGTGACCTCTGGTGACCTGACCTTTGACCTGACCCAAAAAATGACTCAAATGTTTTCGTCCTTATTTTGGACGCTCTTTCGATTGCCCCTTACCGCGTGTCGCTACCTGGCCCAGGAGCCGAGTTAGAAGAGGGGTGGGGGGTGTTCAGACCCCCCCCCCCCCCCACCGGCCCGGCGCGGAAGCTCAGAGCACCGGCCCGGCGCGGGTTAATGCGCCGTCAAGCCGATCTCTGGGACCCCCGAGCCGGCGTCCCCGAGCACACAATACACGTATTCAATCGAGACAAATCATTTATGGTGCTCGTAGTTTCGTAAGCTGACATTTCCTTACTCGCACTTGAACTGCACCCTGGGTGCTGACGAGTGTGGACCGACATATCATAGTGATGGGAGGCATCGATAAAAAAGACGGCATAAAATATTTCCGTGGTCATCTACGACAAGTTCAGCCTAAACGGCCTGTATTTAGCATTTCGTATTTCGCCGTCCTTCTATGTGCGAGGTTCTTTGATATCTCCAGGAGTCCCAAACCAGAACCGCATTCAAACTCAGTGATTCTCAAGCGACAATATTATTCAAAGTCTGACTACGTGTAGACACAGTGCAACATTGGTGTAACAGACTCGCAGCTCGCTGAATAGGACTGAACCAGTAAGCCGGGAGCACAGAGAGATAGAGAGACATACCAGATCAGGTACACCGCCCGCCGGATCAGCAGAATCGCCGACACTTCGCACCGATTACGCAACGCATCGCACAATGGATAGCGCTGTCGAATACTCTCCACGAATACTCGCAGAAAATCACTGCTATGCATAACAACTATACGGCAAAATTCACGTCACATTTGCAATGATGTGTGGTCCGACCGTCCCCCCCCCCTCCCTACCCGATCCCCTGGCAAGTGGTGCAACAAAGAGCTCAACACAGATCGGCAATCACAGACGTGACGAGGCTCAGCGGCTGCGATCGCGACACCAGCGCCGCCCGGCGGCCGCCAGGCGAACCATTCACTAGACCGCTGCCACTAGGTGGCGGTGGGAGCCCTGAGAGCGGTGCCGGTCGCCGGCGGCGGGCCGGGCCGGCCGTCAGTTGATGGAGGGCGCCGCGCCGTGCCATCGGACGTCGATGCGCGGCCAGCGGCTCTGCAGGCAGGTGAGGATGGTGCTGTTGGCCGTGGAGCTCTGGACGTCCGTCTCCAGAAGACAGGCGTCCCCCTTCACCAGTCGCACCTGTCGATACGGGAGGGTCAGAGGGGTCAGGAGAGGACATCCTGTCCCCTTCACCAGACGCACCTGTCAATAGGGGAGGGTTAGAGGGTTGCTGATAGTAAACATAGCCACGCTGTCTGTTAATGTGGTGATTTATCGTTAACACCATAACACACCGCTCCAGTGATCCCTCACCCCCCCCCCCTCCCCCCGCCGACGGCTGACCGGTCACTGACCTTTCCGCCGGGGTTACTGCGCGTCAGGCCGTTGTAGTGGTAGACAGTGAAGGAGTCGGGCGGCCTGCCGTCAGCCGTCTCCGGGAAGAACTCGTCCAGGAAGGGCACCTTGAGCACGATACCCAGCTGGTCGGGGTCCAGCTGCCGCCGCATCAGGTCCACGCTGCGGGGACGGGCGGATACATCGGTGAGGGTGACCGGTGTCACTGGAGAGGATATGTGCCTCGGGAGGCGAGCTTCAGCTTACTATGAACGAATGAATGAATGAATGAATGAATGAATGAATGAATGAATGAATGAATGAATGGGTGCATACATAAAGGAATATGTGTGAATCGATGAATGAATGGGTAAATGAATGAGCAAATGAATGAATCAATGAATGGGTCAATGAATGAACGAGTGAATCGATGGATGGACAAATGGATACACGGCAGATTGACGAATGAATAAATGGCCATATAACAAAACGAATTGGCCATTATTTCAGGTCCCAGGGGTGGAACGCCGGCAGCCACCCACTCACTATTCCTCCTCGGCTACCAGATCGCAGGCGGCCATCAGCTCGGGCAGCTGCGAGGTGGGCAGGAAGCCAGCCTGATCCTTATCCAGCGCGTCAAACGACCGCTGCGCCACCTGGCGGGCCGACGGTGGCGCCGTCAGGCGGCCGTCCGGAGAAAACAGCACTGAAACACAGTATGCATCGTATGAGTATCGCTCAACAAAGTTGCCCAATCATGGGATCAACGAATTATCATATCAGTAAGACAATCAGGTCAAGGTAAGCTGAGCCCACCCAGGTATCACGCGACGGTCCGGCCCCTCCCAGATTGCGGCTGACCTGTGAGGTGTGTCTCGGAGGCCAGTACCCAGACGGGGTAGCGCGGGTTCTTGAGGTTCCAGCCGACGGTACAGTAGTGCAGCCGCTCCAGCAGCGTCAGAAAGCCCACACTGGGCTGGGAGACAACCCCCTCCAGCGCTGATAGGCGACAGAGGAGGACACGTGACAGCAGGTGGCAGAGAAGTGGCAACAGTGTCGTGAAGACGAGCGATATACTAATCTGTATTATGTTCGAAAACCCTGGCCAGGATGGAGGGAATCGATTGAATCTTTAGCTTTGGCATCATTACACAATACACATACACAACTGATTCACCTCACTGGAGAAATGGCACGACTCAAAAACCAAGACAACAGCACATAAGCCTTCTAAACAATAAAACCCACTCAAAAGACAACACGATCCCCCACTGACCCGTTCGCACCCTGATCGGCTGCGGACAGCCTGATGAGACCGCCCCTTCTCAGCACCCCACCGGCCTCCCGCCCGCTCCCTGCACTGACCGATGCCACCGACGTACTTGACGTTGTCCCAGACGTGCGCCACGGCGCGGCCTGTGACCAGCAGGTTGGTGAGACTCTGCGAGCCGTGGCCGTGCACGGGGTCGACCAGGGCCTCCTCCGAGTCGCCCATCTCACGGCGCAGCCGGCCCGCGCCCTGGGGGGGGGGGGGACGGAGGTCAGGGGCGGAATATGGTCCAGGGGGTCGCCTAAAGATGAATGGGCTCGGCGGTAGCATGACGACGTCTAATTCTGTTGGAATTGCGACTATCAACCTTAAAAATAGTTATTAGGATAAGTTTTTTTTATTTCATTGCCCGATGCATCGCCCAACTATGCTTCTCAAATGACACTGGTCTAAAATATATTGACAATTAAAGGTCCGCATAGGCCGGCTGCGGCTACGGCTGGCTGCATCCAATTCCATGCAGCTATGGGGCTGCAAATATCTCCAAGAGCACGGCTATAGCTGTGGCCACGGCTGGGAGATTTTCAGCCAAATTTTACATACTATTATTTAAAACTGTACCTTATGAAATTTACAATGAGCAATCTATCCTGGCTTTAAATATGCCAAAATATGCCACAGCAACTTTGAAAGTGGTAGAACAAAAACAAACTTATGATGGCTTTATCATTAACCATTACATATTTGCAAATATGATGAACACTGCATAGGGCATGTCTGGGTCAGATGACTGATCATTGACTAGATGAAGTACCCGGGTGAAGTAGACGAGCTCCGCTTTCTGACGAGGAATTCATAGGTTGTCTCAGCAGTGCTACTCCATTGTCTGAATGTCGCCACTACATTTTGGGCCATCCTGCTGTCCATTGGCCGAGCTGGAGGACTTTGGTGGGCGGCGATGACAGGCCATGTCCTCAGAAAGACAACGACTTCACCCAATACAGAGAGAGAGAGAACAAAATAGTTGTTCTAACGATAGGGTTCATATTCCCTACTTCCCTTTGCCCCCCCCCCCGACAAACGCCCCCACCGCTCCAATGAGTCAGTCTCCGAGTGTAGCGTCAGCCCTAGCTAGTTATCACTCCGCTATCAGAGCCGACTGTGTCCGATTTAATGTCGAGACGCGCAGAGCGGACGCCAGTCACTGGCAGTCGACACGAGACCCGGCACGGTACCAGTGTCCTGTCGCCTGGTGTTGGAGACAGTGCCCTGTCGCCTGGTGTTGAAGACAGTGCCCTGTCGCCTGGTGTTGAAGACCGTGTCCTGTCGCCTGGTGTTGAGCCCCGTGACACCGAGTCTGACTGACCACCGACCCTAGCGTCTCACCATGGCGCAGCTGGAAGTGCTGGTGGAGACCTGCTCCCACCCGCTCAGCTTCGTGGTGAAGAGGAAGGCCACCGGTCGGCACCTGTTCAACAAGGTGGCTGGCCTACTGGGGCTGAACATGACGCATCTCTTCGAGTTGCAGTTCCTCGACCGCAAAGGCACGCGCACGTGGCTACGCGCCAGCGAGATCCTAGGCGGCCGCCGTTTTCGCAAGGAGTCGCCGCTGCACTTTCGGTTCATGGTGCGCTTCTGGCCGAGTGACGTGCCGGCTCACGTGACCGACGAGCAGGCACTGGCGCTGCTCTTCCGACAGCTGCAGGCGGCCATCGGGAGCGGCGAGCTGGCCTGTCCATTCAGCACGGCCGCCCAGCTGGCCGCCTATGCCGCCCAGGTGCAGTTCGGCGACTACAGCGACCACTGCCGCCACACGCACTACCAGGACAGCGTCCAGCCGCCCACCGTCGTCGGGCCGCAGGAACACCGGTGCTCGCTGACTGGCGAGGCGCACGCCGCCTGGCAGATGAAGGTGGCGTGCCTGCACAGAAGGCTGACCGGGACCTCACAACGCGAGGCGCTGACCAAGTACTTTCAGCTGGCGCAGGGGCTGGACGGGTACGGCGTGACGTACTTCGATGTGACCACGGAGCGCGGCGACCACGTCTGGCTCGGGGTTACTGCCCACGGAGTCGGCGTCTACGAGGTCAAACTGACGCCGAAATTCTCACTGTCCTGGACGGACATTCAGACCATCAACTACGATGGCCACAAGAAGATCAACATCCAGTCGTGCTGCCAGTATCAGAAGTTCGTTTTCTACATGGCTCGAGAACAGGACTGCGTGGACTTCATGGTGTTAATTTTTGGCTACGAACGGCTGGGAATCTCTCAGCCGAAATACAGGCCCTCATCCTCCACGCCTTCTGTGGGAGAGACGGCTCCACCATCGCCTGGCCAGCAGGTTTCAGAGCGTGCTGACGGCAGCCAGAGAGCCGCCGCCAGCGCGGCGAGTGAGGACATCAGCTCGACCAACAGCAGTACGCCTGCCTCGTCCGGGTACGGCGAGGGACAGCTTTCAAGAAGTGAAACGATGGAATCGGATGAAATCATGGCCGCCGCGGCGAGAGAGGAGGCGATTGAAGCTGATGTCAAGATCCTGCAACATGAAGAAGTGGGTGGCGCCGAGGGCGGGGCTGAGGCAGCCGGTGGCTCGGAAGACGACTGCGACAGCGACTTCAGCCAGGGACTTATCAGCGTTTTGAATGAGAGGTTCGCCGCCCTGGGAAGCAGCTTTGGCAGCAACTCTGCCCAGTCTGTGAGCGACACGAAGGAGAGGTTGACTGGCAGCGGCGTGGAGCTGGCTCAGAGCGATCCTATCTACGTAAACTGGCCACAGCCCGAGAGGGGCGACTCAATGACTCCGAGGCCGCGGCACAGAGACCGATTTGAGTCGAGCCTGTCCCTCTCTGAGACTGAGAGCTGGGGCGCCTTCAACCAGAGCCTGATGGCCCCCGACTGACGCCGCATCGTCTCACGGACATCTCAGCATTGTTATGGCAGTGTGGTTGAGCGCCTAACACTTTCCTGCGAAAGCAGCATGAAGCAAGGCATGATTGGGTCTCACGCATCGCGATCATTTATGACAGTGTTCAGGAACAAGGCTGACGAACAAAGCTGCAACTTGCAAGCATTGACACATCCCGCTTACAAGCATCTAAGTAAGATACCATACCATACCATACCATGTTGTGGTTCACTATACTGCCTGATTCGATTAGTTGTTATGCATGCTCCTATATTTCATGTTATTGCTGGTGAAGCAATTGTGGTGCGGGGGCCGATACCGACTCTTGGCAGCACATACTGCGAGCCGTTCATGTCACTCAGCTAACGTTATCAAGTTGTCATAGCACTGTAACCAGTTTTCCGTCGATTTACGGTCGGCGATCATCCCCCACTGCTCATCTGTGAGCTAATGTGTAGCTGTCAGCATGCAAGCACTTGCAGTGATTGTGATAATTAAGGTGCTGCATGATCTGGGCGTTCGATCATGCAGCAAGAATAACAGTTATATCAGAATATTACTGACGACGGATATCTCAATCGCCGATTCTGAACTTAGTGTGACAAAAGAACTATCTGACAGTTCAGCCGCTATATGCGAAGAGTATATCAGAATCAGGAGGATGTTAATATATTGGTTTGGCATGAAAACAGAGTTACCTCACCTTCCCAATGCGCAGAGGTAGTCTGTGTCTAAGTGAATCACCAGGGCCAGTGATTCGAAGCTATCCACTAGAGTTCAGTGGCCGGCAGGTTATGCGAGGTCGTGTCCCCGTTATAGGCGCCAGGCAGGGCCCTTAACCCCACATACCAGACCCTATAGCTGATACACCCAGGTTTAATGAAATTACATACCTTTCCTTGACTCTGAGTATTTCTGCATTTCCGTAGGTCAGGGGCGGAATAAGGAGAGAAGAGGAGAAACATGCAGGCAGACAGCTTAAGAGGCGCCATGTTGTAGTATGTGCCTAATCGCCTATCATTGACAAATCAACCTTGAAATGAATATACACAAGTGACACAAGTGTGTTAGTACGGCGAGTATTCCATTTCAGCGTTTGATGTATCACAAAAAGAACCACGAAGTCAAACAAACGTTCCAACGAGTCCCAATAGCACCAATAGCTCAGTGAGGTAATGCCTATGATGATGCACTATTTAAAACCGATTGCCATTATTTCTGAACTATAATATACCCGTATGTAGAATTATTAACTACCCAGCATCCATATAACCTTCCCTGTGGCTCATCCCCTCCGCTTACCTACCTTGGTCTGTATGAGAGAGTAGAGGAACGCCAGGACGCCGCTCTCCGCCCGGTACGAGGGCAGGTTCTTCCGGAAAAAATCCGCCACCTCCGCCTCAGTACTCAACTCGAGGAGCCTGAAACAGTGAGATCATCAGGCGTTATATGGCGGTTGAGCTTCTTCAGTCAGCTGTGGAGGAGGCAGCCATGCAGCAATGTCAATTATAGCTCATATATGCTTATATATCGTTGTCCAATAACAATCGACGACGTTTCTGCAGATACCTGTTATACGTAAACTGAGACAGAGTTCACAGGCGGCCATACCAGCACAGTTGGTTCTCCCTCCACCCCTACTTACCGGAGTGTGGAGTGGAAGCCGGCGGGCTCAATCCGCCGCCGCTTGGAGGGCAGTCCGGCCGGGCGTTCCTCCGGCGACCGGCCGCCCTCCCCGGGACTGGCCTCCCGCCCGGGGGAGTGCCGGCACCCGGGGCCGTCCTGCGCGCCGTCCTCGGCACCCTCCGAGGGCGGGTCGGACTCGGGTACCACCAGGCGCGCGCTGCCGCCCTCTCCGGCGCAGCGGCACAGGATCTCGGCCAGTGACACGGCCAGCAGCTCGTCCGCCTCCCCAGCCGTCACCTGCGGCGCAACAGTCGGCTCACACAGCCGTCCGGCAGCACGTGTACTGGGGCTGCTGTGGTGCATATTGCAAATGTTGTCGATTATGAATATATGAATATGATAATGAATTATGAATATATGATTATGTCTTCTCGCTTTGAATTGTATAAAATATAGATGAAAGGATCACACAAGTAGGTACCTACTGCACATAACAAAACAAAAATAACATAACATAACATAACATATATTGATTGCAACGACAGGCCACTGGTGCCCAACATGGCTGCAACATAGATACATCAAAAGAAGAACACTAGCGTCAAATGGCAAAACATATTCTATATAAACAGCTTGCCTTTTGCCAGGAGTCACCAAAATCTTTGTACATGTTCTTGAAGATGTGAGCCTGTATTGGTGCGATAATACTGCATGGTCCACCTTCGTACTGCACCAAGGCAAACGGCTCATCTGTGCTAAACACAAAACCTGGAATGGCCAGAAGGATGGTTTGATGCAAACCATTACATAAAAACAACAACATATTTTCAAAAAAATCTAGCCTTCTTGAGCTTCAACCATACATACACTGAAGTATTTAATACTATCAATGCAGATAGAAATGAAAAATTATGTTGAACATCACCATATTGCCAAGGCATATGCAAATGCAAAATATCTGCTTGTGTTCACCTCTGAATGAGAAACTTGTTAAAGGGACCCTCCCACCTTAACATTAGATTTGAGTTGAGATAGCCAAAATGGGGTCCCTGGCTCACAATTACCGGTTTCGGCACTCACAACATCGAGAAATGCCTTAAATCGGAAATATTGAATTTCAAAATTGCAGCATTTTGATTCAGAGGGGCTAATGCTTAGGAATACCCCTCTGAATGTGTGACGTCAGCGCAGATATCTAACGGTTTTTAAATGTTTGACTAAAACGTTTTGTAGCACGCGGTGGTATATGCTATTTGCGCGCAACATCTGCCGCAAACGCCGCACTTCTAAAATAAAGTCGCTAGAAACAGCGGAGATCCCAAAAAAGTAAACAAAAGTAAAAGTATAATATCTTGAAAACCGGTGAATATTTTTCGGTGAAATTTGGTAGATATTCGTTTTCGCTCTTTCTGAACCGAGCAACATCACTTCCATGCCAATTCATAAACTTTTTTGAAGGTGGGAGGGTCCCTTTAAGCATTCTTGATAGTGTTAATACCTACCATACAACTGCTGAAAGCAATTATTTCGTAACAATCATGTCGTCAATGTTAATGTCACTTGACGAAGTCACTCAACGCAGCTTGAACCTGATGCCTTAATATTACAATCGTCTACTTATACATATTTTATCATTTAAGCTCAGAATACCACCTAATTTATAGACAAAACACACCTTGCCATGAGCATTTGCATCCCAAAATTAGGTATTTAACATTTTGATTTGTAAATCCAGACACAAACCTTGATTCCAACGGTCAAACACAGACTGATTTATTTCTTGGCAGCCCCAAACTATTGACAAAACTGGTTCTGCAGAGAAACTAGATGAACTTAAGGTTGCCATTTGATCATTAACTCATCAAAAATGGAAGGAAATTCGCTTCAGCCTTGGCTTCAGCCAAATTCATAATGCACAGAATGCACCTCTCATAAACAGAGCGCCATAAATGTATCAACCGAGCCATCACCCAAGGCCCTAGAAACCTAGCCTTACTATTTGTAAAACAGCCACTGAAAAGTCCAATGACGTCATATTCCTCTCGGCGAATTACTTCATTTTCTTCTTTTATGTTTAACATAAAACTTTGCACCCATTGTACTTTTTAAATAATTGTTCCTCTTAAAGGCTGTGATTCTCATGGTGAAGCTGCTCAATTCCCTACTACAGGGGTTCTGCTCCTTCTCTAGGCCACGGCTAATGTGAGAGCCTTCCTCGCTCCTGTGAGAAAATCACGGTCGCCGTGAGGTGCGACCCGCGCTGCCGAGGTGCATGATCGAGCTGAACGCGGCCTGTGTCGCCGCCATGGTGGCACAAGGCTCGTAACACCACGCAGCGGCAGCGAGGACCAACTCCAGCTGGCCTTGGCCGAGGCCGGCGCCGTGATGAAACCTCCCCACCCGCACGCACCGGCGAGGCGGCAAGGTGTGGAAATCTACGCACAAGCAGTGCCCGACCCTCGGGACAGAGCGGTGGCGAAACCGGGTCAGCGTGGGACGACACAGCCCACGTCGCACCTACAGCTGTGCCGCGCGGCGTGCGCGCTCTCTTCCACATGAACATTATGCAGTTGATTGTATTAATTGCACGGCCTTGGATCGGAACAGGTTTATATCTTTGTAGCACTGTATAACATATGATTGGCGCCGCGTGACGCGCGCGTTTCTTCGACGTTTAAAATATGTAGTTTATTGTATTTATGTCGTAAGCACTGCATTGGATTGCAACAGTTCTTATTCTTTTGCCTGGAATACGGATCATATTATTTATTGTCTGTTGATAATGGATTACGATGTATTCAACGATAGATACGTGCGTAATAACCTATTGCAGGACCGACATCCACAGACTGCAGGTTGTACAGTACTTCAGAGTGAAATAGGCGAGGGCCTGTGTGTCAAGGAATGTTCAGCATCTTACGATGGTTTCACGGTTTTATCCCAAAGCAGAAAACATGATGCGAAATGCATTATTTGGCGGTTGTATTATGTACGTTTAAAAATGGCAATGTACCATTACGATAAACGATACGGGCCTTCTGGTACAATAAACAATGATGGTGTACCGGGTCGCATTGTTTATTGTGATGATTGTAACTGCTAACAAAATTGTGATCTTAGGTATATCAAGTGTGACCTTTATCATATCTGGTGTTCTGTATGTAGCGCTGTCGTTTTATCGCTTCGTGAGTTACTAGCACTTGTTTCGCATATGATTCAGTTCACGAATAAGAAAGGATTCTTTCGGCCACACATGTAGTTATAGGTATATGTTTGGTCAGGTCAGGTGTGTTATTTGTATATGTTTTACCGCGGACCTTCGGATACTGTGAAAGTGCGCGGGTCGTGACGTCACCCTGCGTGTGACGGTATAAATACGCGCGCGTGGCGTAGGTCGGGGCTCGGCTCTCGGCTCTGGATCGCTCCTGCTCACGCTCGCTGGCACTCGCCCGACTCGACTCGGCCGGGGCAGTGCTCTTGCTCGACCTCGCCACGCTGCGATGTGAGTACCGGTGGGACACCGGTCCAGTCAGGACCTGTTGTGCCCGAGTGACGCAGTAGTGTTTTCGTCACTGCGCGTGTAGCGGGTAACATTGCGCCTGTCTGCCTATTGCCTAGTAACTGTGCTTTTGCACAGTTACTAATCTCATGTCTATAATAGCCTGTAATGTAATATACCTGTTCCAAGGCAAAGCAAATTCTTTGTAGTTTGTAACGTTTACGTCTGAAAGAGACGACTTCTTGAAGAGGTGGTGCTAAAAATAAACTTTCATACTCCTAGACAAACGACCTGCTCAGCAGACACTTCACGCGTGAAGCCAAGCTGGCAAAGTAAAACAATAAAAATTCACACTGGGGGCTCGTCCGGGATGACTTGAATCTGATCGATCAAGGGACTAGGGACAGGTTTAATCAGTTTCTTTGCATTAGTGATTGTCTTGACTCTTGATACAGGCACAATGACACCCGATTTCAAATCTCAGGCACTCAGGCTCCTGATCAATCTCTTGATGAGATTGATTTGTCTTTTGGTTCTTTTTACTGTACTGATCACTTTCACGATCGGTTGTGCTGGGTTGCAGTTGCAACCCAGGATATTCCTAATTCCTTGGCACATCGGATATTTCTGTCGCTGGTTTCTTATTCCGAGAATGAACTGCTTGGCAGCACACGGGGTGTGTGATGTTCTAATTTAGTTAGAATTTGAGACGGCAGATGATATTTGACATTGAACATTTTTATATTCGATTTGATTTTGAATTGTCGGTTCATAAATGCTTATTTTTGATTTATTTTATAAATAATTTTTGTGTTCCTAAACCAATGTTTATTCTACTTCCAATTAGAAGGAACAATGTTTTCTTTTTGCTCGTAATTTGTCTACATTCAGTTACACATTGGTGCATAATTTAATGGTAAGCCGATTTGCGTCGATGCTTATTTGATGCACCAATTATTGTGAGCAAATGGATTTCATTCAAATGATGGCTATTTAATAGCAGGGTTTGTGCGACGGTGGCTAAATTTAATATCAGGTTTCGTGCGACGGAAGGTGTTCTTGGTTTGTTTCCTTTCAGTTGTTATGTTGACCTGCTTTGGTTCTGAAGCGATCGCTTCCGTCGAATCGGTTCACGGTCAGGCGCCCCAGCCGAAAGCGAGAGCTGAGCCGCGTATTCACTTTCATCTTCAACATCGCTGCGTGGTGCGTGAGGAAAACCGGGGCAGCCGACCGGCCGAGACGGACCGATCAATTTCTTTCGTGATTAAAATTCATGGTAACATCGTCTGACATGTCTCGTGATGCTTTGAGATGCCATTCCGGCAACATTATTCTTAAAGGTCATTGAAGAATATAAAGCCGTGAGGCATCATAATATTTGCTGACTCAGATAAGTTAGTTAGATTTGCCAGCCGCTCGCGTGCTCTGGGATGCCGGGTGTAGAGAGGTTAATTTGGAGTGTGCGCGCACCAGGGATGGCTTTCCCCCCTCTCTATCGACCGGATTTGCGTACGGGCAGAATCCCCCGAGGGCCTACGCACTACACGCATCTGCCTGGCCCGCAGATGGCCTGTAGAATGGCATCGCCAGTGACGTTGAACCGGTGTAGCTCTGATTGGGAAAGGTAGAGGCTACAGGCAATTATCTGCGTCAGATCCTTCTCTTCTCATGTTCTAGATTCATGGGAAACCCAACACAGGGGACCTCCGGCACGAAGGCGGAGGACGGAGCAGGCACCACTCCGGGGAACCCTGCCGCCGTCGGAGGAGAGGAGGAGTATTATGATGTGGTCAGCCAGTACGGCACGGCGGGCAACCAACGACCTCGTCTGGAGGTACTCGGCGCCAATACAGGTCAGTCCCGGTCACATGAGGTGGCGAGGGGTGAGATAGTCGGTCAAGAGCACATTGCACTATTTGATTCTAATCGAGGCACGGGTCAATACGATTCGTTCGTGTTGCGCAACCTCCCGGTCTTCAAAGGTGAATATAACGGTACTGCCGTTACTGACTGGGTGCAAAAGGTTGATTTACTTCTGAAACTCACGGGAACTCCCGATGAGTCGATTCTGCCGCTGTTGGCACTGCGCGTCGAGACGCAAGTATTGAGCTTCTTGGAGAGCCTTCGCAATCGTTTTAGCCCCTCTCAGTACAACTGGGCCAGGGTTAAACAGGCTCTACTTAAACAATATGGAGGCGTGGTCAACCTTAGTAAGCACGTCTCTCAGCTCCACTCCGCCCGCATGGGTCGCGAAACTCCAGTACGGAAATTCGCTCAGGAGGTGGAAAGACTGGCTCGTCTTGCGTACCCTGAACTTGTGCGTGATACGGGCACCGCAGAGCCACGAGAGGTCCAAAGAGGTATTATGAACCGCATCACTCTCGAACAGTTCGTGACGGGACTACCTCCGATGTTGAGCCGTTCACTCGTCGAGCGTCAGATTGAAAACTTTGACGAAGCTGTCGATCTGGCTGCTCATTTGGAGGACGTTAATGCTCGATACTTTAAAAAGGCAACCATCAACGCTATGTTCGATGCTGAAGAATCAGCTCAGCACAATGCCGGCCTCTCTGGGCGAGGACAGTTGCAACGCACCAATCGTCGACCTTCTCGCAAAACAAAGCAAAGGTCAATGGGCGGCCGACAGCCTCAGATGGACGCCAGACAGCCTCGGGCTAATACGTCGTCCTCTGAATGCTACCGGTGTGGACAGGTGGGACACTTCAAAAGAGACTGTCCAATGCAGTACTCTCACAATGGTCAGCCGGGTCCCTACTACGAGAAAGGACCAGTGTGTTTTATCTGCGGAGACGGCCATCCGACAGCAGCCTGCACAAACATTGTTTGCGCAGCATGCAAACAGACTGGACACCCAGCCAATCACTGTTCAAAAAACTTGCAGGGCCTTCCTTCAGCCACCACCACCCATTGCAATTGATGCGTTTGTCGACGGATTCGCACGAAGTGTCTGCTCCAATTGACAGCGGCGCTTCACATTCGTTGATAGATAAAAACGCGTGCGAAAAGATGTCAATCCAGCAACTAGTTGAGCCCCGCCTCATGTTCGAAGGCAACTCCGGTTGACTATCGAGCAGGCGCTGGGCGCGTGACTCTCTTCTAACTCCGCGGAGTTAGATGATGGTAGGTCACGCAACTGAGAGAGAGTAAGAGAGTGAGAGAGAGAGAGTGAGAGTGAGTGAAAAAAAGAGAGAGAGGTAGAAAGAGAGGGAGAGTGTGAGTGAGAGTGAGAGAGAGAGAGTGAGAGTGAGTGAGAGAGGTGAGTGAGAGAGAAAGAGGGGCAGGGAGAGAGAGAGAGAGAGAGAGAGAGAGAGAGAGAGAGAGAGAGAGAGAGAGAGAGAGAGAGAGAGAGAGAGAGAGAGAGAGAGAGAGAGAGGCAGTTTGATGCGATTGCTCAGACAATCGTCAATCAAAAAGCTTCTCAGTCTCACGAACGAGCGTGTGTTCAACCGGCATGCCGGAGATAAATCCTACAAGATGGGAGTCGGGAGACCTTGTCTACCTTTATCGACCCGTCACCAATCCTGGTAATGCCTCGAAATTAACTAGAAAGTATGAGCCCGGCTATGTGGTAAGTGATTACCATTACAAGGACACAGCTGCGGGTCCGTAAGCCCGGTTCAAAGAAACCGCGAAAAAAAAAAGTGCACTGTGACCGACTGAAACCCCGCCCAGTCTCCCATGTGTATCGGGATGGCCAGAGAAAGGCTGCGATGCAGTTCAGATCTGTGCAGATCCCAGTCGCTGCCAATGAAAGGCAGGATATAGTATAGAAGCCCGGCTACAGAGAGCCTGGGGCAGGGTGAATTTTCTGAGCTAACGATACCGCTTCGCCGTTCCGCTGTTGGAACCAGGATCGAGCGCAACTCTCGATCAGGCAGTGGAGTCACCAGAGTTCTGGGGGCCTTAGGGCCCGGAATATGGTTCCTCCTCTGAGTGGAGAACTGGGATCGGATGTGTCCGATTCCCGTGGCCAGCAGGATGGCCTATCGGGCAGACAGCCCGTCAGAGGACAGGTGCAGCGGGACGAGCTGTTCGCTCAGATCCCGACTCGTCCTCAGAGGACGCCTCCGAGACATCAACGATCCCCAGAGGACAAGGAGAGCGTCCGATCGCTATTCCCCTTAGATTAGTGCTGTATGGATGCTATTAATTGTCGGTACCTATGTCACAAGGTATAAGGTTCTGGAAGGTCTGGGAACCCTGTCAAGTTCTCTGGCATGTGGTTGTGTGAGTTAGCATGAGGTGTTAAAGGATAAATTTATCAGGTGAGCCATTGTCAGTTATTTTCCATCGGCTTTCCGTAAAACCTTTGGAGCAGCATTACCTCTGGTGAAATGATACCTATGATTCCTGAATATGTCACATCCTGTTGCAACATTTCGCTGCGCTAACCGTTCACCCTTATCTCTGGTCTAATCAACCAGAAGGGCAAATGACCTGGTTCATTGTACGGCTGTTCTTGGATATTGCCACCCTAATGCTGATGCGAGCACTGTGGAAGCTCCACCGGAGATTGAATGATCTGGCCCTGTTACAGCAGACTTCTCCCAGTGAACAGCGACCGCTTGTCGCGTCTGGCGCCGGAGACGTCAGGCACCCGACCAGGTGGCCTGAGTCCTGCACTCTCACTTTCATGGCCTCTGATCATTGACCCAGCTGAGGCGGTCGCTTCATCTCGAACCCAAACGTCCACGTGAGACCAGGGTACAGTTGGTGTTTGGGGTGAGTAATTAAGCGTTAAAACCACAGATGTGCTACCATGCGACTAGGTGTGACCGACCAGCAGTGGCGAGCGAGACCGCTGCACATGCCAGATATACTGGCCGGTGGCCGCCCATACGCGCCCAATATCCGAACCCACACCAGTGTTTCGAGGTGCAATACTCGGACGCTTGTGTTGGCTTCGTAAAGGTGCAACAAAGTTATCGGTCCCACACCCGTACGCCAAGGTAGAGTACTTGGATGCGTGTGTTGGCAAACCGAAACGCAGGGCACACCGCGGTGAGAGAAGGCTACGCTGACCTGTCGATCGTGCACAAGTGCTCCATGCCGGATTCTTGTGTGGCCGTCGACCGTCAAACTGAGCCGAGTTGTGACTAGGGAGAGATCGGACACCGTCGTGTTGCTGGGGCTCACTGTGTGTTTTCAATGCCAAAGCCACTCCGAAACCTTTGACCCTCCTCACACCGGACAGACCGGGAGAGAGAGATCGTGCCCGTTCCAGCTTGACGAACGATCAGCTTGCCACTTGCTATTTGCAGATATCAGTTTTCTATCAATTCCGAGGTTCATAAGGAGAACTATCGCTGTGCTACACCAGGTCACTCTGCTTCTGTGTTACCCAGCAATGAGTTGTTTGTGGCAGTACATAACATAGCAGCCGTAAATGACCAGTGTTACAACCGCCCGTGTCATATCTCCGATTATCCGATCGTATTACACCTATCCGCATGACCCTGAATGACCCTGAATCTTTTGCTACAGATAATCTTGGCCAAAACCACGGTCCAGGATACCTCGGCGGAATGATGCTCCATATCGGCCAAACAAGGACTTTCAGCCGTTCGCTGGCAAGGTCCTACTCGTAGGTTGATGGATTTATTTTACTATTGTGGTGAATAGTAAAAAGTCAAGGGAATACATGCCAGGGAACGAGGACAGAACCCAACGACCCAAAAGAACCAAGTAGTGAGTGAAGTTCAAGTGATCTTCGCTGGTTAATGATATTAGGTAATGGTTGATTCTTGTGTGTGCATGTGTATCACTTTTAGCTGTTTCAGGACGTTAAGCCCCAAAGGTTGGAGCTATTGTGCCTCTATAAAAAAGGGAGGAATGTGAGAAAATCACGGTCGCCGTGAGGTGCGACCCGCGCTGCCGAGGTGCATGATCGAGCTGAACGCGGCCTGTGTCGCCGCCATGGTGGCACAAGGCTCGTAACACCACGCAGCGGCAGCGAGGACCAACTCCAGCTGGCCTTGGCCGAGGCCGGCGCCGTGATGAAACCTCCCCACCCGCACGCACCGGCGAGGCGGCAAGGTGTGGAAATCTACGCACAAGCAGTGCCCGACCCTCGGGACAGAGCGGTGGCGAAACCGGGTCAGCGTGGGACGACACAGCCCACGTCGCACCTACAGCTGTGCCGCGCGGCGTGCGCGCTCTCTTCCACATGAACATTATGCAGTTGATTGTATTAATTGCACGGCCTTGGATCGGAACAGGTTTATATCTTTGTAGCACTGTATAACATATGATTGGCGCCGCGTGACGCGCGCGTTTCTTCGACGTTTAAAATATGTAGTTTATTGTATTTATGTCGTAAGCACTGCATTGGATTGCAACAGTTCTTATTCTTTTGCCTGGAATACGGATCATATTATTTATTGTCTGTTGATAATGGATTACGATGTATTCAACGATAGATACGTGCGTAATAACCTATTGCAGGACCGACATCCACAGACTGCAGGTTGTACAGTACTTCAGAGTGAAATAGGCGAGGGCCTGTGTGTCAAGGAATGTTCAGCATCTTACGATGGTTTCACGGTTTTATCCCAAAGCAGAAAACATGATGCGAAATGCATTATTTGGCGGTTGTATTATGTACGTTTAAAAATGGCAATGTACCATTACGATAAACGATACGGGCCTTCTGGTACAATAAACAATGATGGTGTACCGGGTCGCATTGTTTATTGTGATGATTGTAACTGCTAACAAAATTGTGATCTTAGGTATATCAAGTGTGACCTTTATCATATCTGGTGTTCTGTATGTAGCGCTGTCGTTTTATCGCTTCGTGAGTTACTAGCACTTGTTTCGCATATGATTCAGTTCACGAATAAGAAAGGATTCTTTCGGCCACACATGTAGTTATAGGTATATGTTTGGTCAGGTCAGGTGTGTTATTTGTATATGTTTTACCGCGGACCTTCGGATACTGTGAAAGTGCGCGGGTCGTGACGTCACCCTGCGTGTGACGGTATAAATACGCGCGCGTGGCGTAGGTCGGGGCTCGGCTCTCGGCTCTGGATCGCTCCTGCTCACGCTCGCTGGCACTCGCCCGACTCGACTCGGCCGGGGCAGTGCTCTTGCTCGACCTCGCCACGCTGCGATGTGAGTACCGGTGGGACACCGGTCCAGTCAGGACCTGTTGTGCCCGAGTGACGCAGTAGTGTTTTCGTCACTGCGCGTGTAGCGGGTAACATTGCGCCTGTCTGCCTATTGCCTAGTAACTGTGCTTTTGCACAGTTACTAATCTCATGTCTATAATAGCCTGTAATGTAATATACCTGTTCCAAGGCAAAGCAAATTCTTTGTAGTTTGTAACGTTTACGTCTGAAAGAGACGACTTCTTGAAGAGGTGGTGCTAAAAATAAACTTTCATACTCCTAGACAAACGACCTGCTCAGCAGACACTTCACGCGTGAAGCCAAGCTGGCAAAGTAAAACAATAAAAATTCACACTCCTGAATCCCGATGCTTGTGCACAAGCATCGGGAATGGTGCAGCTGTGTCCAGGGACGGGAGGCAGCCGGCACTAGGAATAGAGCCCGAGTCCTCCTACACTCTAAATATACTAGTATTACCAACTACACGGTACACCACTAGGACCACGTCACACGCGTCACAATGAAAAAGTTCACTTTTAACCCTCGCCCGACGAGGGGGGTTGATGCAACCCCCCTAAGGTTTTTCGCAAATAACGTAAAAACGGCGGCGCGTAGCGCCGCCAAATTTGGCATACCCTCTGGGGCAGCATTTTCGCACCTTTCCTGAAAATTTGAAGTCCCAGTCTTTTCAGGTCAGGTCACCAGGTCACAAAAACCGGTACAAGGACAGGGGAAATTTGGACTAGCTTAGCGGCAACTGAATTCCAGAGTCCACTAAAATTGGTAACAAAGTAGGTATATCATTCGATGCGCACGGACGTCCTGAGTTCACTGGTGCTTTTATGTTTGCTCTATCTTTACCAGGTAAAAAGTTATAAGCGAAAAACTTTTAACATGTTTTAGAAAAATTTTGGCACTCATACCCCCCAAAAGTCAAAACCCCCCTAAATATTGACTTAGAGTCACCAAACTCTCACAGGGGCGAGATCTCCTATGGGCCCACCTACCCTGTAAATTTGGCGTTTCTAAGTGGCATAGGAGCCAATCGCGAGGGGGGGTCGTACCAACCCCCCCCCCCTCGCCGTCCGTGATTATGGAAAAGGCCCTTGCCTGGCGAGGGTTAAGGTTTTGAACTGCAATAGCAGCTTTGTAGCTTGAGCTGACACTAGCACAAATCAGAAACTTTTACAGCCCAACGATCACCCCTGGCAAAGATCTTCCATTCCTCGTTCCTGCATATTCAAGATTCACACCATTTATGACATCATTTAACCCTCGCCCCGTTGGGGGGGGGGCAATTTGCCCCCCTGTGGTTTTTCCTAAATAGCAGAAAAACGGCGGGGCGCAGCGCCGCCAAGTTTTCAGTACTTATCGGGCATCAATTTGACACCTCCACACAAAATTTCAAGTCTTAGGTCACCTTAGGTCAGGAGTTATTGAGGTCAAACTGAGGTCATGTTCGAGCAAAAATGAGCAAAAAACATGAAATTTGGAACGCTCACCAAAGCATGGTGTGTCAAAAGTGGAAATAGCCGGTGCGCCGTCTGGCAACCCGGCAGCCCGCCGCCATAGGGAAATTCATGTTTTTTGTCGCTTGTTCGCTCCTTATGAGTCACTTGATCTAATTAGAGCTTAACTAGGAACGAGGCGGGTCACTTGGACGTATTCGGGAGCCGAATGCGGTGTTTTGGAGCCAATACCTGGGAAACCCTATCCGCCCAATGCGAGTTTTTAAGAGTCTGCATGCCCAAATTAACGTTGAGCGCAGCCGTTTTCGGTCGGTTTTCCGCGACCTTGTGGCGAAATCGCCTTATTTATTCAACCAGGGTGGGCTAATTCGCTTAACTAGGAATGAGGCGTTGAAGAGAATTGTTCAAGGAATAGAGCTGTGCAAAAATATTTTTTGTATTGTTAAAACTGTATCCGCCCTCGAACGATAAATATTGTTGACCCATTAGAAACACATCCCCTGGAATGCGTTTGGACTTGGCTGGATCTAATATTAGCGAGTATCTGCTAATGCAGTTTCTTGGCTTACACAGTACGCACACAAGCACACATACTTCCTGCCCTTGGCCATTCCTCACTTGAATGAAAATTTTGCTGTAATAACTATTCCCAGCAGTTAACAGGTTTTAGTGCAGTGCCAATTCGGAACCGTTCAGCGCCGCCATTCGGCGGCCGGCGGCGGCGCGGCGCCGCCGGCCGCCGCGCCGCCGCTCTGGCAGGGTGTTTGACTTCATATCTCTGTTGCTAGAAAAGTTGTGGACCGATTTACTTGATTCTTGCATGAAAAGATCCGCCATTCAATTCTTAGCAGGTAACGAAAATTTGACGTCAATTGCACGATCCGCTGCCCATATTGTGGTACTGCCATCTATTGACAAGGCTGGCGAACTAAAGCCGGGCGGCTATTTCCACTTTTGACACACCATGCTACAGTAACTTTGCAATTTCAAAGTTCTTTATATGGTCATGTAGAGAAAAGACGGCGCTACAAAACTGCTATCTCGGATTTTCAAAATTTGGATTTTGACCCTTAACAATTCAAAAAACTGATTTTTTTTAGAAAAACGTGCAAAAAAACTAAAAAAATTTGAATTTCAAAAAACCCGGAATATATGTGATAGTCCCTCCGTTCTTCTATCTCTATACCAATTTTTAGATCAATATCTCTATTTTTGGCCAAGTTATAGCGAAAAGACCGTTTAAAATTGATGACGTCAAATTTTTGAACTCAATTTTTGGCAATTCTAGAGCACGTAGCGCAAAACCAAGACCACTATTGAACTCCCCGTGACGAGCTGCATCGAATCGATACCCATTTTATGCAAAATACCAACTTTGAAATTTGACCTAATTTGACCTGACCTTGACCTGACCTTGACCTGACCTTCACCAGAACATAATCTAAACTGACCCCAAGGGCTGCTTGTCCCACATAATCGCATCTGACATTTAAAATGGACCATAAAACATGTATCACATGATACCTTTTTTCATATTGCGACCCCCCAGTGACCTGACCTCTGTGACCTGACCTGGTATCAGTGACCTCAAATAGCAAAATATGTGTTTGACGAACAATACCCCATCGATGATTTTTAATGAAATGCATTTTACTCGATTTTACAACGCATTTCTTGAAATGCCTGTAAACGGTGAAAATTCGACATTTGACCTGAACTGTGACGTCATCGATTTGACCTAGGTCAACAAAATTTGGTCACAAGGTAGTTCCCTGTTGGGGCTATCCAACGCCGTTTGCCGCTTGTCGCTATGTTGTGTGGTTCTCGAGATCTTAGGAGGGGGGGGGGCAAATTCCCCCCCCCCCCAACCGGGCGCGTTGCTCGGGAGACCCCAACGGGGCGCGGGTTAACATTTTATGCTGCCGTCCTGATGGTGATCTGGCAGAAGATGGCAGAAGAGGATCTGGTTAAATACTTTTAGTAGGCCACTTTTTGATAGGTGCTTTGCATTATAGAGTCCAGTGGTGCTTTGGAACTGAATTTTGCGCAGAGGGCACCTATTTGTGTGCCCTTCTGGGCAATGCGAAATAAGCGGACCATTTCCATTATGAATTGAAGATGCTTGCCTGGCTGATTATTGAAGACATGCAGGTTGCAGCTAATTATACCGGTAGCGGACAACACGTTTCGAGTGTGAGATGCCGCCGTTGTGTCGTGAGGACCAGTGACGGATGATTGACGTCACGGGCGTCAGACAGACGGCCGATATTGGGCTGTGACTGATACAGCGCTCGCTGAGTAGCGGGTATGCGCACAATGCCTCAAGGGGCGAATAACTGAGGCTTACACGGGTAAGCACCTGAGCTCATTATTATCGATGAGGCAATGCCAATGGCAGCACAAAAGAATTAGGTGGTCTATCTGGGTCACCGGACTGATACCGGACCGTAACGTTACAGCCGCGGCGGCCGGTGGCACTGATAGACACTCATTCGGGCCTGGTCGACCATAAGCCGTATTTTTCGTATTTATTTGGTAGTAAGCCATATTCGCCAAACATAAAATGTATTGTGCACAAGGTGTGGCTAGTGTCTTCAGTCCTATTGTGCATTCATGAAAGCAAAAAAGCTATACCTACCGTTCTAATTTCTAAATGAATAACTCTCATAGTTTCAGTGAAATCCATTGACCCATAAGCCACACTGACCCCAAGCCATATGCGATCAATTGTGCGCATGAGCTCAGTAAATATTGTTGCAACCTACCTTCCAGCCTCTGCCCAGAACCCGGCTCCATTTGAGACTCAGCTGGCCCTCCTTTAATCCCCTCTCGTGTGAAGTGTGACGCCGCTCGGCTCTCGTGGGAGCTCTCTGTGGGCGCGCTCCCCAGCTCGAGTGCGGCGCGATTCGCCTCACCAGCAGTGCTTATTGCGTTAGGAGCGGGTGGTGGCCGCCATCTATGGAGATTTATGCACGCCCCGGCGCGCCGCCGACGTCGCCGACGCGCCGCCGACGTCACCGACGCGCCGCCAACGTCGCCGCCACACGCGCGGAAAATCCCGAGCACAAAGGCCGCCGAGAGTGCAAATGATGGCAGCCGTTATGGATCGTTCGCCGGGCGGCGGCACCAATTGATTTTTATCTGCTCTTTTCTTCGGCAGACGGACGGAAAAGTTGAGCTATGGTTCAGCGGCCGTGTTGCCTCCGCCAGTTTCAGAGCCATAAGCGAACCGCTGTAGCCCAATAGTCCATGAGTGTGTGTGTTCAGTCAGAGAGATATATTAGCCGTTTTCACGACGGGCTATCCGGCGAGTGCACCTAATTTGACCAAATCTGCACTTAATCTCTTTTACAGCAAATATCTTTATTTTATGATTTTTTCCAGTGTTTTAACCCTCGCCCTGGCAGGGGGGGGGGGTCGATGCGACCCCCCCCTAAGGTTTTTCGAAGATAGCGTAAAAACGGCGGCGCGCAGCGCCGCCAAATTTGGCACAGCCTATGGGGCAACCTTTTTACATATGACCTGAAAATTTCAGGTCCCGGTGACCTTGGGTCAGGTCACCAGGTCAGAAAAACCGGTACAAGGTCATGGTCAAATTTCAATTTTCTTTTTGCACCTGTCCAGCTCACAGTTTGGGACTGATTTCCTTCAAACTTTCAGGGTGTGCTAAGTTCACCGAGTTGTATAACATATAGTTCGGGTTTTTTGAGGTCACTGACCTGAGGTCAGTTAGAGGTCATTACGTCGTAATGTTAAGCCTATGGGAAAATACTAAATTCGGAAAATACTGGAGATATCCGCTTCGTTCTATCACTTTTGTGCTTTGAAACCACAGTACTTAACAGCAGGTCACTTGGTGCTCCTTTGTTTGGTGTACTTATCCATGGGTCAGGTCAAATGAGGTCAACTGAGGTCAAATGACGTTTTTGCCAATAACTTGGCACATAATGACGCTAGAGCTTAAAAAATGGTGTCATTGTGTTCCTGGTGATCAGCCGAATCGAATTATATGCGATATGATGCAATTTGGTTAACTTGAACTTAATTGATTAATTAAAGTTTACTTAAAAATTAAGGAAAACTTTAAGTACACTTAAGCAAGCTAAAAAGTATATCATTCGACGCGCCTTGACGTGCTGAGTTCACTGGTGCTTTTCTTTTTGCTCTATCTTAACTAGATCAAAAGTTATAAGCGAAAAACTTTTGACCTGTTTTTAGCGAAATTTTTACATTTATACCCCCCAAAACCCCCCTAAATATTGACCTAGAGCAACCAAATTTGCACAGGGGCGAGAACTCCGGGGGGCCACCTACCTACCAAATTTGGTGTTTCTAGGTGCCATAGGAGCCAATCGCGAGGGGGGGGGGGGTCGCATCGACCCCCCCCCCCTGCCAGGCCGTGTTATGAAAAATGCCCTGCCAGGGCGAGGGTTAATCGATGATACTCTCTGATAATATGACAAAGCAGGGATATAAGCAATTAGTGCAGCCCTAGCTGATAGCTACTTAGAGACACACTGAACCTAATTTGACCAAATCTGCACCTAATCTGCACCAAATGTGCACCAAATGTGTACCAGATGACCGTCATGAAAACAGATACTGTGTTATTTCAGAGGTCATGGGTGCAAATTAGCAATGAATCAGTTACTTACAAACATCTAGATACTATATTATGCTCGGGAATGCTTAGAATGACTTTCGTAAATACTAATCATTTTATGTCCCTCTCGTAAAAGAATGATTGAAGCGAACTATTGTTCAGTTTCTTAGAAGGAATCGAATCGACCGTCGATGTAACGCATACCCTTCATTTGTATGTAACCGGCAAGCGTGAAAACTGTTTAAATATATACCATTGAACGTGAATTACGAGTAAACAAGAACAAAACTGGTCATTCAGTGAAAATCAATTTCAAACCCAAATACCTACATATTTGGTCACCAGTCCAGCAATCATCACGTTCCTTCTTTCCTCGCTGATCCACTGCATATTACACTGGAAGTTATGCCGCTCTCTCACCTGCAGACAAAGTGTGGACGATTGGGTCTCAGCAGAGCGGCTCTGGGCGCCCTCCGCCATTGAGTTACCGTGGCCTGCTGCCAGACGGGGCCGCCCCCGCCCCCGCCCTCGGCGCCACCCGCCAGGTCGGCCGCTGCACCGTTTTACGTCCAGACTCCGCCCACTGCTCTCGAGCTGCTTTGCATTTAGATTGTTGGGGCCATTAAGTCGAGATGAGGGGCGGAGCTCCGGTAGAAATATGCTCTGGGAGTGGGCTTATCTGTGTGTTTGCCCCCGAGTTCTCATCGGAATAGTGCCGGTGGACGATGTTATAGCAGCCACCTGGCTCAGCCGTCCACCAGCCATTGCCCTTTACGAGAAGAGCCGAGCTGGCGCCGCTGAAATAACCCGTCCGATGGCTCCCTTTGGCCCGGCGGGGATAGTTTAGCTTCGGTATCGGTTACAGATGTCGATAGCTGGTAGAGCTTACGCAATAGAAGCTGTAGGTACTTAGCCGTTGATTGTGTGGCATTGTAGCACTTCATGTCCCGTACCTAATGTTCGTTGGGTACCGTGTTTGTTTAAGGTTAAACATGTTTTCCGCTCGATCTCATTTGAAACGTATTTAGAGAGCCTATTCTGATGCACTTAAATATCTGCTGTAGAGGGAGCGTCCTTGTGTTGCCATGCCGCCCCTCTAACACCGCCATGCTTATGTATTTCAGAATCGTCGGGGCGATACGATTATGACCTCCTTGGCTGCGTCTTTTTGGATCTGCAACCAGATTTGGTATGTCATGAGTCATGACATGTAACGAAAAACATTGATTTTTTTCAGTAATGCCAGGAAAGGTGTTCTTGACATCTACATACAAGGAAAATTCCTAGATCATTTCCCGAAAAGTCACAAAAGCACGCTGTCTACTAGCACAAACACTGGAAATAATGTTAACCTAAAAAGGAGTACGACAGGCTACTGAGCTCCTGCAGAAATCTTCGGACATGCATTGCGAGCTTATTCCCAAGATGACTTTTACACGGAAATCGTCTGTCCGTCAGCACGGACGAGTGTGTTGTGTTGAGCGGGTGGCGGATAACCCTTCGTGACGCTTGTTGTCGGCGGTTTTACCATGATGCGCCGTGAAGGGACGGGGAACGGATTCGTTCAGGGTAATTAAATCGTATGCCGGTAATTCGGCACACGGTAAGGCCTCCGTGCTGCATGGTAGCTGCTCGGGTCAAACCGAAACAACAACATCCATAGTCATACAATGCTTCATGGTGGGTTAGCTACGGCTACGTTCTACAGTTAGGTAGGTAAAACAATTACCTAACAATACACAGCTTATTAGCTAAAACAAAGTCAAGGCAGCCTCAAATATGAAATTATTTGACAATTTCGGAGCTGCGATATGGACTCTTAAATCTGTATTACTTCAATGCCGGTTAACGTTATGACATTTGCACTTTAAGAGTGTCAATGTTTGAAGAGGGATGGTTTTCAATTCCAACGGTCTCTCACAAGTGGTCCAGTTCAAGTGTGAGTCACACACTCGACGGCTAACACCGTATCAAACACGTTCTGTCAGTTGAGTAGTACTCACCACACCCTCCCCTCGGCCCCTCCCTCCCTCTGCGGCTCTGTCCCAGTCTCCGGGCCGGCGGCACGGGGTCCCTCTGCCGTCGGCGCGCGTCTGCCGTCGGCGACATCCATCAGCGGCCGTATGGAGGCGCCGACACCGATGTCGCCGCCAAATGACCCCCGGTTCCGTCGAACCGTCGTTTGTCATCGACTTCGACGCCGTCAGCATCGACGGCGACGAGGACGAGATTTCGGCGGCGGGAACATCGACAGCGGCGACGGAGGGCATCGGCGGCGGCGCCGGGAGACATAGACGGGTCGAAGGCATCGACGGCTTCGGAGCTTATGTGCAACTTGTCGAGCATTATACCTACATAGGTCGTTTGTTAGGGTGATTCGGCAAATAGGTAACGAATAGGTAACGAATAGAATTAAAATAAAAGAAGTTTCAAAATACATATACAAATTTACAGTGAGTATCCACATTTGTAACATGTGTACTTAACGCCCATTTTCAATGGCTAGGCCTAGGCTATTTTGACGATAGCCCACTAAACCAGAGGCATGAAGAAGTTGGCGAGGAAAGAGAGCACGCAGGGAGAACAAATAGGCGGCACACACCAACGCGGCACTGACGACGGACGCTGCTGAGGACAGGTCGAAGCAGTAATGCACCCCGAGTCCCGTCCCTCAGTGACAATATATCACCGCCGCTCGTGACGGGGCGGGCAGCGTACGGAGCGCTGTATGGAACGCATCATCAATGTCCTCTCCATACACAGACTCCCACAAAGGAGTGGCCCCGAAGGCCGCGCCGTAATGGTGACTAATGCGTCTGATCTGCCGCTCTCGCCATCAGCGACCATCAGGACGGCCCGGAGCGTCGCCGAACCGACTTCCGGCGCCACTTCCGGAACACTTCCGGTCGGACACAGCTTCCGGATAGTGACGTCACTCATGTTATTCCCGACGGAATATCGCAGCAGGCCGATGCGTATGGAATATTCACAAAGTATTTTTAGTTTCTTCTCTCTTATCTACATTTTAGTGGACTCTTCGATGCACTTTATTTCGTTTTAGTCTACAAAGTTCTTATTCTATATATCCTCTGAGGATATTTCAAATGCCACCACGATTTCCATAATAACTTATGTTGCAGATTTTGCCATAGTTCTCCGGCCCTGGCCCCGCGCCAGGATCAGCCATTTTTCGTCCTCCCGTCTCTCTGCGTCGCGTGACACCTAACCCGCCGGCTTCGGTGGGTGAGCTGCCGACAGCGGCGGCCGGCCCGGTACGGTTTCCGCCGCGGCGGGGAGGACAGGTTTTTAGGGACGGCGCCGCACCTTCTCTGGGGCAGAGTTCCGCTACGATGAACTGGACGAGTTGTGGGGAGTGGTGGACGGAGGGACCGCCAAGAATAGGAACCGGTATAGGAGGAAGGTGTCTGAATGAAGGTAGTGCCTGGATGCATGGTGTGCCCTGCTGAACGCTTCAAAATATGATTGCAAATGTGCTGTTCCATAACTTTTCCTTATGGTACAAACTTTTTTCACAAAGTGAACCCCACCTTACCTGATTACTTCAGCTTATTTCCCCTTCCCCACACCATTGCTTTGCCGATTGCTGTTCGCAAATTTAGAGCTCTGAGCTTCAACACATATTAGATAAAGATGGGACACAGCCGGACGCCGGTTGGTAGGCACTTGTATCGGAGATTTGACACTCGTGACTTCTCGCGTTGTTGTCGAGGGCTACCGTGTAGTTATCTAATATTCTAAACAATTTCAGGTCATCAATTATCAGTTCGACCTTTCGGTTGCATCAGCATAGCTGATCGATGCATTGCATTCTATGATAACAGTTCTTATGAAAACAGCGGAAGCTAAACCCCCCTCTAATCAAATAATCCTAACAAGTAACAATGTGCATTATCGGACTGATATAATCCCTCTGCCCTCCCGCGACTGTCTATCGCCTCGCTCAGCTGGTCCGGAAATGTCCTATCTCTTCGCCGCTGACTCCACAATATTGTCCCGCAGCACTGCGGCTCTGCGGCCGTTCCGCATCCCATCATCACCCTCCGGGCAGAGATTGCCGCGGCTGTCCCCTCCCCCTCTCTCCTCTCCGCTCCCTCTCTCCCCCAGACTCCCCTCAACCACATTGACTTACGGTAACAAATTATACAGACGCCGATGTCCCCCACGATGCCGTTAGGGGAAATTAAATGATGATACGGACCACCCAGGGATAATCCAATTTGTAAGCGATCGCCTGGTGGGACTGATCTTCTGCCAGATTAAACTGCGCTCGTCAGCAGCGCGGGCGCGCGCACTGTGCTGGGGTGCCGTGTCGTCCCGGTATAGGGTCGGACGGGCCGACCGGGCGGGCTGTGGTCCCGCGGCGCTGGCCGCCAAATAACACGACTGGCGGCTGGAAACGCGGCAACGACATGCTATGTAAACACCGATTGGGCTCACGCCTGACGCCTCCGTGATCTAAACACTTAACACTTCGTTGGCTGAGTAAAAGGCCGATCGCTCACTGATGGCAGTTCCTGCTCCTGGAACCACCCGCCACTGCACAGTGGGGTCACGACAGGAAAAAAAGAAACCAAAGAAGAGGAAGCAAAAATAGAAAAATTGTTGAGACTATGACCGATGGTCCGTCCTCTTCGCTGGCTCGTCTTCGACTGTCCTTTATCCCGCGCTCCCCTCTTGCCTCCCGCCCCAGCCCGCCCGCTCCGCTTATCTCTCTCCACCCTCCCTCCCTCTCCCTCGCTCTCTCCGGCATCTGTCTGCCCTCGCCCAGCGACTCTTAGCCGGGGCCGCTAAGTTGCCAGCGGTGATTGAAATGGGTAAGTGAGGATTGCAGGATGCTGTGGTTTTGGGTGCACGCGATCACAGGCAATTTTCCAAAATCACCCGCCAGTAAAACAAAGTGCACCGTGTTTGAGGCTTTTTAGTTTCAGTAGATGTAGGCCTAATCAGAGAAAGTCTCGGTATGTAGTCACATCTAGCGCTGATCTAATCACAAGTAGGCACCAATCGTACGGAGAAGTAAGAACAGGTTGCGGATATATCAGCTGGTCACTGGTGGCACCTCGGTCCAAATGCTACTTGACGATATGTCGGCGCCCAGAGAAAATGATTTAATCGATGATGATATTGCTCAATGCTCATTGCTCAATGCGCTCATTGTTACATACCAAGTGTTACATTTGATTATTACAATTCTTTGAATTTCATTTGCTAACTTTTTTCCGATAGCCTTATTCAGAAGGATGGACTAAAGGTGTAACATGATTTATGCTGTTTATGTACTTTGTTTTGCCTCTTAGCTGCATTTTTGGCGAGCGTATGTTTTACGAACATTCATGGAGACTCTACCTGTGTTCATCTTTATTTTCGGAAGTATTTTCATTCATTTTACCCTACATTCATTAGGCCTTAGGGATACTCACTCAATTGAAACAGCAAACTTCACCAAAACTTCTAGTCTTTGGAGGTACACCACGGGAGCCTGCGCGTAGTTTGGGAGGTGGGGGGGGGGGCAGCAGAGGGGACACGCGGAGGGTAACAAATACCACTAATGAGCCGCGGAAGGGAGCTGAAAATGCCGCCGGCTCCCCCGCCGCGCGTGCCTGGCTGGCTGATCACCCAGTTTAACGGAGCCCGCCTGTTAGAGGGTCGATAGCGGTTAGCGGTGTGCGTGAACTGTGGGAGGATCGGACGATTGTGCAGGTCTGGAGGTAGAACTCCATCAAGTGGACAGCGTGATCGGTGACATTGGAGAAAGACCAAGCGTGTGTGGCGGACAATTAGGTGACTTTCAGTATTGATAAACTGCAGGCATTGGTCTGAAGGTCATGGAATTACACAATCGGCGATAGTGATAGTCCGTGCAGGTAGGTGCCAAGCCCGAAATTCGACATTTTTTTTACTCATGCTTCACACTAACATGTTATAGCATCACTCCCTATTCACGCTTCAGTCTTCGTAAGTAGGTACCGCACGCAGAACCTTGACAGACCCGCGGTAGAGCAGTCACTGCGGCAGGGGTGACGGCGGCCGTCATAACTGTCATCCCAGGGCGCTGCGCCTCGCCAAACGGTGCCGAGGGTCGTCAATAATGACACCGGCGTGTCCCAGACACCAGCGGGATCCCCGCAGTCCCCGCCCCGCCCCGCCGCCACCGATGACGACCGCCGCTGCCGCCGAAATTAAGACTAATGACGCGAGGTGGGCGACACGGCGGCGGCGGCGTCACACGTCATCAGTGGCGCCGGCGCCGACACGTGACGAGCGTGACGAGCGTAACGCGCGTGACATGCGTGCCGGAGTCGTGCTCGCGGCTGAAATTGAGTCAGCAGTCACGGGTGCGAGGTTGACAAATGATGCTCAGATCGGATTGGGTTTGGGCATAATGGCTGGACTAAGTTAATCTTTGGCCACTCTGCCGTATAAAGGCAAAACCATTATGTTCGGGTGACCTCTGACCTGAGGTAATGGCCTCTGACCCGACATACCTAATGGTTTTTGCCTTTGCACGGCAGCAGTGTCACCTTTTGATTTGTGCTTAGCTAGTCATTCATAATCCATAATTAAATGCAAAGCAGTCCTTGACATCTCACTTGTCTCCCGAGCTTACATACACAAACCTACGGTGCTTCTAAACCCCAAACGTTAGAATCGTTTCTAACCCCTATAATATCGATGGATTTTTATATCAATGGATTGCTAATTCGAAGCTCATTTTCCAATTGTCGGACGTTATCTCGTGGGGAGCCTCATGAAGGCAGGGTCCGAGTCGCTGAATGGCGCCAATTTACCCTTTGGCAGCGATCCCTCGGCGATCACCGCTCCGTGACATCAAAGGTGGGACGGTGACGCACCAGCGCGGCGCGCCAATTTTCCCCGCCATCGACGGCGCTGTTTGCGCCAGTGCGCCAAATTGGCCGCATTCAGCCGCGCCCGCGCCATCCAAGCGGAGGTAATCCGCCCGTGCCGATAGAACGGGTGCAGAGCGGCCAGAGGGCGGCAGGAGAGCGGATAGAGCGGCCCGAGCACGTGCGCAGGATATCGGGAGCGATTAACCCCAGAGAACGCCAGTCCATCATTGTTGGCGAAGGATAAACAGCAGGTCGAGTGGTTATCTGTGTTGACAATGCTTTAATGTTGACATTTTCTGGATTAGCATTTCTGGGGGTCTAAGGGCCAGGGTTAAATACCAATCAAGTCGATTGAATTGATTGATTTGTTTCAACGCGTATTTTGAGTTGATTGGATTGAGTCGATTGACTTTTCGAGATGACTGGTTGACTGACTTGTTTGACTTTAGCGACTGGTTGACTGATTTGATTCCCGAAAATTAGAGTGACTCGTATGATTGAGTCGATTGAATGGAAAGTTCAAATAAGTTTTAGTTGACGAAAAATAATGACACCAATTGATGACACCAAAGATCACAAAACTACGTTGAAAACTGCTTGTCATCACAACTGCAATATGGGGTAGATGGCCAAATAAAGAACAGGGCCTAAACAACATGAACACTCAGTGTTCATTAGTGTATTGAACAGCCAACGTTGACTTTCAACTGCAATAACTGCTCCAATCCTGGTGATCGAACCTGGCGATGCACCTACCTTCCTTTCTGCACTCAGCAGGAAACGTTTTTTTTTTTTTTAATCCAGATGATAAAGTGCAAGGCCCTATATACTAATAAAGTGTGATTAATTAGTAATTCACATCTCCACATCTCCTCAGAAACAACCCACTGAACTCTATAAATATCTGAAACCCCTACAAAAATAACTGAAACAAAAGCGCCGTTTTCGTCTCGCTGATTACGTTTACGTACAATTAATAGCTAATTTGCTGCATTGTTTAATTTGCAGCAGAACGTTTGTTGATCCTTTTCTCCTGAGAGCCTAAGCATAACATATTTAATATATTTCATTTTCCTTAAAATATTTTACCGAATATTATTAAGTGTTTTTATTTCAAATGAAATAATAATTAAAACGAAATTGGTGCTGTACAACCGATTTATTTAATGATGGTCTACCATACTACATGATAATCAATGACGTCATCTTACCAAAAAGTCAAAAGAGGTAGAATAAGGATTTATAAAAGCTTAGCATACAGGGTGTCCAGAAAAAACGGATACTTTTATTTTTTGCTGTAATTCTGAAAATAAACACCTTACATTTTAAAATGGCACATGGTTGTATTCGCAAAAATATGGCAAAACAGACAGCAGGTGCCACATGGCATGTAAGCTCTTTGGTTAGTCGCGGCAGCTCCTCAAAGCAGATACTCAATGTGAGCGGCCTTACGGCGGATCAGCTCCAGCACTAGCACAGTCTGCAGGTGACTGATGGTCATGTTGACCATCTCGGAGGGCAGGCAGACAACTTCCACCGACGCATTACAGTGCTCATGAGTTTTGCCAAATCTTGCACTATAAGCACATGAAGTTGGAACAAAATCGCCAATCGGCACGTGCGTTAATGAATGCGACTTAATTTCCGTAGTATCTTTTTTTTCTGGACACCCTGTACTTAGGTATTGGCAAAACCAAACGTTTTCGTTGTTTCGCAGTCGCGCCGTGCCGTTTTCCCAGTCCCTGTCCTCTCCATTTCCTTTTAATTATATTTTTAATCCTCATCCCTATCCCCCAGTCCTAACAGTTTCAAATTGTATTGCAATAAAATGTTTTGAATTCCTCACATAGGTACCTAACATTGACATGCCACGTCCAGAATCGTGGACCGCTAAATACTTCAAATCTCATCCTTCCCAATCGTGGAATGATTATTCAGGCTGCCCGTCAGTCTCTGTCTAACCGAAACCGTCACATGCATGATGCAGGTAAGATATTTATTTCTATTTCCCTATGGTTCATATGTTATTGATGCATATTATCCATTAAAATAGACATGGTGTAGGGTAAATGGCCAAATCACGAACACTGCCAAAATCCGAGCAGCCAACTTTCAACTGCAATATCTGATATTTAGTGTAAATGGAGTTGGAATATGGCCAAAATTAAATTGACAACTTTTACGTGAAAGGTGGTGGTTTGGGGCGAGTTAACTACTGGGTCATTTTGCACCCATTAAATGAAACTTCTGCTCCAATTCTACCTATTGAACCTCAATATCATGATCCACCTGTCCATCACTAGGTATCCTTCCTTATTACATAGAAACTTTGAATGGCATGGCAATTTATAATTTTAAATGACAATATTTTTATGTTTCTTCTGTAGGTAGGTAGGTAGGTAGGTAGGTACACCAGACTGCTATGGACACTTTTCCAAGTTGGTGGGGCAAAAAACCTAATGTATGTCTTGGTTTGAGTCGTTTGATTGAGTTGATTGATTCCTTTCATTGTCGCGTTTGAGTCGATTGAATCAATTCCCGAAAACTGCTCTGACTTGATTGATTTGATTGGTTTCCCAGATTTGTCGTGATTGAATTGATTGCTATTGATTGAGTCGTATACAACCCTGCTAAGGGCCCAGTTTTGCGACGCAGAGTTTCTAGCTGCAAAAATCAGAACTGTTACCGTTGCACAATTATATATGTAATCCGTGGCACATTTAGTTAATTTGACACTTAGCCGCCCACTGAGCTAGTTTTTACCGATTGATAAGTAGGAAACTAGCAAAACATCTTAATTGCCGATTGAGCTGTTGAATGGCGTCTCGGCGGGGAGTCGGCAACTATGTCCGGCCTCCAGTGGCCCGGCAGTCGTATCTTCGCCACCCGCCGCCGCGAACGGCAGCAAGAACCAAAACAAAGGCCGCGCCGGCTGACGAGCCTTTGATGAAGGGCCAGCCGGCCGGACTGGCCGCGATGACTGCGCCGTTCTCGCCGCCGCGGTTCAGTAGATACGATCGACAGGTGGGGCGCTGGTAGTGGCCGGCGACCGGACAGACGCGCCGCTGAGGTGTCCTCGGCCAATGAGGCACATTCCAGCTAGAGAGGCTCCTTTATTGGAGCGGACATGACACGCGCGGTATTAGTGGGACTACATGACACGCAGGCAGCTGGATGTGAGATGTTTTGCCCGAGTTCTTGTTTGAATGATGCTATTGTGAGTGTGAATGAATGTGTCAGCTCGTGTGGGCATATATGTATGTATGGTGATAAAAGAAATAAGACGTCCTCACGTAATTCGTTCGTCGTAATATAATTGCGCATGTGAGCCTTGTTTGTTGAACCATTGAAGGAAGTCGATACATGGAGACCAGCCACGCAAGCTTAGCTCTTTTAAACCATTTTCATTGTGATTGCCTAAAAACTAATGATAAAAGTTTTATGGCAATGTATGAAGGCTTCTAAACATACCTTGTTGATATTGCTGTCCTGAGTGGCCTATAACGAATATATCCTGCTACTATCGTTAGTCCGATAAAAGGTGTTCCTACTCGTATCTGTCGCCGCAAAATAGTATTTTTAGGCCCCTGGATTCGGGCCTTTAGTGATCTGAATGTGCTAGGGCCGCGGAGGCACACTATCCGGAATGCTACGAGTACTCCGGAATGCTACAGGTACGTCGAGCTATTAAAAGCGCGAAATTTAGTTATCTTTAATGGCGATTAGAGATATGAAGAGGAAATTGAACTGCGGACTCCATCGGATTAACCACGTCACGGTTAATTTAACACAACTGGCTTATTAATTGAAGATTGATTAAGTGGTGCTTCGCTGTTTCGTGATGGACATAGCTCCGTAAGAATCTACGGTTCATACCTGGGATGGATCAGGATGAGACGCAGGCTGACCTTAGGAGATAAAATTCACTATCTGACAGTTTCGGGTTTGACGTAATCTGTTTTTCGATCATTTCTCATCAGCTCTATCCAAAACTATTCCCAAACGCCTTTGTGTCGTTGAAAGTTATTATCCTGGCAAGCTGAACGCAAAAAACACAGCGGCTCTCGGTTCCCTGTCGCGTCTGGAACTTTGTTGCGTCACTCACTAATGACGTCACCAGTACTGACGTCACCGATCGGTGGTTCGTCACGTCACTCCCCTGGCGCGCCAATCAGACTATCGGCGCCGCATCTAAATGTCTTTGGAACGATCACCGATGGCGCGAGATAGCGCGTGCAGCGGCGGCGGCTCGTGCGTGTCTGACCGGACACAGCGGGATCCTGCAGTGCACTGTGCGTCATCGCGAGCTTATGCTGCAGGGGATGAGGGTGGGGGTGCATCGTGTAGATGTGGAGCATACCCATTGAGCAGATGCTTTCCTGGTGGTTCTGAAATACAAGCGATGTTTTCCATCAGTTGACTATTGTGATCTCCGTGCTGGTCAGCGCACTGGTCATATCCCAAATTCGATACTGCATCGCAGTATATGGTGCTTGCACCAGACACAATCTCTCTCGGATACAAAAAATATTAAACTACGCAGCCAAAGTCATTTTCGGCCGAAAAAAGTACGACCATGTTTCCGATTTGATGTGCCAGTTGCGCTGGCTCAGCGCGGAGAACCTCGTCACCTACCACTCCCTGTGCCTGTTGCACAAAGTGCGGTGTTACGCCGAGCCGGAGGTGCTGGCACACAGTCTGACCACTGTGGCGGAGGCGCGCGGCGGGAGCGCGGCTGTCAGTACCCGGCAGGACGCGCTCCTGCACGTGCCGCGATCCCGTACAGAGATGGGCAAACGCCGGTTCACCTGCCGAGCGCCGGCTGCCCTCAACTCGCTGCCACCTGATTTGACCCGACTGCCCCCTGGAGCTTTCGGACGTCACTTGCGTACCCATCTGCTCAAGGAGCAAAACACTGTCTAGCCAGCATGACTGTTTATCTGCACGTGTGTTTCCCTTTCATCATCTTTTATCGTTTTTTTTTATCACCATCTGTTTTATTGACGACGGGCAGTAATAGCCACATGTGCACGTGGAATGTCCTGAATAAATTGTCTATTGTCTATTGTCTATTGTCTATTGTTAGTTCCCAGTAAAATTCCATCAGACTATTGTTAGTTCTCAGTAAAATTAAAAGATGCGTCACTTTTTTGTTGATGGAATATAGTTCAGCATAATTCCGTTTTTAGATGATACTCGTCTTTATCATTTCGCTTTAACTTTTGGTCTGACTTACTTCCTCACTAATTGGTGTATCTCATACTTCATAGACCAATGGATACATATAATGAAAAACAAATGCATTCAATATCTTAGGCAATTTGACTTTAAATTGAATGGCTTAAAACGAAATAATTAGGCCAAATTCTTCCATTATTTTGGTCGATTTTATTGCTTATGCCCTGGGGACTAAACCAGATGACTTCATTTGAAAAAGAACCTAATTTCCTTTGGTATCCAGCTGTCCGATACAGACAAAGAACTTCTGGTCATTTCTCAAAACAGCACTGCCCTCTTGCAATTTATGAATGGGATCGTAGACGTCATGGCAGACTATTTTACCAGTGGCTTTATCCTGCAGCAAAGTATCACGAATGGAGTCGCGTTTTATCGTGGCAATACGGCGCCCACTATCTAAAGCTCCATCTATTCACTCTATCCATCTGTTCTCATCGGACCTTCGGGTCTGCTGTGGCACTCCGACCCGTGCCCGCTCTGTAATTTCGCTGCCAGAGTGGAGCCGTGTATATTTCTCCGGTGGCCGGCCCACAGCCGCGGGCCTAATTAAACTCCTCTCCCCGCCGACCATCAGCCGAGCAGATTCTCTCAGATCGCCGTGTCGGGTCGGGCTCGGAGTTCTATGGAGCAGGCTCGGCGCGCGGCGGACGATTGGAATTCCCCAGGTTAGGTCAGATATCGTCTGCGGATGGTCCAGCGGCAGATGGGCGGCCGGACGCCGGACGGTGGGCGGGGCCGGGGGCGGGGCCGGGGGGGGGGGGCGGGGGGCGGGGACCGCGGGCAGGGGGGGGGGCGCCTGCTGCGGCCCGTGTGGCGGGAGTCAGCTGTGCAGCGTGCTCAGCTGATATCAGAGACGATAGGCGAGCGGAAGGTTTTACGGACCGCAGAGCGAGCCGCTCAGACATTTGAGGTTTTTACTCACCTCACTGGTGTCATGTTGCCTGAGCTAATGGACGAAGGAAAAGTGCCGACTGCCGACGGCCATGCCTTCATTGTCCGGCTACGCTAGATTGACTGCCCACTCAGACGTCAATGCCTAAGAAGAAGAGAAACACGAATGGACAGTCCGTGCCAATAACTATCGCTGTTCCAGCTTTATTTGTCAAAGGGCTGAGCCAGCGTAATTTAGCTCCTGATCCTCTCGATCTTGCTTGAGATTGAACGAAAATTAGTTCTTATGCGTTGCCTGGGATCCTTAAGTTTTTACTCAGGACGTAAAATGCTCCGAACATACCGTATAGCAGCGAACACACAGCACGAGACAAGCCTTTCAGCGTCTCCTCTCCGTCCCCCTCCTCCCCCTCCCTCCGTGCGCTCCCCGGCCCTCGGCCGCGGGCGGTGCAGCTCAGCGGGGACCAATCAGCGTGCAGGGGGCGTGTCGGCGCGCGGCCATGACGCTCCATCGATCGGGGCGTGGCTGGCGGCCCGCCCGCCGGAGACGGATCGGCGCAAAAACGAGCTGTCCCGACCGGCCCGCGACGCTTCGACTGTCCCGACTGGCCCGACGGCGGCGGAGGGAGAGAGAGAGAGAGAGAGAGAGAGAGAGAGAGAGAGAGAGAGAGAGAGAGAGAGAGAGAGAGAGAGAGAGAGAGAGAGAGAGAGAGAGAGAGAGAGAGAGAGAGAGAGAGAGAGAGAGAGAGAGAGAGAGAGAGAGAGAGACGGACACAGCAAGCCAGCCAGCCAGACAGACAGACAGACAGCCAGACAGACAGACAGACAGACATTTCAGACAGACAGACAACCAGGCAGAGAGACAGACAAACAGACAGACAGACAGACAGACAGACAGACAACCAGGCAGAGAGACAGACAAACAGACAGACAGACAGACAGACAGACAGACAGACAGACAGACAGACAGACAGACAGACAGACAACCAGGCAGAGAGACAGACAAACAGACAGACAGACAGACGGACAGGCGGAGACATCACCCACGGTTCTGGAGCTCTGTCTTGTCCTGCTCCTCCCCGCCTCTTCCTGTCCCAGTTCCTCGTTTGTCCCCTCTCCTCCCCACTCGCCGTTCCCCTGTGTCCATCCCTCGGCACGTGCCCTCTCGTGGCCACCGGCGTGGACCGCCCGCCGGGGGTCACTCGGCCTCAGCTGGGCTGCACGTGGGTTAATTAGCGGAGAGCGGCGGCGGCGCGCGACACGCTTGGCCGCTAAGAGCGCCGCCAGGAGCGTGGCGGGCGGGCACCTCGAGAGCGGTGGGTCGGAACGCACCGCCATGGGTCTGACGGCGGCCCGCGGCGATTGACTGATGGTCTGGGGCGGGGATGGGGTGGGGGGATGCGAGGGGGCACTGCGGAGCGCGATAGAGAGGCAAACTTGACATTGCCACGAGACATGATATTTAGGGACTTCGTTATATAATTTAAGCATATGTATAATGTAACTCCACTAAGTAAACAAGTGAGGTTGGCATTGCCGACTTACAGACTGGTCTCGGATTCCAATATCAAATGTGTCAGGCATCGACGATAGGATATCGGGGAAGTGTTACAACAGTAGCCAAGTGCTTGACTGTTGCCAAATCAGAGGCCCACCAATTCTCATCCACGTGTTGTAGTGGTTCTATACTGATGCACCGATGAGTGGGACACCTACCAATCAAAATGACACGGGCTTCTTCTTTATTTTGCTCTTCCGATCACATGAAGCGTACCTTCAGGAAGATGCATGCATAACATGAAAATATCGTTTGTAGCTGGCAGAACATGTCATTTTGGTGAATATACTTTCGGTAAACCAAACCTTAGCCTTCTTACGCCTGTCAAGAATGAACAATCAACATTCAGACTCCATCAACAGAGCTCAAACTCTGCAGCCATTAGACGACTAAATAACCGATCCCGTACGGTGGTCTCACCAGCCAGGCAATGGTTGAACATTGGCCGTATCCCAGCTGCCGGTGGCTGATTAGCGAGTCAGCCGCCAACCAGTGGTGGCTCAGTCTAATCGTCTCTCCGCGACACTATAACTATCGAAGTTCTGTCTTTAGTGGTGTTTGTGACGAAATGGGTACAAAGCAAGATACTGCTGCGGGCTTATTGGCCCACGAACCACACTTCCCTAACCACCAGCAATATCAAGCATAGGGACGTGAATAACAACTCATCGAATCAGGCAGTACCTATGTGGTGAACCACAGCATGTCTTACATAGATGATAGTCAGCGGAATGTTTCATTGTTCGCAGCTTTATCAGCTTTGATCCTGAACACTGTCGGAATATGATCGCGATGCATGAAACCCAGCCATGTCCTGCTTCGTGCTGCTTTCGTCGAGCTTGTAACGAACATGCTGAACACAAAGCCACACTGCATCAACAATGCCTGCATTGATGTCCGTGAGACGATGCGGCGTCAGTCGGGGGCCATCAGGCTCTGGATGAAGGCGCCCCAGCTCTCAGGCTCAGAGAGGGACAGGCTCGACTCGAATCGGTTCCTGCTTCGCTTCAGAGCCATAAAGTCGATACTCCCGGACTGTGGCAAGTTTATGTAGATAGGATCGCTCCGTGGCAGTTCAGCACCTCTGAAAGTCGATCCCTCTTCAGTGTCACTCACAGACTGGGCAGAGTTGCTGCCAAAGCTGCTTCCCAGGACGGCGAACCTCTCATTCAACACGCTGATAAGTTCTTGGCTGAAGTCGCAGTCGCAGTCAACTTCCACACCACCGGCTGCCTCAGCCCCGCCCTCGGCGCCACCCACTTCTTCATGTTGCAGCATCTGGACATCAGCTTCAATCGCCTCCTCTCTCGCCGCGGCGGCCATGATTTCATCCGATTCCATCGTTTCACTTCTTGAAAGCTGTCCCTCGCCGTACCCGGACGAGGCATGCGTACTGCTGTTGGTCGAGCTGATGTCCTCACTTGCTGCGCTGGCGGCGGCTCTCTGGCTGCCGTCAGCACGCTCTGAAACCTGCTGGCCAGGCGATGGTAGAGCCGTCTCTCCCACAGAAGGCGTGGAGGATGAGGGCCTGGACTGCCGCCCAGAGATCCCCAACCGGTTGTAGCCAGAAATTAGCGTCATGAGGTCCGCGCCGATCTGTTCTCGAACCGTGTCAAACACGAATCTCCGATTGTGATGGCACGGTCGGTTGATAATGAACTTGTGGCCATCGACGTTGATGGTGTGCATGTTCGGCCAGGACAGCCATATTTTCGGCGTCAGTTTGACCTCGTAGACGCCGACTCCGTGGGCAGTGACCCCGAGCCAGACGTGGTCGCCGCGCTCCGTGGTCACATCGAAGTACGTCACGCCGTACCCGTCCAGCCCCTGCGCCAGCTGAAAGTACTTGGTCAGCGCCTCGCGTTGTGAGGTCCCGGTCAGCCTTCTGTGCAGGCACGCCACCTTCATCTGCCAGGCGGCGTGCGCCTCGCCGGTGAGCGAGCACCGGTGTTCCTGCGGCCCGACCACGGTGGGCGGTTGGACGCTGTCCTGGTAGTGCGTGTGGCGGCAGTGGTCGCTGTAGTCGCCAAACTGCACCTGGGCGGCATAGGCGGCCAGCTGGGCGGCCGTGCTGAATGGGCAGGACAGCTCACCGCTCCCGATGGCTGCCTGCAGCTGTCGGAAGAGCAGCGCCAGCGCCTGCTCGTCGATCACGTGAGCCGGCACGTCACTCGGCCAGAAGCGCACCATGAACCGAAAGTGCAGCGGCGACTCCTTGCGAAAACGGCGGCCGCCTAGGATCTCGCTGGCGCGTAGCCACGTGTGCGTGCCTTTGCGGTCGAGGAACTGCAGCCCGAAGAGATGCGTCATGTTCAGCCCCAGTACGCCAGCCACCTTGTTGAACAGGTGCCGACCGGTGGCCTTCCTCTTCACCACGAAGCTGAGCGGGTGGGAGCAGGTCTCCACCAGCACTTCCAGCTGCGCCATGGTGAGGCGCTAGGGTCGGTGGTCAGTCAGACTCGGTGTCACGGGGCTCAACACCAGGCGACAGGACACGGTCTTCAACACCAGGCGACAGGGCACTGTCTTCAACACCAGGCGACAGGGCACGGTCTTCAACACCAGGCGACATGACACTGTTTTCAACACCAGGCGACAGGGCACGGTCTTCAACACCAGGCGACAGGGCTTGGTCTCCAACACCAGGCGACAGGACACGGTCTCCAACACCAGGCGACAGGACACGGTCTCCAACACCAGGCGACAGGACACGGTCTCCAACACCAGGCGACAGGACACTGGTACCGTGCTGGGTCTCGTGCTGACTGCCACTGACTGGCGTCCGCTCCGCGCGTCTCGACATTAAGTCGGACACTGCAGTCTCAGATAGCCGGAGCGATAACTAGGGTGCGTTCGGAGAGCGCGGAATATTCCCCGTCATCGTGAAAATTCCCCGTGTTGCGTTCGGAGAGGGACATTCCATACCGCCAATTTCAAGGATCGCCGCTACTGCGCCAAGTTGAGTTCGTGGGATTTTGTTTGGGTTATTTGGGTTATTTGGTTATTTGGAACGCTACATCTATGGCAAGATGTAATAAGAATGAAGCTCTTGAAGAAAGAACAACTAAGAAAAATCACAATTATTTTCAAAATGTCCCATCTGTACTGTGCCTCCCCCCCCCCCACCCCAAACACACACAACACAACACTTCAAATTATCGTTTTCATGCTTCAGAGGACAATCACACAACTAAGTAAGCATTATCAATTGTTGGATTTGCAATAAAACTGATCAGGGTGGAAACAAACGCAAGAAATATCCATTTATATTCAATAATATACTCACTCGAGCATACCGATGGGCGCCGCCATCTTGACGGGAACGACGCGTGAGATGCTTTTTAGATTCCGCGCTTTCCGCGTTCGTTCCGCGGAACGTTCCCCGGGAATCGCTCTCCGAACGGCACATTCGGCGGAAATTTCATGCCGGCGTGGAATATTCCCCGGGAATCTGCCTCTCCGAACGCACCCCTAGTTAGGGCTGACGCGGCTCGGGCTGACTCATTCGTGCGGTGGGGAGGTGTATGCCTGGGGAAGGGAAGGAGCAGGGATTATTGGCGCTATCATTGCAACAGCTATTACGTTTTCTCTTTGTATTGGGCTAAGTCGCTCTCTTACTGGGGCCATCATCGTCGCCCACCAAAGTCTTCCAGATCCGCCGATGGACAGCAAGGTGACCTAATGTAGCGGCGCAACTCAGATAATGGAGTAGCACCGCTGAAACCACCTCTAATTTCCTTTTCTGAAAGAGCGAATCGTGTACTTCACCTGCGAACTTCATCTAATGCAGAGGTCGGCAAATAGGGGGCATGCCACTTTGGGGGTAATGGAGCCCTTCGGCGGAGGGAAATGGGGGTCTCTGAGAAAATCCCATCTCCTAGATGTTAGAATCACTGGCTCCCTTGATGGGTCAGAACTCAGACATCGCGACGGTTTCGCCCAAGGTTAATGATAATTGATAAGTCCAGGCCAAACGCACACAATAGGCATGAATAGTATTCCTACATAATTGTTGTTCTTACTGCATGATCGAACACCCAGAGAAGGCCATTTATTATCACAGTCACGCTTGCATGCAGACAGCTACTCGTACACATTAGCTCACACATAAGCAGAGGGTGGACAATCGTTGTCCTCGAATCGGCGGAAAACTGATTCCAACCCTATGACAACTTGACTACGTTAGCTGTATGACATGAATAGCTCGCAGTATGTGCTGCGAAGAGTGGTACTGGTCCCCGCACTATAATTGCTTCACCAGCAATGACATCAAACATAGGAACATGCATAACTGCACTAATCAAATCCAGCAGAATGGTATGGGCTTCCTCTAAGATACTAGTTAGCGCCTCCACTCCGTCGATTTCATCCTCAGGCTAGTCAAATCCAGAGTATATAGAGTCAAATCCTTCTCCAGTGCTCTGCCCCCTGCTCCGGGCTGGACGCCCAGCTTTATCCCATGCGGGAAGCTCCAGTAGGAGCAGGCCCGTAGCCGGGTGCGGTGAGTGTCAGGGGGCTTGGTCGCCTGTCCATCGTACGGGTTCAACACCGACGACTCACTAGAGTGTCCGCTCAGACCAATCTCTCCCCCTAATTCCAAGTATCCTTTCCATCTCTGAAACGGTTACGTCAGACTGAAGAGCCTAACTCAACGAAACAAACAAACAAAGGTAGCTAGCAGGAAGTGTCACTGTTTACAGCTTCATCAGCTTTTCTCCTGAACAGTGTCACGATGATCACGATGCATGAGACCCAATCATGCCTTGCCTCATGCTGCTTTCACTGGAGTTGAAACGAAAGTGCTGAACATAAAGCCGCACTGCATCAACAATGCCTGTATTGATGTCCGTGAGACGTTGCGGCGTCAGTCGGGGGCCATCAGGCTCTGGATGAAGGCGCCCCAGCTCGCAGGCTCAGAGAGGGACAGGCTCGACTCGAATCGGTTCCTGCTTCGCTTCAGAGCCATAAACTCGCCACTCCCGGGTTGTGGTAGGTTTATGTAGATAGGATCGCTCCGTGGCGGCTCGGCACCTCTGAGAGTCGACCCCTCTTCAGTGTCACTCACAGATTGGGCAGAGTTGCTGCCAAAGCTGCTTCCCAGGACGGCGAACCTCTCATTCAAGACGCTGACAAGTCCCTGGCTGAAGTCGCAGTCGCAGTCAACTTCCACACCACCGGCTGCCTCAGCCCCGCCCTCGGCGCCACCCACTTCTTCATGTTGCAGCATCTGGACATCAGCTTCAATCGCCTCCTCTCTCGCCGCGGCGGCCATGATTTCATCCGATTCCATCGTTTCACTTCTTGAAAGCTGTCCCTCGCCGTACCCGGACGAGGCAGGCGTACTGCTGTTGGTCGAGCTGATGTCCTCACTCGCCGCGCTGGCGGCGGCTCTCTGGTTGCCGTCAGCACGCTCTGAAGCCTGTTGACCAGGAGATGGTGGAGCCGTCTCTCCCACAGAAGGTGTGGAAGATGAAGGCCTGGATTGCGGCCCAGAAATCCCCAACCGGTTGTAGCCAGAAATTAACGTCATGAGGTCCACGCAGACCTGTTCTCGAGCCATGTAGAAGACGAGCTTCCGATTGTGATGGCACGATCGCTTGATAATGAACTTATGGCCATCGAAGTTGATGGTCTGCATGTTCGGCCAGGACAGCAAGAATTTCGGCGTCAGTTTGACCTCGTAGACGCCGACTCCGTGGGCAGTGACCCCGAGCCAGGCGTGGTCGCCGCGCTCCGTGGTCACATCGAAGTACGTCACGCCGTACCCGTCCAGCCCTTGCGCCAGCTGAAAGTACTTGGTCAGCGCCTCGCGTTGTGAGGTCCCGGTCAGCCTTCTGTGCAGGCACGCCACCTTCATCTGCCAGGCGGCGTGCGCCTCGCCGGTCAGCGAGCACCGGTGTTCCTGCGGCCCGACGACGGTGGGCGGTTGGATGCTGTCCTGGTAGTGCGTATGGCGGCAGTGGTCGCTGTAGTCGCCGAACTGCACCTGGGCGGCATAGGCGGCCAGCTGGGCGGCCGTGCTGAATGGACAGGCCAGCTCACCGCTCCCGATGGCCGCCTGCAGCTGTCGGAAGAGCAGCGCCAGCGCCTGCTCGTCGGTCACGTGAGCCGGCACGTCGCTCGGCCAGAAGCGCACCATGAATCGAAAGTGCAGCGGCGACTCCTTGCGAAAACGGCGACCGCCTAGGATCTCGCTGGCGCGTAGCCACGTGCGCGTGCCTTTGCGGTCGAGGAACTGCAGCTCGAAAAGATGCGTCATGTTCAGCCCCAGTAGGCCAGCCACCTTGTTCAATAGCTGCTGGCCAGTGGTCTTCCTCTTCACCACGAAGCTGAGCGGGTGGGAGCAGGTCTCCACCAGCACTTCCAGCTGCGCCATGGCGAGGCGCTAGGGTCGGTGGTCAGTCAGACTCGGTGTCACGGGGCTCAACACCAGGCGACAGGACACGGTCTTCAACACCAGGCGACAGGGCACTGTCTTCAACACCAGGCGACAGGGCACGGTCTTCAACACCAGGCGACAGGACACTGTCTTCAACACCAGGCGACAGGGCACGGTCTCCAACACCAGGCGACAGGGCACGGTCTCCAACACCAGGCGACAGGGCACTGTCTTCAACACCAGGCGACAGGGCACTGGTACCGTGCTGGGTCTCGTGCTGACTGCCACTGACTGGCGTCCGCTCTGCGCGTCTCGACATTAAGTCGGACACTGCAGGCTTAGATAGCCGGAGCGATAACTAGTTAGGGCTGACGCTACACTCGGAGACTGACTCATTCGAGCGGTGAGGACTGGGAGGTGTATGTCTGGGGAAGGGAAGGAGCAGGGATTATTGGCGCTATCATTGCAACAGCTATTACGTTTTCTCTTTGCATTGGGTTAAGTCGTTCTCTTACTGCCGGCCATCATCGTTGCCCACCAAAGTCTTCCAGGTCCGCCGATGGACAGCAAGGTGGCCCAATGTAGTGGCGCAACTCAGATCATGGAGTAGCACTGCTGAAACCACCTCCAATTTCCTTTTCTGAAAGAGCGAATCGTGCACTTTACTTGCGAACTTCATCCAATGCAGCGGTCGGCAGATAGGGGGCATGCCACTTTGGGGGTAATGGAGCCCTTCGGCGGAGGGAAATGGGGGTCTCTGAGAAAATCCCATCTCCTAGATGTTAGAATCACTGGCTCCCTTGATGGGTCAGACATCGCGACGGTTTCGCCCAAGGCTTATGATAAGCCCATGCCAAACGCACACAATAGGCATGAATTGATTAGCTGGCGCGTGTCAATTTTCTTGTAGCTGCTAAACATTTCGTAAAACTGTGCAAAAAGCAGCTGCCATGGCTTAGCTGTCGTCCGTCGATTTGCATTTTCACAGCCGAAGAGTGGATCGGACCCCAGTCTTTTGGCCTGCGTGCTAGAGTATTGCGGAAAAACGAGAAGTGTTACCCGTGACGATAGGAATCCGCTGCTACCGATGTTAAAGCCCCTGGCCATTGCGTGACCTTTCAGAGTTCAATAACAATTGACAAGTGTCGAAAAAATGGGGGAAAATGTAGCTACTTGAAGTGAGATTTTATGGCCTACCATCATACCATGATCTCAAGAAAGATCTTTTTGGGTTAAAGCCATGAAAGGTATAAAGACAATGATCGGCTCGAGGTTACAGTTTTGTTGTGATCCGACGCTTTTTACGTGAGTTACTCACGAAAAGCCAGCGGCATCCCCTACATGTACGAGGGACCAATTAGTGATGTCAATTACAGAAAAACGTGATACCGATACCAAACCAAACACTAACATTACCTACCCATGGAAAAATACCGATACCGAACCAACTTCGGAAACCGAGGAAAATACCACCTTTTTACCAAATTCCCAGCATCTTTTACGTTAGCGACGATTTACAATACCAACAAAATACCAAATGCATTCACCTTGAAATATCAAATAGCAAGTTGGTATCGGTTTGGTATCGGTATACCAAAAAGATCAGTGGGGCCTGGTAGGCGAAATGATGATCTGCCTACCTGTGGCCCAAAACGGGGCACGACCCCGGAACACCTGCCGAGCACTGAATTCCAGTGGATAGCTTCTAATCACAGTCCTGGTCTTCCACGTACCTAACCTACAGACACCGCTGCACTTTCTGAGGTAGGTCTCCTGTAGAAACTGTTTTCATGCCAAACTAATACACCATTCTCCTGGTTCTGATATGCTCTTGGTAAAGATACAGCGGCTGATTTGTCAGATAATTTTTTTTCATACGTTGTTCAGAATCGGTGATTTAGATATCCGACGTCAGCATTCCGAGATAATTGTCGTTCTTACTGCATGTTCGAACGCCCAGAGAAGCTCATTTATTATCACAGTCACGCTTGCATGCAGACTGCTACTCGTACACATTAGCTCACACATAAGCAGAGGGTGGACAATCGTTGTCCTCGAATCGGCGGAAAACTGATTCCAACCCTATGACAACTTGACTACGTTAGCTGTATGACATGAATAGCTCGTACTCATGATTTCATTTCGCAGTATGTGCTGCGAAGAGTCGTACTGGTCCCCGCACTATAATTGCTTCACCAGCAATGACATCAAACCTAGGAACATGCATAACCACTAATCAAATCCAGCAGAATGGTATGGGCTTCCTCTAAGATACTAGTTAGCGCCTCCGTTCCGTCGATACCATCCTAAGGCTAGTCAAATCCTTCTCCACTCCTCTGCCCCCTGCTCCGGGCTGGACGGACAGCTTTATCCCATGCGGGAAGCTCCAGTAGGAGCAGGCCCGTAGCCGGGTGCGGTGAGTGTCAGGGGGCTTGGTCGCCTGTCCATCGTACGGGTTCAACACCGACGACTCACTAGAGTGTCCGCTTAGACCAATCTCTCCCCCTAATTCCAAGTATCCTTTCCATCTCTGAAACGGTTACGTCAGACTGAAGAGCCTAACTCAACGAAACAAACAAACAAAGGTAGCTAGCAGGAAGTGTCACTGTTTACAGCTTCATCAGCTTTTCTCCTGAACAGTGTCACGATGATCACGATGCATGAGACCCAATCATGCCTTGCCTCATGCTGCTTTCACTGGAGTTGAAACGAAAGTGCTGAACGCAAAGCCACACTGCATCAACAATGCCTGCATTGATGTCCGTGAGACGTTGCGACGTCAGTCGGGGGCCATCAGGCTCTGGATGAAGGCGCCCCAGCTCTCAGGCTCAGAGAGGGACAGGCTCGACTCGAATCGGTTCCTGCTTCGCTTCAGAGCCATAAAGTCGATACTCCCGGACTGTGGCAAGTTTATGTAGATAGGATCGCTCCGTGGCAGTTCAGCACCTCTGAAAGTCGATCCCTCTTCAGTGTCACTCACAGACTGGGCAGAGTTGCTGCCAAAGCTGCTTCCCAGGACGGCGAACCTCTCATTCAACACGCTGATAAGTTCTTGGCTGAAGTCGCAGTCGCAGTCAACTTCCACACCACCGGCTGCCTCAGCCCCGCCCTCGGCGCCACCCACTTCTTCATGTTGCAGCATCTGGACATCAGCTTCAATCACCTCCTCTACCACCGCAGCGGCCATGATTTCATCCGATTCCATCGTTTCACTTCTTGAAAGCTGTCCCTCGCCGTATCCGGACGAGGTAGGCGTACTGCTGTTGGTCGAGCTGATGTCCTCACTCGCCGCGCTGGCGGCGGCTCTCTGGCTGCCGTCAGCACGCTCTGAAACCTGCTGGCCAGGCGATGGTAGAGCCGTCTCTCCCACAGAAGGCGTGGAGGATGAGGGCCTGGACTGCCGCCCAGAGATCCCCAACCGGTTGTAGCCAGAAATTAGCGTCATGAGGTCCGCGCCGATCTGTTCTCGAACCGTGTCAAACACGAATCTCCGATTGTGATGGCACGGTCGGTTGATAATGAACTTGTGGCCATTGACGTTGATGGTGTGCATGTTCGGCCAGGACAGCCATATTTTCGGCGTCAGTTTGACCTCGTAGACGCCGACTCCGTGGGCAGTGACCCCGAGCCAGACGTGGTCGCCGCGCTCCGTGGTCACATCGAAGTACGTCACGCCGTACCCGTCCAGCCCCTGCGCCAGCTGAAAGTACTTGGTCAGCGCCTCGCGTTGTGAGGTCCCGGTCAGCCTTCTGTGCAGGCACGCCACCTTCATCTGCCAGGCGGCGTGCGCCTCGCCGGTGAGCGAGCACCGGTGTTCCTGCGGCCCGACCACGGTGGGCGGTTGGACGCTGTCCTGGTAGTGCGTGTGGCGGCAGTGGTCGCTGTAGTCGCCAAACTGCACCTGGGCGGCATAGGCGGCCAGCTGGGCGGCCGTGCTGAATGGGCAGGACAGCTCACCGCTCCCGATGGCTGCCTGCAGCTGTCGGAAGAGCAGCGCCAGCGCCTGCTCGTCGGTCACGTGAGCCGGCACGTCACTCGGCCAGAAGCGCACCATGAACCGAAAGTGCAGCGGCGACTCCTTGCGAAAACGGCGGCCGCCTAGGATCTCGCTGGCGCGTAGCCACGTGTGCGTGCCTTTGCGGTCGAGGAACTGCAGCCCGAAGAGATGCGTCATGTTCAGCCCCAGTAGGCCAGCCACCTTGTTCAATAGCTGCTGGCCAGTGGTCTTCCTCTTCACCACGAAGCTGAGCGGGTGGGAGCAGGTCTCCACCAGCACTTCCAGCTGCGCCATGGTGAGGCGCTAGGGTCGGTGGTCAGTCAGACTCGGTGTCACGGGGCTCAACACCAGGCGACAGGACACGGTCTTCAACACCAGGCGACAGGGCACTGTCTTCAACACCAGGCGACAGGGCACGGTCTTCAACACCAGGCGACATGACACTGTTTTCAACACCAGGCGACAGGGCACGGTCTTCAACACCAGGCGACAGGGCTTGGTCTCCAACACCAGGCGACAGGACACGGTCTCCAACACCAGGCGACAGGACACGGTCTCCAACACCAGGCGACAGGACACGGTCTCCAACACCAGGCGACAGGACACTGGTACCGTGCTGGGTCTCGTGCTGACTGCCACTGACTGGCGTCCGCTCCGCGCGTCTCGACATTAAGTCGGACACTGCAGTCTCAGATAGCCGGAGCGATAACTAGGGTGCGTTCGGAGAGCGCGGAATATTCCCCGTCATCGTGAAAATTCCCCGTGTTGCGTTCGGAGAGGGACATTCCATACCGCCAATTTCAAGGATCGCCGCTACTGCGCCAAGTTGAGTTCGTGGGATTTTGTTTGGGTTATTTGGGTTATTTGGTTACCTATTTGGAACGCTACATCTATGGCAAGATGTAATAAGAATGAAGCTCTTGAAGAAAGAACAACTAAGAAAAATCACAATTATTTTCAAAATGTCCCATCTGTACTGTGCCTCCCCCCCCCCACCCCAAACACACACAACACAACACTTCAAATTATCGTTTTCATGCTTCAGAGGACAATCACACAACTAAGTAAGCATTATCAATTGTTGGATTTGCAATAAAACTGATCAGGGTGGAAACAAACGCAAGAAATATCCATTTATATTCAATAATATACTCACTCGAGCATACCGATGGGCGCCGCCATCTTGACGGGAACGACGCGTGAGATGCTTTTTAGATTCCGCGCTTTCCGCGTTCGTTCCGCGGAACGTTCCCCGGGAATCGCTCTCCGAACGGCACATTCGGCGGAAATTTCATGCCGGCGTGGAATATTCCCCGGGAATCTGCCTCTCCGAACGCACCCCTAGTTAGGGCTGACGCGGCTCGGGCTGACTCATTCGTGCGGTGGGGAGGTGTATGCCTGGGGAAGGGAAGGAGCAGGGATTATTGGCGCTATCATTGCAACAGCTATTACGTTTTCTCTTTGTATTGGGCTAAGTCGCTCTCTTACTGGGGCCATCATCGTCGCCCACCAAAGTCTTCCAGATCCGCCGATGGACAGCAAGGTGACCTAATGTAGCGGCGCAACTCAGATAATGGAGTAGCACCGCTGAAACCACCTCTAATTTCCTTTTCTGAAAGAGCGAATCGTGTACTTCACCTGCGAACTTCATCTAATGCAGCGGTCGGCAAATAGGGGGCATGCCACTTTGGGGGTAATGGAGCCCTTCGGCGGAGGGAAATGGGGGTCTCTGAGAAAATCCCATCTCCTAGATGTTAGAATCACTGGCTCCCTTGATGGGTCAGAACTCAGACATCGCGACGGTTTCGCCCAAGGTTAATGATAATTGATAAGTCCAGGCCAAACGCACACAATAGGCATGAATAGTATTCCTACATAATTGTTGTTCTTACTGCATGATCGAACGACCAGAGAAGGCCATTTATTATCACAGTCACGCTTACATGCAGACTGCTACTCGTACACATTAGCTCACACATAAGCAGAGGGTGGACAATCGTTGTCCTCGAATCGGCGGAAAACTGATTCCAACCCCATGACAACTTGACTACGTTAGCTGTATGACATGAATAGCTCGCAGTATGTGCTGCAAAGAGTCGTACTGGTCCCCGCACTATAATTGCTTCACCAGCAATGACATCAAACATAGGAACATGCATAACCACTAATCAAATCCAGCATAATGCTATGGGCTTCCTCTAAGATACCACTAGTTAGCGCCTCCACTCCGTCGATGTCATCCTCAGGCTAGTCAAATCCTTCTCCACTGCTCTGCCCCCTGCTCCGGGCTGGACGGACAGCTTTATCCCATGCGGGAAGCTCCAGTAGGAGCAGGCCCGTAGCCGGGTGCGGTGAGTGTCAGGGGGCTTGGTCGCCTGTCCATCGTACGGGTTCAACACCGACGACTCACTAGAGTGTCCGCTCAGACCAATCTCTCCCCCTAATTCCAAGTATCCTTTCCATCTCTGAAACGGTTACGTCAGACTGAAGAGCCTAACTCAACGAAACAAACAAACAAAGGTAGCTAGCAGGAAGTGTCACTGTTTACAGCTTCATCAGCTTTTCTCCTGAACAGTGTCACGATGATCACGATGCATGAGACCCAATCATGCCTTGCCTCATGCTGCTTTCACTGGAGTTGAAACGAAAGTGCTGAAGGCAAAGCCACACTGCATCAACAATGCCTGCATTGATGTCCGTGAGACGATGCGGCGTCAGTCGGGGGCCATCAGACTCTGGATGAAGGCGCCCCAGCTCTCAGTCTCAGAGAGGGACAGGCTCGACTCAAATCGGTTCCTGCCTCGCTTCAGAGCCATAAAGTCGCCACTTCCGGGTTGTGGTAGGTTTATGTAGATAGGATCGCTCCCTGCCGGTTCTGCGCCTGTGAGAGTCGATCCCTCTTCAGTGTCACTCACAGACCGGGCAGAGTTGCTGCCAAAGCTGCTTCCCGGGACGGCGAACCGCTCATTCAACACGCTGATAAGTCCCTGGCTGAAGTCGCAGTCGCAGTCAACTTCCACACCACCGGCTGCCTCAGCCCCGCCCTCGGCGCCACCCACTTCTTCATGTTGCAGCATCTGGACATCAGCTTCAATCGCCTCCTCTCTCGCCGCGGCGGCCATGATTTCATCCGATTCCATCGTTTCGCTTCTTGAAAGTTGTCCCTCGCCGTATCCGGACGAGGCAGGCGTACTGCTGTTGTTCGAGCTGATGTCCTCACTTGCCGCGCTGGCGGCGGCTCCCTGGCTGCCGTTAGCACGCTCTGAAACCTGCTGGCCAGGCGATGGTGGAGCCGTCTCTTCCACAGAAGGTGTGGAGGATGAGGGCCTGGATTGCCGCCCAGAAATCCCCAACCGGTTGTAGCCAGAAATTAACGTCATGAGGTCCACGCAGACCTGTTCTCGAGCCATGTAGAAGACGAACTTCCGATTGTGATGGCACGATCGCTTGATAATGAACTTGTGGCCATCGAAGTTGATGGTCTGCATGTTTGGCCAGGACAGCCATATTTTCGGCGTCAGTTTGACCTCGTAGACGCCGACTCCGTGGGCAGTGACCCCGAGCCAGACGTTGTCGCCGCGCTCCGTGGTCACATCGAAGTACGTCACGCCGTACCCGTCCAGCCCCTGCGCCAGCTGAAAGTACTTGGTCAGCGCCTCGCGTTGTGAGGTCCCGGTCAGCCTTCTGTGCAGGCACGCCACCTTCATCTGCCAGGCGGCGTGCGCCTCGCCGGTCAGCGAGCACCGGTGTTCCTGCGGCCCGACGACGGTGGGCGGTTGGACGCTGTCCTGGTAGTGCGTGTGGCGGCAGTGGTCGCTGTAGTCGCCGAACTGCACCTGGGCGGCATAGGCGGCCAGCTGGGCGGCCGTGCTGAATGGACAGGCCAGCTCGCCGCTCCCGATGGCCGCCTGCAGCTGTCGGAAGAGCAGCGCCAGCGCCTGCTCGTCGGTCACGTGAGCCGGCACGTCGCTCGGCCAGAAGCGCACCATGAACCGAAAGTGCAGCGGCGACTCCTTGCGAAAACGGCGGCCGCCTAGGATCTCGCTGGCGCGTAGCCACGTGCGCGTGCCTTTGCGGTCGAGGAACTGCAGCCCAAACAGATGCCTCATGCTCAGCCCCAATAGGCCGACCACTTTGTTGAATAGCTGCTGGCCAGTGGCCTTCCGCTTTAGCACGAAGCTGAGCGGAATGGAGTAGGTCTCCACCAGCACTTCCAGCTGCGCCATGGCGAGGCGCTGGGGGTCGGAGGCCAGACTCGGCGTCACGAGGTTCAACACCAGGCGACAGGACACGGTATTCAACACCAGGCGACAACTGGCACTGTCTTCAACACCAGGCGACAGGGCACGGGGTTCAACACCAGGTGACAACTGGCACTGTCTTCAACACCAGGCGACAGGGCAGCTGGCGGGGCCGGGGGCAGCACACGGCCACCGGGACCGTGTTTGGTCGCGCGCTGACTGCCACTGGGGTCCACTCCGGGCGGCCAAATCGGACACGGTGAGCTTAGATAGTGCCGCGCGCGATAAGGAGCTGACGTTCATGGGCGGATAGAGCGATGTGCGGACCCAGGCCACCCAGCCGGGGTTGGAGATGGGGAGGGGGAGGGGGGACGCTATAATTGTAACAGCTTTCAAATTTTCTCCCTGTATCGGTTGAGATAGTCTTGTTACTGATGCTATGACCCATCACTTGCACGCACCGCATTTAGCCAGATCCGCCAGTGGGCAGCAGGGTGGCCCAATCAGTAGTGACTGCAGAGATAGTGGAGTAGTACTGCTGAAACCGCCTCTGAGTTCCTTATCATAAAACGAGCTGTGTGTGCTTCACTAGCATCCATGATTCATCTAGTAGATAGCTTCGAATCACAGTCCTAGTTATTCACGTATCTACGGGCTCGCTTTGCGTACTCTGAGGCATGCTATGGTATGTTTTGATGCACATTGCCAAAACAATATATTATCTTCAAAATTATTATCTCCTCTTCGCATATAATGGCTGACTTATCATTATATTTTTGTTTTGTTTTATACGAAGTTCACAACAGGCGATTGCTTTACTTGACATCAGAACTTAATCCGACGCATCTTTTGGCCTCACTGCGTGCGTGCTGCCAGAGGCACAAACGGCTTTTTCACATCGACCATCTGGTACACATTTGGTTGACATTTGGTGTACTGTTGGTGTAAATTTGGTCAAAATAGTTTTTTGGTGCTTCTTAGAAAAGTTGTCAGCTTGGGATGCGCAATTGCTTATCACCGAGCGAGCAAAGCGAGCGTAGTCTTTCGTAGATTAACGGAAATTTCTGAGTATGAGCGGCCGGCCGGCCGGCCGTGGTCACGCTTTTGTGAAGCTTATATCTCCGCAACCACTTGACCGATTTACTTGTGGTACTGGGTAGCTTCATTCCTTTTACCGAGTATTGAACTATTTTCAATACGTGTGGGTGACCCCTATACACGTGCCACTTGCAAAACGAAGAGGTGTCAGTTTCGTACCAATTGCAATATCTCGGTAACTACTGGGCCGATCGCGCTGAAAGTTGGCATGTATGTAGGCACCCACTAGGCCACTAGGCATTCCAGGTCTCGAGAATGGGTGAACCGATTGCGCTGAGATTTGGTACATGGTTAGGGACTGGTTAGTAGGGTGCCGTGCAATAGTCAGTTGGGACCCAGTTGGCACGTGCGCACGTGCAGGGTGTCGTTTCCAGATCTTGAGAACGGCTAGGTCGATTGCGGTCAAATTTGGCACATCGCTAGAGGCCGGTTAGTAGGGTGCTGTGCAGAAGTCAGCTGGGGGATAAGTACCCTGGCTCACCCTGTCACCCACCCAGGCTCACCCTGTCGCTCACCCTGTCGCTCACCCTGGCTCACCCTGTCGCTCGCTCCGTCGCGCTGGTCGCCCGAAAAGGCGTTTTACTGGTAATTTATTAGCAGATTTTAACACTGAGAAGTTCATGAAATGAAGACACTTGTTGTAAAAGATATTTCGTGCAGATTTAGTCAAGCGAAAATTATTATTAGCTCACACATAAATATACTTACGGGCTGGGATAAGAGCTGTCCTGCCAAATCGACGGAACACTTATTCCAGCCCTTTGCTATCTCGATAACGTTTATTGCATGGCTTGAAAGTCTCGCATTACCTATTTGTTGCCAAGAGTCGTTTTGCTTTTTATTCTAATAGAGACTACCAAAGGAAGCCATATACGATTTAATAGCGACACCCTCGCAACTCGTAAGGAAGTTTCCCATTTACTCGCGCATGACTGGGGTATCTTTATTCTAAAACGCGAGTGGCTTTTCTACACAGCCTCTCTTCTATCTCCGAAGCTACTGGTCCAATTTCCAAAATAAAGCATCGCTATCACTTTGCTTTCAGCGTGGACCAAATGCTTCTTGCTACGATTGGGATATAATTATCAAGATTTGGAAAAGTTTTTCACTTGATCAGAATGAGGACAGCCCCTGTGAATGCTTGGACCGTTCCGTCGTTCCCATCCTCAGGAAAGTCGAATCCTTTTCCTCCACGCCACAGCCCCCAGCTCGGGGCTGGACAGGCAACTGTATCCCATGCGGGAAGCTCCCATAGGAGCACGCCCGTAGTCGGGTGCAGTGAGTGTTATTGGGGCTGGGTGGCCCGTCTACTGGATGGGCTCAGCCCCGACGGCGACGACTCACCAGGGTAGCCGACCAGGCCAATGTCCCTCCCAACTCCTAACGTCCCTCCGACCCTGAAATGGGCTCGTCAGACCGAAACTTACCCAATGAAACAAAACAAGTGTGACCGCTGCGGTCCCACCACCATACTCTCCAGAGTGCCGTGAACGCTGTCTCCGAGGCTCAATTTGGCGCCGACTCACCCCGCTCGGTGACAAATGATGTGTCAGAACTCAGACAGCACTCGGCCGACAGCGTCGGGCCGCCAGCCGCCGGCTGGTTCACACTCTGCTCGGTAGATGTCAGCAGAGCGCCTTCCAGCCGCCCGGCCGCTGCCAGGACGACTGCCAGGCCGGCCAGCTCGGCCCCTGATTGGTCCCCGACTGGCTCTCCAGCCAATCAGAGGGCGGAGCCGAGTCGACGGGGCGGGCCCGGGGCGGACTCGACCCTCCCATGCAAACACGCCAGATTATTGGTGTGCGGGCGGTCAGGCGGAGTGGTGCGCAATTATCAAACACCTGTAATTAGGCCCGAGACGGGGATTATCTGTGACAAATTTCCGGCGATATCTGGTGAGAAGATGCTCACGGATCTCAACATCGGCAGAGGCGATATCTACAGCCACACCCAGGGCCTGGACAAAGCCATGGTGAGTGGCCGGAGCGCGATCTCCTCTTTGTTCCCAGCGCAGTGATCGGTGCTTATTATGCGTAATGGATAGCCGGTAACACATGTATGTAAGTAGTAAGTACCTATAATATGACAGATTACGGTGTGTTTCAAGTCCTTCCAGTGTATTATTATTAATTTATTATTGTTCTTGTTTTAAACACGAGTGGCTCTGCAATGAAGGCCTGGCCCGCCGTGATCGGCATTAGCGGCCTTTTCTATTTATGGGCGCCACCAGAACTTTTGGCATTCAGCAATGAAACAAGTTAGGGGAAGGTGGGGCGAACCGCAAATCCCTAAGCTCTCGTGCATATCAGGAGAAACCAAATACCTGTAGCACTAACCTTGCTGTCTTAAGTTAAGACTATTTTCAGAAAATTTCATCAAATACTAGAACATAAATTAAGCGAAATTTTAAATCGTTATAATTTTAGGGACAATTAAAAAAGCTAGCATTTTCAGGGGTAACACCGCCCACGCTGTAATGGTGCCCACTCCGATATCACATCTATTTATATGAAAACAGCTCGTTATGTCGATGCTGATTTTAATTCAAGTGTGAATGCTGAGCGACATCAGTGCATTACAGATATTATTAAAACGAAATAGCCAAAATTTTCGTATAAGAAAACAAGTAACCGTACTTGGCTCTATGAATTCCCTTTAACAGCGTACTTACCTTATATTCCTGAGTTACGCTTAGTTTCCTCCACAATGACAACTTCAAGCAGCGTTTGCGTCTACTGGCAGTGCACAATAAGTATACCAGGCGTTGGCGATTCAAATGTGGCTTTGCACAGCCGTTTCTCCGATATTTTTATTAGTAGCCACTAGCCGGCCTCATAAGCGCAGACTGAACTGCATCAAGAGAGCTTTATTTCTCCGGATATGCATGTTTGATGTTCCAGCCTGGTATTGATCAGATAAAGAGTTCTGATGTGTCCTGGCCTGGTCGGCTATGGTATCCCTATTACTCGTGACATCGTGTCCAGTGTCGTTTCTTGGAGCGGTCACCAGTTTGACACTCTTTTCTGTTGGCTTGTCTCCATTACAATTACTGGAATGAGCTTTGGTTTGCACATTCAGGTCCTTTGTTGTTGTTTTTTAAAGCGCGTTTCCATTTAGCCTCGTTTTGACTTATTTCGATCACATCTCACCAAACACATCTCATCGTGTGCTTACCCATTATTTCCCACCGTCTCATCTCACCCGTTCCCAATCAGCTCATTCACCCTCCCTGCCCGTTCCGCTGGCTTTGTTGCGGTGTTTACCGTCGCTCTTGAGCCGCGCTCCGCACTGAGCCTATGTCAACAGTTATGACACGCCGCCCGCGAGTCCCGGCGCCCGGGCGCCCGCGCTCGGGGCGCCGCGCTCGTGCGCCGGGCCCGTCGGCTTTGTCGGCCACCAGCCGTGGAGATCAAACGGCGGGGCGCCGGCGCGCGGGCCGAGGAGGGTATGGGGGCGCCGCGGACAGCGGTAATGGGGCATCGGCAGCGGTCACGGTCGTTACAGCTCCGGCCAGGTTAGTTTGTGGACCGGGTGTGACATGTAGGTGGAATAAAATGGTTAATTTGTGGACCGGGTGTGATATGTAGGTGGAATGGTTAGTTTGTGGACCGATACCGACATGGGTGAAATGGTTAGTTTGTAGACCAATAGGCTGGCAAAACTTTCGATTCATTTTAACATAAAGAATGCTTGATATTCCAGCATGAAAAGTTTGTAAAGCTATAACTGCCTTCCAGTCTCGTAAACGACTAAATGACATAAATGACATTTATCATGACGTTTTGAATTACCTACGACTGGAATGCTGTTATGACAGAAACAAACAAAAATTGTTTCAATGGGTTTAATTTTGTTGTTGTTCAAGGAGCCAGTAGTTGCTAGGTGAACAACTTGTCCAAAGGCCGACCGGAAACGAATCCAACTGAGGAACGTTTACGCACCCTGCGCCGTGCAGTGTGTGTGGTCCTTTTCCGAGGTAACCGTTTTTGTCCCAATCGCTCACATTTGGTCGAAGACTGCGAAATTACCAGATCAGGTGGCGATATCGGCAATTTGCACGTGTTCGGCGCCGCGCCGTCCCTGTTCTGCGATGGTACGCGATGTCGGCGGCTCCCGTGCGCGGCTCGCCCGCGCACCGGGCCCGATATGCGCGCTCTGCGTGCGATGTTTTATTCAGGGCGCTCATTTAGCGTGTGGGCTGGCCTGGAAGCTGCACGGGGCCCGTGTCGGACACGGGCGACGCGTGCGGCGGACCGCGGTCACACCTGATAGCATCCCGGTTAAACTAGATACCATCGGCAGTCGGGCCGAGCCGGGGCGGCGCACGTGCAGCCGCTCACGAGCAGCCTCGCGGCGCCGCTGACATGGCCTTCCCTGGGATCAGCGATTATCGGAGGAAGTATCTGGATTCTGGAAGCTATGAACCATTCTGTGAGTTAGTTTGGAATATATTTCTAGAGGGAACGTCTCCAAGTGCGTCTGAAGCGGTAGGACCATCCTGAAGGTGATGATATCCGAAGTCCGAACCCACGCCGTGGTCAAACGTCACTCCGATCACACACCTCACACCGTGTCCTCTGGCCGCCGGTCGCTCCGTTACGGCCCCTCTGTGTGGCGGCTATCGTGGCGCGTCGGCGGCTATCGTGGCGCGTCGGCGGCGACCGTGGCGCCTCGGCGGCGTCCGCGCCGCATTGAGCAGCCGTCAGTGAGTCTGAGCGGCCGTGACAGCTCCAAAGCGGCGCTCTGACGCCGCCAACAGGCGCGTCACTGCCAGTTGGCGGCGGCCGAGCGTGGCGAAATTTGTCCCACAGATAAAGCCGGACTCACAAAGGCACCGGGCTGGGGGCGCCGGGTCGACTGGGGAGGGACGGGTGGTGGGCGGACCTCTAGGAGTCAGTCAGGGGCTGATCCGGGATTGTCCGCACGGGAAAAGGTGATGTGATGATTGAGGAGGTCGCTCACCATCTCGCCTGAACTGATTGTGGAAGGGGGAGGGACGTCTAGGAAAAACGACTTGATGATAGTAGGAATATCTACGCTTCCGTCACCATAACACTCGGTAACAAGTCACTTACATCGCGCTCCTCGCGCCTGTCTCCCTCCCTCGTGTGCTCCTCTGCTCTGGCCTGCGGTCTCAATTTATCACCCTCCCCACTCCTCATGTTTTCCGTCACCGGCGACTTCTCCCCGTCTGACGCGAGCTACCCAAACCTCAGCTCAGCCGTCGCGGCGAGGTGCGCCGCGTTGGCCACATTCCGGACACCTTTCTCGCCTTCTGGCTGCGCGGCCTGGCCACGCGGCACGCGCCGATGACGGGATCGTTAGCTCGTTAACATACCGTGCCGGGTGCGCGCGCCGCGGGGTGGCCGCCGGTCCTGTCGTCGCTTCCGACGGCGCTAACGAGAGATGCGTTTTTTTGTCGCGACGAGGCGCTGTGTACACGCGCTGGAGCCGCTCGTGCGTGGACGGCGTGTCGTGATGGGACCGGTGTCGGTTCCGGTCGGCCGGGGATGAACGCACACTGTCGACGGAGGTGGAAGTCTGAAATAGCTGAAAACGTCCAGGGGCTATGGAATGAGCTCCGATGGGGTGCAGGTAGGTTTTGGTGGCGCAGATGAGAATGCAAAGGCCTGGTATGAGGCCTGCAAAGCTTCATAGCGGAAGGCCTGGAGCAGGGCTGATTTCAGACTGCTCGCAGAAGGAGATCTACGTGTACCTACTTAGTCGGGCGACACAAGGTGTATCTGCGCTGCTCCTGGGCTATCCGCTGCTACTGCTGCACCTTGTTATCACTGGTTTGACTGGTCATCGTCCGGTCATCTGCGGACGGAGTATGCGTGTCACGTCACGGTCGCCATGGCAACACGTGTACTCGGCTCACGCCATCCAGCCATCATAGCCGAACACGTGCGATGAACACTGCTCTCTGAGCTGCATTTATGAGTGACTTTCAGCCCGGAAGGCCCATCCAAGGAGCGTCGATTGGACCCGTCACCCGGGGTTGTCTGTACCTTCTTGACGACTGGATGTGCGCAACTACATAGCATACGCATGAACAGATGAAGGTGCTCCCGCCTACTTGAATGGCTGGAGAAAGCTATAAAGGGTAGATACTGTTGGTTCGGTTAATGGTTATGAGGTCATGTGGTGGCCTTTTGTGGTTATGTAGACACTCCTCTAGCAATGAAGGATGAGGTGCCAGTTTCGAATCGATGCTGGTATCCGTTGTGTTATTTTGATCTAGAAAAGTAGCCTCGCGAAGAGCAGCTACAGCCCAAATCTATGCAAAGGATAAGCCCACCGCCACGCAGTCGACGGCCTATCCTTTGGGCCAGTCAGTCAGTCAGTACATAAATACCGCTGACCACAGATGATCGAAACACGCACCTTCTTATAATCTGCACGGAATGCTCGTATCCGGGGAATGTTCTTGCATGGGAATCACCAACCATTACCATCCATATTCATAAACAGCTGAAGGGGGTAATAATGACCGTAATGACCTCGTTACCATTACATATAATTGCCGATCGCCACACTATTTCACGTAAATGGCCCCATGAACTTTTTCAGCACCTCATTCGTCGAAGTGCTGGTATTTTGCGCAGACCAAAGCCCTCCATTATTTTGACCGTTCGCGGCGTTCGGCTCAGTTACGATCTCAAGGTCGCTTTTTGTGTACCCTTTTGGCTGGTGTTTCGGCGATTTCGGGAGTTTAATGGAGAAACTCAACAAGGGCTGCGCCAAGCATGGATAGCATGTGTAGCTGTCATTTCTTTCCAGTTGATGGCTCCATGAATGACCAGCGCTGCCTTACCATAATATCTCATAAACCTCAACGAGCAACCAATGCGGTATTCCATAGCTGGGCACGCAAACTGGTAGCTAAGTAGGATATTTTCATCCAGTTAACCATTTTCAGGACACCAGGAAATCTTCATTTTTGATTCCAATCCAACTGACCTACTTGCTAAGAAGACAATAAGTTTCGTACCGTACCATAAACGCTGCCGCCTTCGCTAGCATTACCAGCCTCAGCATTGAACCCGCTAAATGGCGATGAATTAGAGCTCATTTTCATTGCAGTGTGTAGTGTATCGAGTACCTAGTGCATCGGGTGTCCGAGGCTCGGCATCGGGCCCCCGGTAATACGAGTGTGAGGCGGCCGCACCCTGCTCGGCTCCAGTCAGAGCCAGCAGTCGAGAGGCTCCGCCCGGCCGCACAGCACGGCAGTGCCTTAGTGTTCTGCACCGCGAGTTTGTGAGAATACATCGGAATCCGGAGACGGCGGTGGACACTACATCTGGCGACGAGGATGAGATCCTGAATACTACCGACGATGAACGTCGAGGGGGTGTCGCCGCCAACTCCGTTCCTGGCGAGACCAGGAAAACCAGCACTGCCCTGGAGTGACTGGATTTTCAGTTTCCACAACTACCTGACTGCCCTGGGAGGTGAGGCCTACAGCACGGAGAGGAAGACGGCTCTCCTTCTGCACTGTGTCGGCGCCGAGGCGCAACGGGTGTACCGTACCCTACCGGTCCAGCCGAGGAGAGAAGACGAAGACGAGTTCCATGCGGCTGAGCGGCAGCTCGCCGAGTTTTATGAACCTCATGTCAACGTGATCGCGGAGCGGTTCTTCTTCCGGCAGCGACGGCAAGAGTCGCACGAGCCGACGGCCGACTACGTGGCGGCGCTGCGCCGCCTGGCAGTAAACTGCTCGTTTGGACAAATGACAGACGCAATGATACGTGACCAAGTCGTGGAAGCAACAGTGCATCCGATTCTCCGCGAGCGTTTTCTGCAGGATAAGGGCCTGACCCTGGACCGCGTTCTGGAGATCGCCGAGGCATTCGAGCGATCCCGACGCGAGGCGACCGCCATGGCCGGGCCGGCGCGGCCCGCCGCCGACGGAGCGCAGTCACTGCATCAGATATCTGACGCTCGTCAGCGCCGCGGGCGCCGGCCCTGGCGACCCGCCCGGCGGCAAGACGACCGCCGCCCCGCCCCTGCCCAGTTGCAAGCCGACCGTCGCCCCGGACCTGCCCAGCTGCAACCGGACACGTGCCCCAGCTGCGGTCGGCGCCAGCACAATGAGCGCGGTCGGTGTCCCGCTACCGGGGCCACGTGCAGGCAGTGTGGGCGGACGGGTCACTTTGCCGTGGTCTGCTGGTCTGGTGAACGGAACGACGACAGAAGGTGTCACGAGCTGACTGTTCTCTGCTGCGCCGTACCAAATACCGATAAGATGATGTGCGAAGTACAGATGGAGGTACCAGGTATTACGCAGACCGTGAATCTGCAAGTTGACACGGGTGCCACGGTGTCCGCTTTAGGACTCGGCATCGCCAGACGTCTCTTCAAAGGCAGTCGTCTCAATAGAACGTCTGCTCGTCTGTTCGGTTTTGGTCGACACCAGCTTCAAGTGCTTGGCACGCTGCCAGCGCTGGTGACCTACCGTGGACGGCGAGCCAACACAGAGTTCTTCATCATAGATTCCGACGGTGCAGAAGCCGTCATGGGACTGGACCTGCTGAAGCAGTTGGACGTAAACCTGCACCCCGCGAGTGGGGCAATCGATCAGCTGGCGGTCACTGGGAGCGCAGAAGTCCCGGAACCGCCACCGTCTCAGCCCGACCCTGGCGAGATATGCTCACTGACGACAGTCCGTGGCTACCAGCACAGGATTGTTCTCCGTCCTGATGCTGTACCGGTGCGTCACAAGCTCCGCCGACTCCCGTATGCTGTTCGTGAAGAGGTCAGCCGCGAGCTGGACCGACTCCAGGAGGAAGGAGTCATCGAACCGGTCGAAGTCAGCGACTGGGTTCACCCGATGGTCGTCAGCAGGAAAAGGAACGGGAAGCTGCGCATCTGCGTGGATCTCAGGGACCTGAATCGACAGGTCATCGCCGAAGTTCATCCCCTGCCGACGGCAGAGGAGCTCCAAGACCAGCTGAAGGGCAACATCTTCACAGTTATCGACCTGCAGAGCGCATACCATCAGCTGGAGCTGGAGCCTGCTTCCCGTCAGCTCACCACGTTCCTGACTCACCGAGGCCTACGACGGTTCACGAGGGTTCCGTTTGGTCTGGTCTCGGCAGGATCTGCGTTCCAGAGATTGCTGGACAACCTGCTGGACGGCATCCCGGGATGTGTTCACTACATGGACGACGTCGCGGTCGTGGGAGTGTCACAGGAAGAACACGACGACCGTCTTCGGCGCGTCATGGCCCGACTGAAGGAGGCCAACTTGACAGTCAACAGAGAGAAGTCTGTGTTCAGCAAAGCAGCTGTCGACTTCTGTGGCTTCACGCTGTCTGCGTCGGGAGTCACACCACTGCAGTCACAGATCAAGGCCGTGACTGACGCACCACCGCCGGAGAACGCCAAGGAGCTGAAGTCGTTCCTGGGGATGTGTGGATGGTTTCTCAGGTTCGTCCCTGGGTACGCCGAGACCGTCCATCCACTGTACCGGCTGCTGAAGAAGGGCACCAAGTTCGTCTGGGACGACACAGCGAACCGAGCTTTCAACGAGGTCAAGCTGAAGATAGCTGCAAGCCCGACACTGAAGCCGTTCGACCAGAGCCTGCCTACATTCGTCACGTCCGACGGCAGCGGCAAGGGCGCTGGAGCTGTACTCACGCAGCTGAGCGCCGATGGAGAAGAAAACGCCGTAGCGTTCTGGTCTCGGGCGTTCACCCCTACCGAGCAGCGCTACTCAGTGTCTGAGCTGGAAGCACTGAGCGCTGTTCTCGCCGTGGAACACTGGAAACTGTATCTGTGGGGACGTCCGTTCACTCTCCGCACAGATCATTCGGCGCTGCAGACACTGCTCTCGCCCAGCTTCTCGGGGAGAGCGGGCGCGAGGATCGCGCGTTGGCAGGCACGCCTGCTGCCGTATGCGTACACAGTCCAGTACGTGCCTGGCCGGAACCTAACTCCTGCAGCAGACGCCCTCTCCAGGATGCCAGTTCCTGCCGAAGAAGCGGACCTGCATGAAGACAGCTCCGCTGAAGAAGAGGTGATCGCTCTTCTGACAGATGAAGAGAGCGTGCTGACCGAGCAAGACGTCCGCACCGCATCAGCTGCTGATCCTGAGCTGCAGCAGCTGCGTCATCAGATCAAGCGCGGCTGGCCGAGCAGCGCCAAGGCCTGCCCGGTTGAAGTCCAGCCGTACTTCAAGATGAGACACGAGTTGTGGGTGCGCAACGACGACGTCATCCTGAGAGGAGCCCAACAAGTTGTTGTGCCCGTTCAGCTCCGCCGCAGATACCTGGAGCTGGCGCACAGCGCGCACGACGGAATCGTCCGCATGAAACAGGCGCTGCGGAATCTGGCGTGGTGGCCCGGCATCAACCGTGAGGTGGAGGAGCTGTGCCGAAGTTGCGAGCGCTGCCAGCACAGCGACGCAGTCCTCTCCCAGCGCGCACGGCCTGCGCCCATGCAGCCAGTCGACCTGCCGGACCGCGCCTGGTCGAAACTGGGAATGGATATCGTTGGTCCAATCAACGGAGCACCAGCGACTGCCCGTTACGCCATCACTCTGATTGACTACAGAAGCAAATGGGCGGAAGTCTGCCTGACGTCATCGACTGAGACTGAAGACGTCATCAAGTTCGTGTCAACTGTGTGGGCCAAAGAGGGCTATCCCGACGAGATCGTGACGGACAATGGGCCCCAGTTCACGAGCAGGGAGTTCACTGCGTATCTGGCCGCCCGAGGGGTGAAGCACACCAAATCGTCCGTCTACTGGCCTAGAGGCAACTCCGCCGTAGAGCGCTTCAACAAAACGTTCAAGTCGTGGATCACAGACTGTCCACCAGCAGCGTTCATTGACGAGGTACGCAAGAGCCTGGCGGTGTATCGAGCCACCCCACACACGACAACTGGGAAGTCACCGTCAGAGCTCCTGCATGGACGACAGATGAGGCTGAACCTGCCTGTCATTCAGCCGTCAACACCAGGAGCCGACAGTGTGGCGTCTCGAGTTCGACGCCGACAGCAGTCCAACAAGAGGTCCTACGACCGCCGCCGTGGCGTGACGACGCCGCGCATCACTGAGGGCGACTACGTCTGCGTGAGACGGCAGGGACACCGCTCGAAGACGTCCTGTCGGTTCACGTCTCCGGTGCGAGTCACTGGGCGCGTCGGTCCCGCAACGTACCGTCTGGCTGACGGCCGGACCTGGAACGCCGCCCATCTGGCCCGTCTCCCATACGCGCCGGCGTCTCCCTCCGCATCTCCCCCCGCTGGGCCCGGCGAGACCACGTCGACCGCCACGACTTCCGAGGCCGACACCGCTGGCCCGCTGACCTCGCTCGCCGCTGCTTCTCGCCCGTCGACCGAGACAGCTTGCGAGCCGTCGCCGGACGCCGCCGATGTGAGCGTGCAGCGTCCCAGGCGAAGCGACCGTGTCTGTAGACGACCGGACTACTACGTGTCGCAGTGATGCTGTTCCTTTTTTTGCGAGAGGGGGGAATGTGTAGTGTATCGAGTACCTAGTGCATCGGGTGTCCGAGGCTCGGCATCGGGCCCCCGGTAATACGAGTGTGAGGCGGCCGCACCCTGCTCGGCTCCAGTCAGAGCCAGCAGTCGAGAGGCTCCGCCCGGCCGCACAGCACGGCAGTGCCTTAGTGTTCTGCACCGCGAGTTTGTGAGAATACATCGGAATCCGGAGACGGCGGTGGACACTACACAGTGCTACTGTTTATGATGATAATCATTGACACAACATGCAGTTTTGCAAGGCTCGCCAACACGCATTGCTGTCATGATCAGGATGTTGATCAAGTCAGTTGATTGGCTGCCAGGCTTAAATGTATTCATCCGCTCGCAGGTCATCGCGCCTCATCATAGGGTGGTTGAACCTTCTGCAGTCTCTTGAATGGTCGATGGGTCTGTGGTGCGAAGGGTCGGGCGGATGGAAGCTCCCTACCCTTCAGTAACAGGTCAAACGGTCAGATCGGCTGGCCACCAGATCCACCGTCCAACCATGTTTGAATGCCTGAATTCTGAGCCACGCAAGAACGACGCCTGTGCCACGCCTGAGCCACTTCTGAGCCACGTCTAGCGTTGCTATTCATCAGAAACCCATGTCAAAGCAAGCCATATCTATTCAAAGCTACTCTCAAGCCCCGTCCGAGCCACGTCCCAGCGACTTCCGAGTCCCGTGGCTCACCCTGAGCCCGTCTGGTCACGTCCGTTTGCCGGCCGCATTGCGCCGCAGCGTCTGTGCCGGTCTCTCAGCACCCGTCATCAGCACCGCGGAGCGTGAGGCGCCGCCGACCGCGGCGCGGCGGAGGCCGACCCCAGGACCGGTTCTCCGAGCAGCGTCAGCGCTCGCGCGGGAGCTGATCGAGTCTCGGTCGGGTCTTGATCGGGTCTCGGTCGGGTCTTGATCGGGTCTCGGCCGGGCCTCGTTCGGTCAGACCACTCCTCCGTCAGTCAGGAATCGGTCGAGTCGTAGATAATGGTTGGATGGAAAGTGCTGACCCATCAGCTGCCTTCGCCGGGTCCATGCGTCGGACTGACGTACTTAGTGTCTTGAGTTGAAGGTGCTGACATGAGAGTATTGGTACAAACCAAGTCACCTCCGGTGTTTAGTCGGTGTGTGGTATCAAAATTGGCCCATAGTGGTCTACGTCGACGCAAGCTAGATCGTGCCCGTATGTGCAGGAAGCCTTGAAATGTAATTGTTGTCGAGCTCAGGTCAACTGAGTTTGCATCTCTTCGGTGGTGCGTGCACCACCTAGATCTATCATCATCTGATATCTGAGCATACATAAAGATGAGCGTTTACGTCAACGGGAATGCGATTTTCAGCAGATGCTTATCTAAATCGAGTCTCTTCTGCGAAACGGTGAAATGACTTTTAATGAGACCAGCCTTTACACGCCGCGAGGGTGTTGGATTCGCTGTCTTCCGGAATGCTGGGATGTTCCTACACAGTTTGCTGCCCGGGATACCGTATACGATTATGCAAAGAAAAGGGAACACTATTTACATTAACTGTTTCAATGGAGTCGGTTCCATCTCAGAGAAATTCCACCGCACCGTTCTGACGGACGCAAAACAGCGTTGAACTCGCCACACGTGTGGATTGACTCACTTCGCGAAAACCTCATCCCGTCGAGACGTGCACGCCACTTCCCTGAAGCGGGACAGACAGCTGGCTTCACACAATCGCCGGGCGCTAATCGATTTCCCGATACCGCGAATTGCGACGCCGCTGGTGGTGGCTTCTCCGCTGGGCGGCAGTGGAAACCCATTGTCTAACAGGAAAACCATCTCGGAGTACCGGCGCGGCGACGGCCGGGCCCATTTGCCGGATTTACCCTGCGCGGCACTAACAAACCGGCGCCGCCGCCAGCCGGCGATCAAAGCCGCCACCGTCGGCCGGCGCACATAAACGTCCGACTGACCTCTTCATAAATCTGCGGCGGCGCGCGGTGCCGTGCGGCCGGCCGGCGCGGCGCTAATGATTTCCGATCGGCCGCCCTCTCGGCGGGGCGCCGTCCGAGGCCGGCTTCTGGTGCCGGTAATCGGCATTGCCGACGGCACCGGGCCGCTGACCCACACCGCCGCCGTCAGCCCAGACCGGTCCTGATGAGACCCACCCGGCTGACCGCGGCCGGGGCGGAGATGCAGGCCGCTGGGACAGGGTGGCGGTGCGCTGTGGTGCAGGGCGGTGCGGTGCGGTCAGAAGGCCTTGTGTAGGGTGTCGGAGGGCTTTGTGTGCGGTGTCGGAGGGCTTTGTGTGCGGTGTCGGAGGGCTTTGTGTGCGGTGTCGGCAGCCGCCGGCGGTCCGATCTGAGAGTGCCGACCGCCGGGTCTCAGACAGCCCGGGGCGCCGCCGGGGCTGTTAAAATCCCCAGTCCCTCCTGATGAGTTCGGACACATGAGATGGACAGATTTCTTGGAGAGTGGTGGCCGAAAGGCGAGGTAATAGAGACTGGCGTCGATGAAGGCAGGTTTCGAGACAACCGGAGGTCCTGCGTAACACGCGAAATTATATGGGGCTATGTTGAGATGGTTACTTTCTGCGTGTACTAGCCAGCTGGTTGTGCAACTAACTGGTGGGAATTTAATGCCATAAACCTCCCAGATCACACACAGTGCTAATGATGGTTTTCAGACCACTCAGTCTAACTGTTCTGCAGCTTTTTCGCCAACCGTTTGCTCCGCTGAACAGCCCCAACTGACGGTCGTTTCTCCCGTTCCAGGAGCACCCGTCTCTGCGCGGCACTCCTCTGGCAATGCTGGCCGCTCAGTGCAACAAGCTCACCAGCCGGTCGCCGCCGCCGCTCGCCGACGCCGCCATCGGAAAGGGATTCACGCCGTGGCGTAAGGGTGGCGGGGGAGGCGGAGGAGGGGGAGGCGGCGGTGGCGGAGGGGGAGGAGTAGGAACAGGCCCCGTCCATTCGGCGCACTCTCGTCAAGCCAGCTCGGGCGGCGCGCTCCCTTACCAGCGCTCGAACGTCGCGGCGGCGCCCGCCTCCCTCGGCACCTACAACGGCGGCGAGTACTTCTGCGCGCCGGGCGCCGACGCCGGCCTGAAGGGCGACTCGGTGGGTGCCCACCACCTCTCCATGTACGGCCGCGTGCCGTCGGTGACCGGCTACGAGCAGTGGCCGTTCGCCGCCGCCGGGCCGGCCGGAGGCGGCGTCAAGACCGAGATGGCCGCCGCCAACTCGTGGTGGGACATGCACCAGCAGGCGGCCGCCGCGCAGGCCAACTGGCTGGAGATGTCCAACGCCGCCGCCGGCCAGTTCGGCGGCATGACGCAGATGACGTACCCGGTGACGTCCGACTACTCGTCGCTGGGGCTCGGCTCGAACGCCCACCTGCTCGCCGCCTCCTCCGGACAGCACCTGCTCTCCGACTCGTACAAGTCGATGCTGCCCGGCCAGACCATGTCCTCCGGGGTGGGCTCGCCGTTCGGGGTCGGCCTCAGCTCTGTGGGCTCCTCGCGCTCTCAGAGGCGCTACACGGGCCGGGCCACATGTGACTGTCCGAACTGTGCGGAAGCCGAGCGGCTCGGCCCGGCAGCGGCGCTGCAGCTGCGCAAGAAGAGCGTCCACTCGTGCCACATCCCCGGCTGCGGCAAGGTCTACAACAAGACGTCTCACCTGAAGGCCCACCTGCGCTGGCACACCGGTGAGCGGCCGTTCGTCTGCAACTGGCTCTTCTGCGGGAAGAGGTTCACGCGCTCGGACGAGCTACAGCGTCACCTGCGCACCCACACCGGCGAGAAGCGCTTCGCGTGTCCCGTGTGCAGTAAGCGCTTCATGAGGTCAGACCACCTGGCCAAGCACTCCAAGACGCACGCGGAGGGCAGTGTCGGGGGCGGGAAGCGGGGCTCGGGCTCGGACTCGGAGTCGCAGAGCGAGGGACACAGCGTGCACTCGCCGGCGTCACTATCAAACGGAGCAGCGACGGAGGACAGCAAACTGGGATAACATGGGAAACAGCAATACATACAGCCAGCGGCACCGAACGAGTGCCGTGTTGCAGCTACTTCAAATTATTCAAAAGGTGTGTCTAAAACGCTTTTCAACGAATCGTAAGTGCATTTGCATGCCTCCGTTATCTAATTTCTTAGTAACCTTTTCCTTCACTTGTCATTTTACCATTGCATGGTAGTTCAACACTGCAACGTAGTATTCATACCTGGGAGAGCAGCCTTCGGGAGCGACATGTTCTGGTGCCAAAAGTTGTGCGTTACTGCGTTACTGCCCTTGCATTTTGGTGGCAGTCATTGAACTACGATGTCCAGTCAGGTTAACTGTGATCGTTCGGCGAACTGCCGGACCCGTGACCCTGACGCTCCTCAGGGGCGGGTTGCCTGCAGGGTTGGGTACTAGCGCCTCCGTCATTTGTGTATCGGAGAAAGGCCCCAATGGTGGCTGGAAAAAAGCTTCTTGGGGGGGGGGGGGGTGCAGTTTTTGATTGGAGTTTGGAAAGGTGTCCAAACCCGTGTCGACTGCCAGGCGTTGTAGGGTGCTCGTTTTCTGATGCAGCTGCTGGCCCAGGAGTTCCTGATGTTCGATTTCAATGTGCGGTATGTTCTCAAACTTTGTATGACAATTGAAACATGTGTGTTCCCGTGAAATGCGCCATAATAGCTTCCACTGGATTACTGATACAATGTGATGAGTGTTTGTCGCCATGTGCGCTGATTGATGAAGCTATGTGTATGACGTGAGTGTATGTCATTGTGAGATGCATTGGACGGTATTATGATTGTCATTGTATAAACGCATCGGTGATTTAATGAAACTAATAATAATATGAAGGTAACAATAGACATGTTTGTTTTGCAAAAGAAGGACAACACAAACATTCTTCAAACACTTCATCGACCGACAACACTCATACGTTCATCACCTTCCTCGTGACTAACTAAGCCGGACGAGATATTTCTCCATGGGCCCAAGCAATCAGCTTGGGACTACGCCAAACAACTTCACTGCATACAGGGCTGCGATGAGACACTTTCAGCCGGCGTGGCGCCGCGAACGATGTGACAACAAACACGTCCTCCCTGACAGGTGCCTCACCCCCACCCCTGCCCTTCCGGCGGCTCGTGTCGGGTTCGTCGGGCTGTCTCCGTCTGCCGTCGGCTCCGCCGTGTCGTCGCTGACGACGGTGGCACGCGCCCGGCTTTGATCTGTCGTCGGGGCCGCACCCTCTCCCGCGTCGGCGGCGGCGCGGAGAGGCTCCGATTACTGATGGATTATCGCCGGCCGCCACCGGCGACGCTGCGGGACCCCGGGTCATCGGCGCCCCCCTCCCCCCTCCCGACGGCCGGTCCCCTCCGGCGGGGACACACGAGCGCTGATGAGTCTCCGGGGCCGCCGGACAGCGGGAACCAGTAACTGAATCAGCGGACGGAGGATCGAGTGCGGTTAGGGAGCGCAGCAGCGGGAGATGATTAAACAGAGTTGGATAAAAGGGGAGACCGTAAAAAACAGCGGCAAATGGAAAAGGGTGCCACATGGAAGGCAACTTTTAGATGTGTTTGTACTCATAACTTAGTTATCAACTATGCGTAATAGCTCTGTAAAATGCAAAAGAACGGGAACCACTCATGATACCACGAAACATCAGCAATTGTATTTTTCAGATATATATGTGTCTCACTACAAAATAATAACTACAACATTTATCAACAGCACAGCAGCCGTCATCAACCATCTTGTGTTATCGAATATCGATTGCACACAGACCTTTATACATCAGCAGTGTACCGGCTAAATCTCCTGCTAAGATATCACGATTCACGACCTATTTACTCGTAGTTACAACAAGGCGGTCATGACCCCCTGCAACGACTGCCTGATTACGATTAGACAAGGGCTGATACGGTAGGCAGGCTGTTAGACAAAGGTACACGGTAACGCATCGGCAAGTTTTATAAACACTCTCTCCGGAACCAGCTAATAAGCAACAGGTTACAAAGCGGAGAGGAAGCTCTTACTGCCGCTATATAATGACGTGATACGCTGTACTTAGTAGGTACCTACTGTTACTACTTACATATACCTACTGTTAATGAAGAACACAGCACATGGTAGTTATCTGAACTCTAACTTTCTTCGCCCCATTCTACTTCGCCCCAGACACAAAAAAACGTGACTCGCATTTCTTCGTGGACATGGCTTTAGCACAAGAGATGCGAAGCTACCTAAGGACGGAGAGGATGAGAAGCCCTTATACCCGCCCGGCCCCCGTCAGACGGCTTTATCACTCCTCTGCACGTGAGGAAACGGTCGCCGATCATTCAGCGGCGACTTTTACGTCGATCAGCGTGAACAGGCCGTGAATCAGGCGTGAATCAGGCCGTGAATCAGGCGTGAATCGGGCGTGAATCAGGCGTGAATCAGGCGTGAACCGGCGCCATCCATTGACGCCGGCGGGTTCCGAGTTTCCTCGCCCGGTCACGGTAAAACGACGCCACGCCTGACGACCCTCCGCGGCGGTGGGCGCGCACAATGCGCCAGGTTAGCCGCCGTCGCGGCGCCACAAAGGCCGCGTCGCTGTCGTCTTGTGTGCGCCGCAGTTGTCGCCATTGAGACGCGCCGCCGAGTCGCGTTAGTGACGGGAGTTGGATGTGAGCGGGGACGTCCGAACGACTCCTCTCAGAGCACCGCCAACGTACCAGCTCAACTTGATTCCGAGCTGAGATATCTTTGGAGAAGTCTGGACTCGATTTAGACAAGTGATGAGACTTGGGCTCGATATTGAATTGCAATGTTCTTATTACATTGCTCTTCGTTCAAGGAATCACTGCATTGTCTTAATCGTCCCGGCGATGTAATATTTATATCGAAAGGGATCTCGAAACTACTTGCTCCAATGCCATTTGCATTCGCCCGCAACTATGGCAGATATGACGTTTTTTGTGTCAATGTCAAACACTGTAAAATATCAAGAACAATAGAACCATTTGATATTGTTGTAGCTCGCCAACTAAGTAAATGAACGGCAGTGGGGGCATAGATTGGTGATCATCAAAAATCATCAGGTAAGTACAAAACAAATAGGTTCAAACTGGAGAAGAGCAGTGGGTTAGTCGACTTTCAATCTCCAGTGACCCAAACAAAATAACAATGCAAACGAACCCCCTTCCGATCCATCGGAGACCAAATGAGTACACACAGTTCCTAATATTTTTGGACGCCTGGTTTGAAATCGAACGTCCCCACAGACCGTCTGTCTGTGCTCCCACCCTACGTTCCAGCCGGGCCGGGCGACGGGGTGACCGGCGTGGGGACTCGGCTGTCGCAGCTCATCAGGTGCCCTGCTGTCACTGCCGGTCGGTGCGCCGTCGGCCCGCCGCCCGGCCCGTCGGCCCGTCGGTCGGACCGGGCGCGCGCCGGGCCGGCCGTCGGGCCGCGTTTTCCGCCGCCGTGCTGGTGCCGGCCGGCCCGCCCCCCGGCGCCGTGGCCCCGCCCCACTGACCGGACCGACACCGGACACGTCACAGCCCGGCCGTCACGGCCACCCAATCGGGCAATGTGTCCGCCCGATGTCCGCCCGATGTCCGCGCGCTGTCCGCGTGTCCTGTTACCGACCGGTGTGCTGTGGATGGGACGATGCTCACACGGGCATCCCCATGTGGGTATAAATGTGTATTCAGGTCGGTATAAACGTGCTAAATTGGGTGTGTTCGATTCTTTTCACGGCGCTCGAATAATGTAGGGGTAAATTGAGGAATGTACTTATGGAAACTAAAAGATGATAAATTATTTTAATTATTGAATGTAAAATGGACGTTTTTACATTCCCGGTTGAGGCTTTGTTCCATGGGCGCCTGATCTTCGCTGATCCACATAACATCAGTTCAGAATAAATTGCATCTCGCAATGCAGTTAGAACCTCGGTTGTCGCCAGCTGTTATTCGCTTCGCTTCATGTGAAATCAGACTGATAGCACCTGAAAACAATGCCTTCAAAGTTCAAATGCTATTCATCCACAGACATGTTATGAGGCACAATTCCTTTTTTTAGAACAAAGAAAATCAACTATTGATATGCAATATGCAATGACGCATGCACTTTTGACAAATAGCCACTATCTCATAATATGACACATCTTCGGCTACCTACCGAATACTCAAAACTCTTGCTACTCGTGTCGCATTCATCCCTTGCCCCGCAGTCCGGCAAATGACCCGCTATCTTGGTCTGACGGCCGTGCGTCAGCCCGTCACTTTGCATTATCTGCCAGCAGGGGTCCGTTCGTCACTGTCCGCTGTTCCGCGACCCCACCTCAGCACCCACAACGGTCCCCACTGAGCGGCCACCGCGCAGAGGCCATTTTGGCTGCAGCGCGGCGATGGTGTGATGATTGCAGCGCGGAAACCATCCGTCCTCCCAGACGGCACATATTTTACGGTATCTACCAGCCGGGTAGTTGATCATCTGAAGGCGCATCAATCATGTAAAACCCACCGAGAGGTACCCGGCAACACCGTGCTGCTTCTTGAATGTAAAATGTTTGCAACGCTGCCACCGATGCAAATAAAACCACGCGCGGGTGGGGAAAAGCGGCAGGGATCGGGAAACCAACAATCGTGATGAACGCCCTCCATCCTGCGATGTTGATTTTCATTGCTCTCTTAGTTACAGCTAAATTCCACTAAACACAGGGTTTTGCTGAGAGGTGCATGGCGCACGCTCCTCCATCCGAGCCGCATTTGGCAGCGCAGTAAATTGCGGCCATATTACGCGGCGCCCGACCGTATATCGCGGCGCTACAGCGACGGATGAGCCGTATTACTTTCAGAGTAATGAAATAATACATACGTTGGCGGTGATTGAGCACCGAGGGGCGGCCACTCGGGAAGAGCTGCAACATAAACAGGAATATAAAGCGCGAGTTATTCGCCTGTAAAGAGCACGAGTTATCGCCGCTCGGCGCCATGGCCCGTGCTCGCGAGCTAATGTTTCCTGCACGCTTTAGTGGCGAGCAGCTAACGGAAGAGTTCGCAAGTCGAGTTTAAATATTGCAGGTGTGGTGGCAGAGCTGAAATTGGATCGGTTTGGTGTGATCGAGTGCTTGCTTTTTGTGCAGGGCTGCAGGCGGATTTGTAAATAGAACTGCCTCAGCGAGATTTCTGACGCCTGCCTGGCCCTGACCTGGCGATGACCGGCATGATCTGTCAGGTGACCTGCTGAACAACCGAGTTTGGAGATGCGTTGGGACTTTTAGATTCGGACATAACAACACAACATAATCCGTAACATCTAGCAATCTGCTACAGACGTGTTGAACTTTCAAGAGACACCAATTGGAAAGTGTTATATCTCTTCTTATGTCCTGTAATCGCCCCAGTTATCACTTCATTCAGCATTACCTTTCTCGCCACCCCGCACTATAATCACCCACCATCGGCCAACCGGAGACGGACCCCCGCGCCGCCTCCGCCGCTGAGCTCGCCCTCAGAGCGGCGGTCCGCCGAGCCCGGCTCGGCTCGGCCCGGCTCAGCTCGGCCCGGCCCGGCTCAGCTCGGCCCGGCCCGGCCCGGCCCGGCCCGGCCCGGCTCGGCCCGGTGGAGGAGGCTGACCATTTCCATACGGCCCCTGCCGGCGGCTCGGCCGGCCCACAGCGCAGCACACCGCCCCGCCGCCGCGCCGGTCATGAATTTTACAAATGGGCCGGCGCCGCCACCCGACAGCCGACGCAGGGCCGGCTGGGGTCACGTGACTGACGGCTGGGTCACGTGCCGGGTCGCCGCGGGTGACGGATGGTGCCGGCCGCCCCGCCCGGCACTGATGGGCGACCCGACACCCGAGCTGCCAGCGACGCGTGGCCGGACGATCTCGCCGCCGAGCTGAGCGAGTACCCCGGCGAGATTGCCCGCGGGGGTCGCTCGCAGTGTCTGCGAGTGGGCAGTCGCGGTATATCGGGCAGAGTATCAGAGTCTATCGTCCGACGGTCTCAGCCGGGACCCTCCGCGCGCCGCTGGCTGACGTCGCCCGCCCCGGCGGCCGCTCCAGCTGACCGACAGGTGTCGTGATGAATTCGACGGCGCGCCGGTGACGGCACACCGGCCAGACGTATCGCCACCGTGTGAATGACATTTGCATGGCGTATCCGCGGCCCCAGCGTGACTTTTGTGCAGAGCGTGGTCGTCGGGTGGGAGAAAGACTTGTAGCGTTGACGGGTCGCTCGGCGCCCAGACGCGAGGACCTCCCCTCCCGAAGATCGCGCCGATCTAGATCGGGCCGGGATTGGGTTCGCCGAACTGCAAGGAGGCCCGTCCCTGGGACGTCTTTCAGCGACGACAGGCGATGGTGTAGATGCTCGCAGATCTCGCAAATCGCATTGTAATATGAGCCTATCGCTGTCTTCTGAGGCTACTGTTCCCTTTTATTGCCTGCGAACTGCATGGGCCCAGCCTTTTCATTGGCTCAATCGAAGATCCACTGTACGGCATTAGTCCTTGAAATGGAATTACTTGCTTATTGTATCACTTCCTTTTGAAGACGTATTCACATCCGGTGAAATGAGATATATGTATGATAGAGGCGCGTCTTCTTCAGGTCAATGTCAAAAGCACATCATGCAGTATCGCATGTGAATGTATGATGAATAACCATTCAGAAAGGGTAGTTTGATTGTCGTATCATCCATACATTACTCTTCAATTGGACAGTGTCATTATTTGTTGTTGCCTTCTCGGATCCATCATAGTCGATAACATTTTCATGACTGGCAATTTATCTATCTTGCCTACATGAGGTTGCGTCAGATGCTCACGAACAATAAGGACCGAACAGGCAGAGTTTCTGTGTACCTATTTCGTCAATGTCTGCTGCCCTCTGCACAGTGAGATGACTCTGCTTGTCGATTGGGCCCTCTGAATCCCATCACATCATCCGGGGCCAGCGGAGCCATGCTCACTTATGAATTACACCGTGTTACACATACTGAGTGACCTGATATTTCACCCGGCACTGGAGCCATGCATACAAAGCGCATCGCGACAACAACCTGAAGCGATGGGGTAGTACACCCATTCGGATATCATTGGTGAACAATAGCCTGTCTTCTGGTGCTCCGCCTGCTTTCCCATATTCCGTCCGTGCCCCGCCCCCTTCCAAACGGTCACCACGCCCCCCGCCTCTCACCACGGCGCGCGCGCGTCCCTCCCCGGGCACAAACAAATCGAAATTCAACGATACGTCCAGACGCTGAGACGCGTGACACGCCCCCGCGCCGAATTCGTCCGACTGTCCGCCCGCGCCCAGATAAACTGGTCAGAGATAGCGGTCAGTCATCGGTCCACAAATCGCCCGACCCGGGGTCGGTCGGCGGGTCTGACCAATGGACCCTCGCCGGCCGAGCGTTGCCGCCCGGCCTGACCGACGGGCCAGTGAGTCTAATCCCTGCCGAGCACCATAAAAATACGTCAATGATAATGTTCCGGCTCGGAAGGCTGGAAAAGACATGAATATGGATGAGGCGGCGGTCGCAGCCGGTAATGGGTGCCCGGGCGGCGGCTGAGGGCGCCGGGCGCCGGGCGGCGGCGGCGGGTCTCTCTCTGGGGGCGAGCAGCCTCGAACAGCCGGCCTGTCAGCGATCAAAGAACGGCATGTGTCGGGTCACCGGAGAGGGGGAGGTAAGGGAGGAATAGGGCAAAGGGAAAAATGAATGCAGGGTGTCAGCCATGAATGACAGAGAGAAGTAGATGTATGTAGGTTGGAAGAAGGATTAGAGCAGAGAGTATGTAGAGAGAGAGAGAGAGAGAGAGAGAGAGAGAGAGAGAGAGAGAGAGAGAGAGGGGGGGAGGCACACAGAACTGCTCTGTTTTGATTGTGCAGTGAGTCCGGTGCCTCCGGCAGTTCTGCTCTTGTTTGTGATTACGGAGCATATAATCACGGCGGCCGTTGGTTTGGACGGCACCCCCGGGCGATGTGGTCGGGACGCGTGTCTGGGAGTTCCGCCCCTGCACCGGCCCGGGAAAGGGTAACGCGGTCTGAACATTATGTGATGTGTCGTAGCACGGTCTGTACCGGTACCCCTGGGGCCTGGACTAATGTATGTGGTACATACGACCAGCCGCACCTCCAAAACACCTCCGGAAGTTCCCGCGCCGCGCCCCTGCCCTCTCCCGGCAGTGTCCTGTGCCACCGGGTCCCCTCGCCTGTCCACTGGTGACCCGCCGCTGCAGGCCCTCCCCTCCCGTGTTCCCCACACACCTGAGCGTCTCTAAAGGCGCTGCTCACGGCGCCGTGTCACCGCGCCCCACGGTAGCAGGCGGGCCGGTGTTCGGTACACGCCCGGGCCGACATTGCTCATGTATCGCCCATCTCGGCGATCTGATAGCGGCCGATGGGTCGATTGCACGACACCGGTTCCCGGCACGATATACGTCCCGGGACAGGCCGCCTAACGGGCCGCGGCTGGTCGCGCCGCCGGCTTACCGAGTCAACTGTACACCGAATGGATGCAACACCCTGATCCCACATAGGCCAGCGAGGAGTCAGCTCGCTTTGCATAGGGATCGTCATAAATCATCGCGACAGAACATTTGGCCTTGTGTGTAAGCAATTTATAATTCAATAAACCCTCCCGGTTGTAAATTAGCGGGCGGCCCAGCCCAGTACAGCCTAAAGGGACACAATCATCGAGCAGACGACAGCGACGGGGTGGTCGGCTACGAGTTCCAAGAAACAACGAATTAACATGCAGCAAACGATCAACTGCTCGGGACACAGTGAAATATGCTCACTTAGGTAACCCTCACTGTGTGTCATGCTACTCATGAGACAACTTGCATAGTTCTACTTGAAAACTTGAATAAAAAACTCATTTATTGCTGGATCCTATTTCGAGTTGCATCTCTAACATGCTCGCTCTTCTCACTGTCCCCTGTTCCGGCTGGAAATGCCAGCCGAACTGACTCCCAGATGACGCCATTATGTCGTCCCTAGGGCGGCCGCCGTGCGTGACGGCTCGGTAATATCAGATCCTTGGTGGCAGCCATTAGGTCAGCAAGCGGCGGCCCGGTTCAATTATTACCGACAAGTGGCTGACAAAAACACCGCCGCGCGGCACGCAATGCAAGCTGGCGAGCTACGAGGGTCCCTGCAGGTCGGCGGTGATGAGGTATTGAAGGAGGTGTGTGTTTGTACTTTTGTATATTTTTGCTGCGTTTAGTGTTAAACTATTTATGTAGTCAATAATTTCCATGTAATGCGGTACAGTATACCTTCAGGCGCACACAGTGGTGCCATCTCGCGGCAGCGTTACAACATAGATCTGGAGATGTGCGGTACAGCATACCTTTAGGCGCACACTGCTGTTTGTTTATTGTGGCTTTAGGGCGCGCCGACTGCAAAGGTCATTTTGCGCCCGTGGTATCCATTGACAGTGATATAGCGTCATACGAGTGAAATTCGGTACAGCACAATGAGAAACGTCCTCTCACACGGGCACGCTCTCCTCTCACACCAGCGGGCACTTACAGGCGTCCTCTTTCTCTCGACCGGTCCACCGTCCACCGGCGCCCATCCCACCTGACCTACCCTTCATGGCTAGCCCGCAGCTTATTGCAGTCTCTCTCTCTCCTTCCATTCACCCTTCGTCACAACTCGAAAAGTCATCGGTGGGTAACGATGAATAAATTCAGTTGAATAAATTCAGCGCGAAATTACGATTGTATGATTCAGTGCATAACCAGATACCTATGTGTCGACAATAGAGGCCTCCATTTCCTTTCCAGTATTCAATATTCGGGTATCGTGACCGTATATATCGTAAAACCTATAAATAACCGCCACCCACCGCAAGCCCCGCGATCACGGTGTGGAAAATAATGCACACAACACAATATCCCCACCACTGTCCCGAACCGAACTGGACAGATGATACCAACCGAACGGAATAATACCCAGCGGAGGACAGTAGCAGGGGTGAACACTTTCTCTTTCATATTTACAGAAAGCAGCCAGATCTCGAACCATCCCACTCTGAATCGACAAAGCCTACCGAGACCGCCATCGGCCGCAGACGCTCCAACACGCGTTAATCCGACTAATGCGTCCCATTTCCATTCATGGCTGGGTGCTCGGCGTTACGCGGCCATTGCATTATATTTGCCCCGGTCTTCACGCTCGTATATCATCGACTTTTCCGGCCGCCCCTGCGTGACTATCAATTCCAAATTAGATCCATTTATGTAAGGTCTCTTTCACGCGACAACAAACCGAAAAAGGTGCGGACGGGGCGGCTTTGTGGGCCGTTTTTCGGCGCGGCTGCTCCGAAATGGCCGCCCGGCCGTCAGGTGGCTTTTAGTCGCGCACAATGCCACCGCCCGGCTAAAGGATACGCGCCGTCAAAGGCGGCCCAAAACCGACAATCATGGTGGCGAATGATTTAGTCGGTCGCCGCTTTCAATCGGGGATATCGGCGGCGGCGGCGGCGGCGTCAAAGGCAGACGGCGGAGCCGGCCGACGGCCGCTCTCCGCGGCCGGCCGGCCGACGGGACGGGACGGGACGGGACGGGACGGGACGGGACGGGACGGGACGGGACGGGACGGGACGGGACGGGACCCGGGGACGGAAAGGGACGGGACGGGAAGGGGAGGGATGGGACGACGGAACGGGACGGGGGACTAGCGGAGGGACGGACTGAATGAGATTGATACGAAAAGGGGAAAGGGTCAGGGGAGTTACAGCGTCTGATAAGAAACAAACAGACCTACCTAAGCTGAGCAAATGAAAACATAGGAGGAACAAAGGACAACGGGATGAGTTCCAGCCCAAGATACTGACTAGCGCAAACCAAACGGTAGAATTATTATAAAACAGGCAAAAACTTAGCAAAGCGAAATAAAAAAGCTCCCGATCACTCAAGAACGAATGGTCCGCCTCACCCAATGTTTCTCAGCAAAAGCTCCTCTCGCCCTTGCATGTTCTCCGTTTCCCATTCGTCTGTCCCGGCGCTGTCTGCCCCTGAATTGCCTGTCTTCTGCCTACAGTCTACACGTCACTTCCCGTACCGATGTGGCTGTCCTACTGGACTTCTCCCATGCCGTCTGTCCCAGAACACTCGAGCATCGCTTATCCCGGCCGCCCCCGTCCCTGCGCGCTGTTTCGTCACGATCTGTCCCCATGCTGCCTACTCGTATCTCTCCCAACTTCTGTCTGCTCTTTGCCCTTTATAATGCGCTGTCTGTTCTTGCTCTCTGCCTCATGCTGTCTGCCGTCCGGTCGTCAGGCTGTCCGCCCCCGAGTTACCGCCGCCTCACCTGGCCCCACTCCGAGACCTGCACCCGCTGACAGGCGACACACTCGTCTTCTGTCACCCGCACACATGTGCAGCCGCCCCCGGAGTCAGCAGTGCGCAGTGCGTCTGTTGCAGAGCGCTGGGACGTGCAACAGCTGGGGTGGGCGGGGCGGCGTCAGCCCGCGGAACATGGCACTGCGCGAGCTCCTGTGGACCCCCTGACGTGCGGAGCGGTGGCAGGGACGGCGCGGTGACGCCCGGTGACGGCCGGTGACGCCCGGTGACGCCCGACGGTGCTCTGTGACGGACAGTGACGGATCGTTGACGGCTGGGTCATGCCCTCCGCCTCCTACACTATGCTCATGCAGCCTGTAGTGCTGACAGGAGCGGGGGATGCAGTTAGCAACGTGACACGCAACGGTGCAAAGCGAGCACCCAGGACGAGCACCGTGTATGCACCTCTTGGTTTCCGATTAAAGGAAATAGTTCACATTTTAACATGGGTTTTGAACTGGAATAGCAGTTCCGTAGCTTGGGCTGAGACGAGCATAAATCAGGAGCTTTTACAGCCCAACGATCACCCTAGGCAAAGATATTCTATTTCTCGTCCCGAAAAATGTGTCTTGCGTTGAGGATGTGTGCCTTGCATATATTCGCATCCAGTATGAAACGAGCATGGGTCCCGAAAATTCTTCAGAAACTAGAGCAATTATCTACGAGAACTCTAGAGAAATTCGCTCCAGTGAGGCGCTCCAGTAACAAAAGCACGAGCAGATCGCCCAAATGCCGGTGGCCGCGATAATTTCTCTAGTTTCTAAGAATTTTCGGGACCCATGCTCTTTTCATACTGGATCGCGTGTGCCTTACAGAAACTGAAAAGTTCTTCCTATATCAAAAATATAGAAAATAATCTTTTGCTGTAAAAAGGTTTTATTTTCTTTGCTGATCATTTTGAACATAAAAAATCACAAATCCATTGCAAAAAAAAAATAATTTCGTGAAAGTGAACTATTTCCTTTAAGTGGAATAACTTATCGGGAAATGGAATGTGTGTCCATGAAACATGATTCATCGTTGCATAATCCATCCGAAATATCGTAAATCGTGTGTAACTTCATTTAATTTCAGCTTCATTATTTTACTTATGCATACATTGAGATCCAGGACATAATTGCTGTGTTGAGCCGAGCTCCCGTAAGTATAGAGATGTTCTGCGTTAGGGGCGCTTACAGTTCTGCGTACCAAATGTTATGTGTATGAAGCTGCCTAGCTTATATTACTAGTGTGCGCCTGAAGTTATACCGTACCGCACATCTGCAAGCCTGTGACGTACCGCTGCCGCAAGATGTCACTACTGTGTGCGCCTGAAGGTATACTGTGCCGCCTAACATGGTCACAATGTTAGTAAAGCATTTCACATGAAAGGACGCGATCTGTTGTAAATTTTACGTAGGCAGTTCTAAACTCTGAGGAAAATGCTGCAATTAAACAGCATGCAAAGCATTTGGTTCCGTCTCAAAATAGTGGGACATCATCGCAGCCCCAGAAGGCATATATAATGAGCACGGGCAGCCACCGCCCTCAGTCCCCATGTCCTCCTCTCCTCGTCACCACCTTCACACGGGTCGGTGGGCACGGAACATCACCTTCACACGGCCTTTGACAGCCGCGTCGATACCGACGCAGCCCGCGCCGACCCGGCGCCAGTTCCGGGCCATCAGGTCACATAGCTGACGAGCCGAGCCGAGACGCGGCAGGCGCGACATACAGTCGGGAGCAGTCGGGGCCGACAGAGCCGCCGACGGGTCGTCGATACCGACAGGCGGCGCGCGCAGCCGTCAATTACGGCGGCGCTTCTCTCGGCCGACTCCGCCCACTCACGTGCTGGCCATTTGTCACTGTCGTCTTCATTTAGTTGCGGCCTCGTCTTCGTCAAGATTGATGCGTGCCGGGCCGGTAATGGCAGGCGCCGGCCGGCCGTCGACAGGGTTCGCCGCGCCGCAGCTGCCCCGGAGCGCCACTGCTCGCCGCGCCGCGCCGCGCCGCGCCGCACCTCGTCTCCGCCTACAGCACGGCTCCGGTTACTGCCTGGTGCCCCTGCGAGATTCGGGTTGGTATTTAGTGGCACTGCGGGCCTCATGTGGTGTTTCTTTCGACCTCGCTGTGGCCGACTCGGGCGCTGCCGTGACTGCCGTGAAGCTCAGAGCTCTGACACAGCCGTCGCCCACAGTCCCAGTCACCGCCGCCACCGCCGCCGCCGCCACCACCGCCGTGTCACCGTAATGACACCACGGCGGGCCACTCGCAGTGAGCTGTTTGTGTCAGGGGGCGGGCGCCACCGGCCCCTCGGTGGTCACGATTTCACGACGCCGCTGACGTGTCGCGCTCTAATTGTCACGCATGGCCGGCTGGGGAGATGGCGGCGGCGGCGAGTGGCGCGGTTAATTGGCGCCAATCCGGGCCCATCTGAGGTGACCGCTGCTGGCGTCGTGCCAAATCGTCTTGGGGACCGAGTTGGCAGCTGTGCTGGCGCCGCCCCGCCCGGCGCCGCCCCCGGCCCGCCCGGCGCCGCCCCCGGGCCGGCCCGGCCGCCCTGACCCGCCCCCTCCCCCCACCGCTCGAGTGGAGCCTCGTAGTCGTGACGCAGAGAGGGTGGGAGAGACGGACCGGGGTGGGTGTGGGAACGGCTGAGGATATATAAATTAGAAACAACATCACACTCCTGGACTGTACCTACCAATGAAAACACAGCACACCTAAAAAAGCGAGCCGAAACACGGCAGCGTAAATGTGTTAGTGAACATTCAGCTCCATCAGTTTCGAACGACTGCTTACCTTCAATACATGTGTTACTTCAAGTTTCATCGTTTGGTGCTTCTCAACCACGTAAGACTTTTTTCTGATCAAGTTTTATCCGATCAGTGCGTTATTGTCTTAATTGTCAGACATATGTTTGACATGATCTGAACACAGCCTGCACGCCTAAGCCTGTTTTACGCATGGCTGAATTCGGTACTCAATCGCCTAGTGGTGTATGACGAAGCATTTTTATTCAATGCGAGGCGTTCTGAATAGATCACCATTCCGTGGTTGGACATATCTAGAGCTTCTTTTATTTGTTTTATCAGATATGCTGAATACTGTTGGCATAAATGCATAACAGAAACTGACTGGTTTCTACGTATGCATATCTATTGCACGACATTTCATCAGGAAATTTCTATATTTACTGATGAGTCAATGCGATACCAACATGAACAAGCTCACATGTCATTGTGCCCTTTAGATATGCTGGAAACCTAATACCAATTCATCGGTTACGCCTCACATTGGCACTCATCTCCGACGAGTTAACCCTATTAGTGGCAGGCTCCTGGCTACCCCCTATTAGTGGCAGGGGGGCTGTTTACGACCCCCCCCCTTGATATCTCGAGATCTAACGGGCCGATTTTCAAAATTCAAACGGCATTCGATTTCGCTCAACGTGATCTACATTTCTACAAAATAAAAATTAAAAAATGTCAATAGGGGGGGTAGAGGGGGGTAAAAACGGGCAAATTGCAGATACATTTTAGACTGTTTATCACGGCCAGGTTTCTGAACCAATCTTAACGCAACTTTTGCCGATCGATAGAGAATGAACCAGGAATTCACATGGATCCTAAAAATATGCATTTTCAAAAATCATAGGCGGATACAGATCATTGAGATTGGGGGTACACAAAAAGTATAGTAAATAAGGTTTTTGTTGGTACTGTTTCTAAAAAGGGTGGTAATGGTCTTGTTATGTTATAATTTTCTTATGAGAGAACGACTAAAATTGTATTGGTAATGCATAGGCGGTGTCAGGGCACCTATGTTGGGAGGTAAAACATAACCCCCCTTTTTGGACGCCTGGATCCGCCTATTATAGCAAAAACGTGTCAAAAGAGGATGCACAATAACTGTATATGTTATCACATGATACCTTTTATTCACTGTTCGTAAAACTGGTGCAGCATCGTGATCTTCGCCCAAATGACTCGCTTCACGAATAGGACCCCCCAATTCCCAGTGCTGTGGAGCCGCCCCTGGTAAAGTTATGAACTTGAAATTTTCAGGGAATGTGCCCAATTTAGTTTTAGGAAAAGTCAGAAAATTTCAGCATCGTAGCTTCAGCGGTTTCGGAGATATTCCCGAAAAACCTGAGGGGTGGATAAAAACAACCCCCCCCCCTGCCACTAATAGGGTTAACCCCGAGTTCTTCCACTACCAAAGGGTTACTTGGCGTCAAAACACCATCCGAGCCTCCCACACTCTGCCCATAGTCCCCTCTGCTCTGCCCGGGCTGGAACCAAGGGTCGCTCCGGCCTCAGCGCACCGCATAATTAGCGCAAATAAATCACGATACAACTCGGCACCGCGCGCTTCGGGAGGGGCCTGGTACGTGGGGAGGGGCAGGGTACAGAGCGAGGAGAGGAATACCAGACTCTGGAGGAGACAGGGAGACCAGGCACTGAAGGTGGAACTGATGCTTGTGTTTGGAGATCGATGGTCGGTAAAATTGTGGAAGAAACTTGTAAAATACATGTTGAAACACACACACATGATTGACTTTGTTATGTTGGTCGGCAGTGATAAAGAAGCCCGGTACACCTACCTACCTACCTACCCACACACTACCTTATTACCTGAGCTGCACCTTCCTCCCAAACAGCGACCAGGAGCCCGGTGTCGAGCACTTCAGTCCGAGCGGCCCGGGCCGCGCCGACCAGTCAGCACTGCGTATAATTACAGAGCACGGACCGCCGCCCTGACGGCCAGCCGCGCCACCGCACCGGCTCTGCTGCGTGCCGCTCATTACTGAAGAATCCCACCACGTGCGACGACAAAAAATGGCTGTCCATCTCGCTCTGAGGGGTAGCCGCCGAGTGGACCTGGAGAACTGCTCGCGTCTCGCACAGAGGTAGCGGCGCGGCGCGAGGCTGACTAGATGTGTGGTGGAGACAGGCCGTGAGTGGAAACTAAAAACAGAATATATTGCTGGAATATTGTGAATTTGTTGTTTTGGTGTCACGGCAAGCACTTTTGCCGGGATAAAGCCTTTTGCTATAAGGATCCTTTAGGTCAGACAATAAATACAGCAGGCAAGCGCTTCGTCGACCATGGCAAACATTGCACTGACAAGTGACAAAGCCCATGTCCATGTGATTCATATTTGGCTTGGTGCATATGGCTGACAGGGTCGGCAATATACATAGCCGCTGGAGGTGACTGGTCATGAATTTCATATAATGGCCTTTTAACCTGCATTTTTGGTGCTGTCCACACCGCTTTTAGAAAAGTATATGAAAAAGAAGCGCCTTATTTTTAACAGATGCATGAACAACGCATATGCGCTTTATAAAGTAATTTGCAACCGATACTAAATGTCAAATTCGTTTGCAATATGAACACTTTCTCATAGTTTTGGATCGACTTTTCCCAGCTTTATGTATCTGACCGAAACCGTTACCTATCCCGCCATTACGAAACCGCTACCACAGGGAGTAAATACCACAAGAATGTCAGAAGCTTTCCGGTTGTCTCCAACATATGAATCATAATATTGGGTAAAATGTTGCGCATATGCCAGCTTCCTTTTGGAGAGAATGAATCCTTCTTAGTGCTATCGTAAGGAACGTCCCACGCATTCCTCCCAAACCTATTGACGATGGTTGTTTAGATTGGCAGATCGATGACCAAAATTGCAGCTTCTGGAAGCATCAACATGCACCCTCGCACCCACCCTCCATGTTCCTGACATGTACACCGTGTCTTGGTCTGCGGCTGCAGCGCGCCACGAATGGAGTGCGGCGGCGGGCGGCGCTCGCTGGGCCGCGACCGGCGGCTGGCCGGCCGGCCGGCGCCCCGCTGAGCTGGGAGGAGCCAGCTCGGCTTCACGGAGCAGCTCGGCCTCACGGAGCCAGCTCGGTCTCACGAAGCAGCTCGGCCACACGGAGCCAGCTCGACCTTACGGAGCCAGCCCGGTCTCACGGGGCCAGCTCTGGGCCCCTCAGAGAGCAGAGCTGCCGTCCAGTGACACATAAAGAGAGACCGAGCCTCAGAGCACGACCGAGCCAGAGATGTCCGGTCTTCGGAGTCTCTAACGACCAGTTTTGTCTTACGACTTGGAGTTCCGTGGCACTCAGGTTTGTGTATATCAGCTGAATGACTTCTGGTCTGTGATATATTGTCAGAGAGCAGATGCCACCACTAAACTCTGCTCCAAGCGTTTGTTTATCGTGTTTCTGCGTACCGTTTACTGTTTGGTGTTGCAGCTTGTTTCCCTAAAACGTATCAGTTGCGATAACTGAGCAGACTGAAAGTTCAATCGTCCGCCGGTCGTGAGTGCAGGGTGGGTTCTCCCGTCGGCACCAGCCTCCTCTGTCCGCGGCTGTTTGTGGTCGAGTTTCCCGCTCTCTCGTCTCGCGGAGCGCGCTGGGCGGAGGGCGGGGACGCGCCGGATTCCATATGAGCGCGTCCAGTTTGCCCCGCAGGTCACGCCTCCTCACGATCCGGGCACTCCCAGAGAGAATTATACCGGCGATACGGGATGCCGAGAGAGCTGCGGAGGTTTCCCAGGCACGAAGTGATCAGAGGTTCACAAATGAGTGAAGGTTGTTCGTGTTGTATCGCAATGCTCGTTTGTTATTACCTAAGAACGGTAGTATTCTTTCGCAATAAAGAATGACTTATGTGCAAGGTGCTTGTTAGTTATATGAGAAAAATCTACACAACAGCTCGTTTCTTTTGAATTGTTCATACGTCAAAACCAGCTGCAAACAACAAGTCAGCTGCATTGGGGAAACAGTTGTTTTATTCAGCAATTTAGTGACCTGCTTGGTGTGTGCACAGTGCGCACGGCATCAATGGGTGGTTGATTTGAAAAGCCTGTTGTCTGGCTGAAAAAAAAACATTGAAAACATTGTTTTGAGGATGTACAATTGCACATGTACTTGTACCGTACAGTCAGTTCTATCATAAAAAAAGGAATAAAAACCATTAAAAACTATTAACTAACCACCGCAATACGTAAAACACGCCTACATAGGCGTTGTGTATCAATCATAGTCAATTACATCTATGAACTATAACTTTGAATTTACGTTTGACAGCAGTCGTCAAATATGACAGGTAATCACCCCACCCTCAAGCACGGACTGCGCCCGTTTACATAGACTGATTCTCATACCCCGGCCTATCCACCAGTCACCTCGGCTGGCTATCGGTCCTCCTCCCCGGTAACCGCTGGGCACCAGTGCGCCCACGGCGCCCCCAGGACGCCCCGTGGCGCCCCCAAGCTTCCAGCCAGATCCATCACTGGCCGCGCGGCAAACAGGAGCCCCATTAGTATGGAGATCAGTACCGGTACTCACTGCTGGCCGATCAGTGTCAGCGGGGTACCGCCACCGGTGTTACTCCGCGGGACCATGGAGATCAGTACCGATACTCACTGCTGGCTGTTCAGTGTCAGCGGGGTACCGCCACCGGTGTTACACCGCGTGTCCTCGGCTGGAGGCACGTGCTAGCGGTGTACTTTCTCAGAAATAAGATGCAGGTATTGATGGCTCCTTTGTCGCATATCAGAGTTTGTCAAATATTAGAAAAGATTCACGTCTTGTTACTGTTGCCAGATGTCTTACTGACGTCGTCTTTCTTTGGCCAATCGTAATGATAATACGAGTAACGTATGTGCACGTGTGTGTAATGTGCAAGTGGAGCAGCTATTGACGACAGCAGTGCAGTCTTCGCCGTGGCCTGTGGCCAGAGGTGAGGATGCAGGGCGCGAGATGTACTGGTACGATGGAGGTCAGTTTTTCTAGATAGTACTTGCCTCCATACATAGTAACCGATTGCAATAAATAAAAACATACATATTTCATTAATTGTTTTTCCTTTTTCAATCTGCACATACTAGGTGATTTAAGTGTAATACCGAGCTAAACCAGCACATCTGGTGGCCAACCAACCGACTACTAAACCCATCGGCAAAAAAAAAACGACCGACTGACTGACACATTGAACGCGTCGTGATGCGTTCAATGTGCACCGTGCTCTGTTCGCCGCCGCTGCCCCCGAGTCGTTGCGAGCTATGTTTCCCTCACGCGCTTCCGTCTCCGAGAGGGCAACGCGCGCCGTCGCCGCGGGCCCGGCGGTGATCGAGTTGCCCCGAGTTCGCCTGGCGGTGGCCAGGCGGCAGTTTCCCTACCGAGCTGCCGCAGCTTGGAACGGCTTGCCGCGGGAGGTGACGGCGACCGCCTCAAGGCGACAGCTGATGGAGCATTTTAAAGTGCAGCATTGATTGACTTATAGGGGAGACCCGGGAGGTATGGGCCGGTTTTGTGAAAAGGCAATTTTCTTCCAGTGGGCAGTGGCTAGACCCGGTTTTTCACTTTGCGTACGTGAAATTGCCTTTCGCCTGCAACGTGTGCCTGATATTATGCATCTGGGATCAACTATTTTGTCTCAAGATAACTTTCAATAAATCATGTGCTTTTTCGATCCATCAAAATACACCGGGAGGTATGGGCCATGGCCCGGGAGGTATGGGCCGGTGCCATGTTTCATATTCTTTTCTCGACAATTAGAAGAATACTCGTGGCTGGTATCTACCTTGATCTCTCTAGAGCCCAGGTACCGCATAAGCGGCCAACAGCTTACTTTATGGAGTTCACTTGGGCCCATATGTATTTTGGTAAAATCAATCATACACCATCATATAAGATCAATAATATTTTTCTGTTCGAATGAAATTTGAAGTTAAATTTTCGACCCTGCGCGACAAAAATAAAACTTATTGACGGGCTCATTCCATGAAAGCATCTTTTCATTTATTTAGGATCAACGGGGGTCGGTGGCCCGAACCTCCCGGCTAGGACGCCAGCATGTGCGTAGCATCTCAGCTCATAATCTTGCAAGAAAGCTTCATATTGTCTATCCAGTCATAATTTCCATGCTCTAAACGTTATGTCAGCGATGGTCTGACATAAAAAACGAGCCTGGCTCAAATTTATTACGAATTTTCTGTATTTACCGTATTTTACTCGGAGAGGGCAAAAACGCTTTATCACCGCTCATTGCCAAAGAAGACTGAGAAAGATTTTGAAAATCGCGTGGGCTGTATAATGGAATGGCTGCTAACAGTTAACGCCGTCAAATGTGAAAAAATACGCAACACTTCTTCAAAACTGCGATGGCCCATACCTCCAGGGGGCCCATACCTCCCGGGTCTCCCCTACTCTTTTATTCTTTGCATGTTTGTGCCGATATATATATGTGCACCTATGTGTTTTTTTAGCATAGTTTTTTTTTAGCAATGTGATATTTACATGTACTGACTGGGCCGTAATAGCCACTCTGTTGGAAAAGCCCTAATAAACGAATACGAATACGAATACGAATACGAATACGACTAGTATAACGAGCGTCCATCTGAGCATCTGACTGGCCAATCGACCGACCGATCTACCGACCGACCGACCGATCAACCGACCAACTGACTGCCCAGCCGGCCGACTTACAAACTAACCAAGCAGCTGACTGACCGACCGGCCAAATGACCGACCGACAGACAAACCGACCGGCCAACCGACCGACAAACCCACCAACCTACCCACTACAAACCATCTTACCGACCGGCCGACAAACCGACAATCGGCGGCTACCCTTTGCGGTAAACAAACGGCCGCCATTAGGGGAGGCCGCGGCCTTTGAGGGGCGCTCGCCGCCGCCGCCGCCGCCGCTGGAGCTGCCGTGGTTTTTGTGCTTCTGAGGATCCTCTACTGACCGGCAGCGGTTGGCTAGAGGGCCGTGGAAGATTCAGGGTACCCTGGATCTTCCACGGCCCTCTAGCCAACCGCCGTGAGATGTGTTCCTTTCCTGTAGAAACTAGACAGGGAAGGAATACATCGAGCTGTACTGTAAATAGCAGTATGGTGATTACTGAGGCAATGGTAGATGAAAAAGAAACGAGACAGATCCAGACGCTGTCAAGGTACGTGTTTTTGTCCTCTCCTTCCAACTCTACCTTTCCAAGCAGCAGCTGACTGCGGTAGGTGTTTCATGAATTTGTTATTATGTATTTCTTGACCTTCCTCATGTGTGATAAATAGCAGCTATTACGCTGGATTTCGCAGTATATCAACAAACAATTAATGGTGACACTTGGAAACCAAATACATCAAATATTCACATAGTTACTGGCAATAGATGTCGTCTAATTGTCCGTATGTTTTATTGTTGCATTTTTCTTGTCACATTTATGGTAGCTGGTGCTAACCGAAAGGCAAAGTCATTTCATGCCGCAATTGTATACAAGAAACATCCGGTCAATGCTGCATTTCCAACTGTATCGCAGACTGATGAGATGGATGTCTAGAGGGTGCTTATCATCCTTCGTTTGTAAATACTTGTGGTTAACAGATATCCGTCTGTTGGAAAATGAAGGCGAATGCAAGTTATGATAAAACATAAAAGACATCAATTATTTGATATCTTGTTTTAGGCAGCTTTGGGAGCAAAACAAATTCTTATTTATTCTTTTGACAAGGCTCAGTGACTTCGTTGATACGCGAAATTCATCAGCATTGTTGCATACAAGTAGTTTACATCTCTTAGAATTTACAAATCCTTGAATCAAATAACTGAGGTCTGCGCTCTGAGTCTTAGGCACTCCCGATTATATTACTCAGGGTCGGGCTGCGCTGGCCGCACGGGGTTGTGGCCGCACAAAGGGCCGTGTATGACGAGTTGCCAGTGCCGCGCGGTGCCGGCGACCACAACTGCCCATTAGATCATCTCGGAGGTATCTCGGAGGCGTCTTTAGATCATATCGGAGGCGTCTTTAGATCATATCCGAGGCATCTTTAGATCATATCGGAGGCTCGGACGGTTCCGCCGGATGTTCAGGTTCACAGAATGGCGAGTCTGCGGCCGCGTCGGAGACAATGGGAGGAGCCGTGTGGTGCAGTCAATTCTGAGTAGTTCGAATATTGTTCAGAGTCCGGCGCTAAATATCGACGTAGCCAAATTAGCGGTTGGTGCAAAGGTAAGTGTTACCTCCTATGTAGCTGAGAGAAGGATTGATACTGTGTATGCTTTCGGCGAATAACTAGAGAGCGTTGGTTTCCCGATGCTTTCAGATCAACATCACTCAAACACCCATCACCGCACACTGGACGGCAGCCGGGCGACGCTGCAGAGGGACATACAGAGCCATCTGTTGGAGGGATGGTGAACCATGGACGACGGGGAATGGTCATTGACTCGAGGCAATTATTTTCGCGTTAAATGAAGTTGAATTTATACTTAACCCTATTCCTGGCGGGCTCCGCCGGGACAAGAAACTGGCGGGGGGGGGGCCGATTCGGCCCCCCCCTGAGATCTCGAGAACGAAGCAAGATAGCGACAAGCGGTAAACGGCATCGGATACGCACGGCCAAGATCTACAATTTTTACAAAGGTCATTTTCAGGTCAGGTCAAAGATGACGTCACAGGGGTCGAAAAAGTCAAAATGGCGGCACTAGACATGGATAGAGTTTTTCTCGAATAACTTTCGAATTAGTCAAGATAGGAACAAACTAAGGGCATCATCGTGATCCTCTCGTCAATCCGCATCGAATGATATATATGTTGACCTCGAAAGGTCAAGGTCAAAGGTTGACCTCAGGTCACGTGACCTCGAGGTCATTATGTATATCATTCAATGCGTCTTGACGAGCTGAACACAATGAGACCATCCACGCGTCTGTATCTTGTTCCTGTACGGAGTTATTGGCCAAAAAACCTTTGGTGACCTTTGATGACGTCACATGACCTCACAGCTGCCCAACAGCAAAACAGACCTCAAGGTAGTGAAGGTTGATCGTATATGAAGTCATGTATGGTATATGGGGCCATTCCGACCCGTTTTAGTGGTAAAAACAGGGAGTTGATTTTTCCCCCATTGACTTATAATGGGGAGGTCGCGAAATTGACCTGACCTTAGGTCACCGATATCAAAATTCCGAGATATACAAATTGCACATACTGGTACCCTAACTAAACCCTGAAGAGAAGAAATTGATCGGTCAAAAACTCTAGCTCTGGCGTGATTGCAAACTTTTCTGAGGTAGCGTCACCAAACCGCCTCTGGTGACCTGACCTGAGGTCAGATCAACTCAAAATTTTCAGACATGTTGCGTAGAAGCCTTTTAGGAAAAGTCAGAAAATTTGAGCTTCCTAGCTCAACGCGTTTGGGAGATATAACCAAAAAACCTCAAGGGGGGCTCCTGAGGCCCCCCCCCCCCGCCAGGAATAGGGTTAACATTACATAAAAGACAGATATCACATGAACGGCTTTTACATGCGTAAAATCAAGAATTTCCACATAAATCAACCTAACGACAAAGGAGAATAAGAACATCAAGCGCTCTAAAGCATCAAAACCGCTAACAAAATATATAAGCGGATAAACTCCCTGATTCCCCTCTACGTATCTGTATAAAAATAGAAACTCAAGGCATTTTGTGACGGTCGTTGATATTCATATCTTTATTGAACCGTTTGTATCTCTGCAACTAGGTATTTCTCATTGACGTCAATGCTCATTGATAACTGCTGAGGATGAGTGGCACTCTAGCTTCTGCTTGTAGGACCATGCCCAGGTAAACATTGCCTTCCGTCTACGATTGTGCAACACACCACCAGTTATCTGTATACCTACGTAAATATGTCTGTTGATATCGTAAATATGAGATCCGCTTGCGAGCGATATGAAAAAGAATCCGTCAGTCTTTCATTGCAAGCATGCCAAGAGCTTACCATCAACAAAGCTTGGTATGCTGGTGACGGACAAGTGACGATTTTGGTGTCCTATATGTCATTCTATCCATTGCGGCTCATATGATAAGCAGTTGCTGTCTGAAAGTCTAAGGCTCACGCACACTGCATGCTCTCTGAGTTCCGTTACAACTAACGGCACATGGTGTCGGAGCGGCCGGCCACCCGTGTGCCCCCTGTCCGGTTCTAGGCACCGTCCGTGACCTGACCTCTGACCTGTCGGCGGGGGCGCGGTCAGAGACGGCAGACCCGCGGCCCTGCCGAGGTGACGGACGGCCGCTTACCGCTGAGAAGGTCGGTAACACCATCCCCCGCACACAGAGAGACATCACGACTCGGGAGGCGCACGGTAATTGGGTCCATTACAAAAACGGTGGGAAAAGGCGCTGCTACTCCCTGTTTGAAGCTGCGGCTGAATATGGGAGTTGTGTGGGTGGGTGGGTTGGTGGTGTAGTCAGATGCTTTGATGTTCCTATTTTATTTCTGCTTTTTTTGGATTTTGTTCAAGGGGAAGACGGCAAATATTTTCATTTGGGTTTAACCCTCGCCCGCACATGCCATTTTCCCATCCTAGAACGCACATGGGGGGGGGGGTGGTTGCCACCCCCCCCCCCCCGCGCCATTTCGTTCCTGTTGGAGATAGAGCTTAGCAGTAAAGACCAAAAAGATTCTTTGGGAAGAGACGAATCCAATGATACCCAGTTTTACCTTCTCAGGTCAGTCATTGACCTTCCAGGTCAGGTCAAACTAAAAAATGTTGCTGTTTTGGGTCACCGTTGGATATCAAGTGCGCTGCTTATCAAATACCGATGACGATGCTGTTTTCTGGTGCCAAGCCAGCTAGAACCTCTTTGTCACACTATCCGACCAGAATTTTGCTGCTGAGGTCATTTCAGGTCAAGTAAGGTCAAGGTCAATTATATGTGTTTGTATGTCTGTGTGTGTCTGTGTGTATACTGATGTGTGCACCGATTGTTTTTTGGGTCCATATCACATGAAATCATGATCTGAGAAGCTTTTACCAAAAATGCAGTCAAAAAAACTTCACAAAAAGTAAATTCAGCTTGCCTAAAACGCAATTATCTTAGATGACCTAGGTTGACCTTGACCCTGACCTTGACCCCTGTACATCGTCGAACAACATGTTCCATGATAGGTGAGAGGTAAGACTGGCAAAAAAAGGCCGAAATCAGGGTGTCAAAAGCTCACAAGGCCCATGGCAAACGCAAGATGTTGAGAATTGGCCATTTGGGTCATGACATGACCTGAAAAACAAGGTCATATCTCCGAAACCAAAAATCACAGAAACTTGAAATTTTCAGTGGACATCAAGAAAGGATAGACGAGCAGCTATACGAAAAATCAGCCTTCTAGCTCTAAAAATGTTGAGTGCAGAGCAGAAAGACTGCCTGGGGGGGTGGCAACCCCCCCCCCATGTGCGGGCGAGGGTTAAGAATCATTTGCATCCATAGCAAATTTGAGAATGTTTGAGAACTCGCATCGAAAACCTTTGGATAAATGATATAAAAAACGTCAGCAACCAGCAACTACCGAACGTAACTAAAACAGCGCTAACCGCGCTGATGATCGTAATGTTTATTTCTACTTATCATATATCACTACAAATACAACGCACTACCGTTGTAACCAGTTCGTTTACAACAAAACTCATATCCCCAATCCCCACCTGTCCATCTCCCGACCCGAACCAAACACCCCCGGGGCTGTGGCGTATGTACGACCCACACCACTGGCCGCCTGTTGCCGTCCCCGCGTGGTCGGCAGCCGAGGGGTCCGTTTGACATAGCGCGCTGTCTGCCCGCTCTCCCTGACCCGTCCTGTTCCCACGCAGTGACCGCAGAGGTGCGTTTTTCTGCGCCGACCGGCCGTCTTTGGGGCGCCGCGCGCCGCCCCGCCCCTGCTGATTTATTAACACCCCTCAGTAATTACAAATATTGGGCGGCGCCTTTCTTCTAGCCGGTATGTGGTGGAAACCATTCAATAGACGCGAGGAAGCGGCGAGAATTAGTGAGTTATGAATGTCTAATGTTCTGGGGGCGGGATGCTTTTTATTGAATCAACATATGCGATGGGAAGGAACACCGTTGGTCTGCGTGACAAGACAGGAGATTGGCTTAATAATCACATTTGTTCATGAGTTGGAAAGCAAAACTGCAATGGGCTAGTATATAAAGAATCTACATTACTCTAAAGTATGATTTTGAATTAAGATTGGTGCATTGCTAAAACAAGTAGGCTTACAAGTACATCGTTATCACGTACTCAGCACCCGTTGTATGTATTGTTATCGCGAGGACAAACATTGCCATGCATTCCTGGCTGTGTTTTATCATGCTAAATCCCCGCCGAATTATAAGGAGCCTTTCCGCCGCTCACCATGTCTGATACGGTGCACCACGCGGTGTAACAAGGTAAGTACCGCACTTCACCTGACAATGCTGCCGGTACATATGTAGGGTCATGCGCCGTCCCTCCCGCTGACAAGCAGCAGCCTCAGCCTGTGTGTGCCGCCGGAGGCGCCGTCCACACACAAACACACAGAGATGCCGCTGATGAGTCATTATCGGTGGGGATTTGTTGAAATTCCTGCGGCGTGTGAGGTGGCTCGGCGAGGCGTCGCCCAGACGAGTAGGGAGTCTGTGTGGTTCCCTGAGTATCGCCGAGTAACGATGATTCCGCATGGGATCCCGGTGATAATAATTATATGTAAGGCAGGACCAGTCACCGCGGATTTGAATGGAATGAAAGGGAACAAAATTATAATTTCTTCAATGAAAATAAAATGCTGGATGATCAATAACAATCTTTTAGCTTCCCATCAGCACCCACTAGTCCGGGAATAATCAGGTAGCCGTAGACGGTGCGGGCACTTATCCCCTGTGCGGTACATCATCCTGCAGTCATTTCCTGTCCGTTTGAGGCGGTGACTTGCACAGCGCTGCCAGCACGTCCTGCATTAGCCTGCCACTGTGCTGCAACGCATGTCGGCAGCTGAAAACAAACCGTCCCACCTGCACGATAATAAGTGGAGTGAGATCGGGGCGAAAAGGCAGCCGCTGCTCTCCGAACGGGGGGCTGCTGTTTCACGGTTCACCTAATTGTGAACGTTCTTTTGGTCGTCACAGTGCTTAAGATTATATGCTCCAATTCGGAGCACTAATATCTGGTTAAATCGGATGTGAGAAAATTAACCCTTGCTGGCACGGGGAGAAGGGCGTTGATGCAATCCCCCCTAAGGTTTTTCGCAAATAACTTACAGAACAAGCGGCCGATCGCGACAAAACTTCCAGTACCCTTGCGTTGATCAATTTTACATGTACCCTAAAAATTTTCATGACCCTGACGCAAATGACCTTTGACCTATTACCTACGTTTCGAGACAATGCTTGGTCGGAATCGTGATTCGGCACATGTCGGCTCGCGTTAGCCGCGCGTTTGCAGTCATTTCGTGGTTTTAAACGTTCAAACATGTGCTTTGATGTTGCTCTCATGCTTAGGATGTATTTCAAGGTCACTTGAAAATTCAGGTTAGGTCATTGACCTTTGCTAGCCTCAGTTCACTTTTCGAGTTTTACATGTAGTTAGGCTAGTTTTAACATGATATTAGTGAATATCAGCACCCCGAAAACCCCATAGCAGCCACACTTTACAACGTTTTAACAGGCCCCGATTTCCCCGACTTTTGGGTCATTGACCTGACCTGGAAGGTCAACCGATGACCTAAGACCTTAAAATTGGGTATCATCGGTATCCTCTCGTCACGGGTAACATGAAAACAAACAAAAACCGAACCCTGCATAAACTATAAAGGGATACGAGGCGAAACTGAGGAAGTTCTATATGAGGAAGAACTGTCCCATAATAGCTGTTCTTGGTATTATCTCGGTACTACAAAAGCCTAATTAAAACACAGTTTATATTTTTGTCAGAGCACCACGTCCCAGCCGGAGCGGAGACGGCCTGCTGTCCCCGACTTCATTAGCTCCCTCACAGGCCTAACGCAGGTGGCGCGCTGTCCGGTACCAGAGCGTTGTAGATGTCGCCACTGTCAGGATCGATGTTCGTACCATGGCAAAATGCATGGGTGAGCTTCGGTACTGGGTACTATGTTAGTCTATGTACCTAGTTAGAATTTTAAAAGGCATTTTCCTCGATAGTTAATTGGAAATGCAATAAAAAGCAAATACTATATTGTTTGGTAATTTTTCGAACAACAGATAATTCTCAAGCCACATGAAACAATTTCATTGTTTCATGAAACAACAGTTCATTCAAGCCACATGAAACAATTTCAGGCCAAGGCCAAAGGAGGACCTCAGGTGACGTGACCCGTCCCTAAGGTCATCGCGTATATCATTCGATGTGCCTTGACGAGCTGAACACAATGAGACATTCCGCTCGGCTGTATCGCATTCCTGTAAGGAGTTATTAGCAAAAAAAAAACTTTGCTGACCCTTGATGACGTCACATGACCTTACAGCTTCCCAGGAGCAAAAAAGGCCGTAAGGTAGTCAAAATGGGGAGGACAAGAAATTGGCCTGACTTTCAAACTTTCAAACTTTCAAAGGCCTCTGTCATCCACTGAAGCTCTGACACGGTGTCGGTGACAAAGTTGTAAAAAAGCGATTTGAGGCTGGGTCATTCGAAGTGACCTGGTGACCTGACCTTGAAAGGTATGAAGTTCAAACTTGCTCCCAATATGTGGAATTGATGAGGAAAAAGTCATGCGCAAGCGGCAGTTTTTCCGCTATTAACGAAAACCCTCAGGGGGGGGGGCGGTTAAACGTCCCCCGTCGAATTCATTGGAATTTACATATTGCGTGGAACTTATTGCATTGCCTCGTGGAATTTATTGCATTGATAAGCACAATGCTTGGAATTCGCAGTTGAGCATACAGCCATTGCTGTTATGTGTGCATCGACGCGTCAAGAAAGGTATGATGACTTTACTTTCTGAGGATGCATTTAATACATACCTATACCTAGGTATGTTTTGTATATCTTTTCAGTCCCGGCCATTATCCCATGATATGTGATTTATGGAGGTTAATATACAAATATTTAAAATTTCGAGACCATGACAACGCAACTTATCAAACTTCCTAAAATATTTAACGAATCAATGACACGATAAATGACAATAATATAAATTTTCGTCCCTTATTTCTGAAATATCTTCAACCTTATGAAATAACTTCAACAATGTATAGGAATCAACCTTTCTGCAAATAACTTCAGACGAGCGCCAAAAATCTATATTTCGTCTCACATTCCAGTTATTTTTCCTTCTATGTCGTCTGCGAGCAGTAGGCGGCGGAACACTTTCAATTAACCCGCGCCCCACTGGGCTATTCAGCCATTGACGCGCCCTGCTGGGGGGGGGGGGGGGCAGATTCTGCCCCCTTCCCTGTCTAACTTCCGAACCGATGGTCGTAGAAAGACGGGGAAAACGGCAATCGAAAGCTCTCAACAAGGCAGATCTTAAGAGCATTTTTTCTTTTGCTTAAGTAGGTCAGAGGTCAGGTCAAGGTCAGGTCAAGGGTACAAAATGCAAGTTTCTTCAGAATCGGCCTTGCACCGTAGTTGCCGAAGAATGGACTGAGACTGATGGCCCAAAACGTGTTCTTAGGCTACCAAGACAATATTCGTTGCATACAATATCATGCAAAGGTCAAGGTCAAGGATAAGTCAGGTCACCAACAACGAACTATAGAAAGGGCATGTGCGACACAAGTTTCATGGGTCATTTTATTCATAGAATTCAATAAGCACACTTAATAAGTGATATGGAGCACATCTGGATGAATTTCAGGTCAAGGTCACGTCAAGGTCAGGTCAGGTAAGGTCAAATTTTGAAGCTGGTTGTTAAAACCTAAAAAGGTGTCTATCTGATGCAGTTTTTCACGACAAATCGAATGGTGCTATTTTTGTTTCCGTACGAGGTTTAGAACTTCCAAAAATAATTTCTCAAAAATGTGTGTGTGTCGTGACGTCATAAAAGCTTGAATAACTCCCACATTTTTGAACCGATTCTCCTAAAAATTGGTATGTAGGTGCACCTAGACGACTTCTCTGAAACATATTCCGGTTTTTCGATGCACTATAAATTTTGGATTTTATAATTACCTTTTTCCCAAAATCAGTTTCTTGAAAGAAAAAATTGGGCCAAAATCCAAAATTTTCAAAAAACCGAGATAGCCATTTGATAGACAGAGTAAAATCACATATAACCTTTTCATTACGTCTTCATTCCTTTTAAAAATGAAGATGTTAGCGGCGTTTGAAGTTTTGACGTTTTTTAGGTGAAAATGGCGTGACATGAGGTCACCTAAACGTCATTTTCTCAAACAATTTCTCATTTTCTCAGAACGAATTCCGACGGATTTCGTTCAAATTTTAGGGACCGTGTTAAATTGATGTATGGTAAGGTACTGAAAGGTTGACGTCGTTGGCGTAACGCGTTTAGAAGTTATTGGCGAAAAACGGGAGGGGGTCAGATTCTGCCCCCCCCCCCCCCAGCGGGGCGCGGGTTTTAATGGGGAGGGGGCACTGCTGACTTTTGGTCTCATTCTTTCCATGCAACGCCCATAGGGCTAATGTTAAAATGGCAAAATCAAGGGGTCACGGTGCCCCGGTGACCCCCCCCCCCCCCTGTTCCGCCACCTATGTCTGCGAGTAGAGACAAGTTGTGAGCACCAGCTTCTCAGCTGGGTATAGAAAACCGGAGGGTACGCCATTATATAACAAAAGATTTCAACAGACCATACAACTTGCTGGCAAAACTAGCCAGCGAGCACATCTCCAAAGCAATGCATGACGCTGGCAATCGGCTTCCCCTGTGAGGCAGCTCTGTCCTCAATCACGTCCGTTACAGGTAACAGGATGAACTGGTTTGTCAGGAAACTAAGCTCCCACTCACGAGCGAGAAATCGGTTTTAGGAAACGGGTTTTCTTGCTACATTACGGGAGGGGATTGACGCAACGTTTGTGATGTTGACCCATCAACCTGTTTGGCCTTTGTATGCGTTACATGAGCCATTTTCCTAATTAGCTGATTAATGTCGGGTTAGATAATATATTAATTTGCCTTGCCTGATACAGACTGAGGAGCCTCGGTGCTGCAACTGATAAGTGGTTTGGATGTAACAGGGATGATCTCATTTTTCCTTACGAAGCTTGAAGCTTCTCAAAAGCGTGAAGGTGAAGGGTGAGCACTGAGCAGTTTTGATTTCAGGTTTAACTTTCAATTTTGGCCATTCGTTGCTACAACGTCGTCTCCTATCAGCGTTTTACTTGAGTCCCAACACTTAACGCAAAAGCGTGCAATAATCAGAAGGTAGGAGAGAGAGAGAGAGAGAGAGAGAGAGAGAGAGAGAGAGAGAGAGAGAGAGAGAGAGAGAGAGAGAGAGAGAGAGAGAGAGAGAGAGAGAGAGAGAGAGAGAGAGAGAGAGAGAGAGAGAGACAGACAGACAGACAGACAGACAGACAGACAGACAGACAGACAGACAGACAGACAGACAGACAGACAGACAGACAGACAGACAGACAGACAGACAGACAGACAGACAGACAGACAGACAGACAGACAGACAGACAGACAGACAGACAGACAGACAGACAGACAGAGAAGCCAGGTCCAGGGCGGTGGATCGATTGCAACACATCAAAGCGGAGTGAGAGGGGGGGGGGCGTTTTAGCACCCCCTCTTAGTCGGCTCCTGGGCCACCCACAAAGCGGCTACGGCGGTAAACGACCTTCGAAAAACCGTCATCAGTCACGCAAAAGCAGTGTTCCGTATTCGGCCGATCATTTATTGAGTCAGTTCAAATGTCAGGTCACCAGAGGTCATCAAAAATTAATATTTCCCGCTGTTGAAATTCCACAACAAAGTGGCTCAGAGTTGAGTTTGTAAGCTTTACATAATGAAAATCGCGTATTTGATTGAGCTTGCACTTTCGAACGCAATTGATGTGCGGATATCCGACCTACACTCACTTAGCAAGTCATGAAGACACTTCAAGAGTATCGGTGAGTTTGAAGCTTCTTCATGGCCCTCCTTTTGAAATAAGTCTTTTCCTCTCCCGCCGCTGACTTAGCAGCATACCCAACAAACGCGCTAACCGTTTAATTTCTTCCGCTGTGAAAGTTACATAACCATCGATGCATGCTAAGGTAAGAGGCATCTTAGTCATCACAGAGTTGCACGTCTAGTGATCCCACACTTGTCTCGCGTGACCGGTCGCCATCAGGACAATCCGCCTGGAAGCCGCACATACATACACACACATCCACACACAGGCATACATACACACACCCGGCATGCCAGTGTCGTAATGAAGGGAAAGGTCCAGCCATCGACCAACCCGGCCGTGGGCAGGACCCGGGTCTTCAGGAGCCGACTGACGGACACGGTTTGCACCTCCACAGAGATAATCGCCCCTCGAGAGAGCCGCCGCCGAGGGCAGTCTTGTACCGCCGGGCCGGGCGGAGGGCGCCGCGCTGTCCACTCTCGCTCTCCGCGCCGTTCACTCTCGCTCTCTGCACCCTCCACACCGGCTCAACAGGCCGCTAATTAGCCTTCAGCCGGTAGCGAACGGTTACGCGTTGCGTAATCGCCACAGGGCATGGACCCGGGAAGACTGAGCGGCCTGCGCTTGAGAAGCGTGAGCCGGTGCCGTTGCGGGAGCGTGAAATGTGAATAAAACAGTTGGTTGGCTGTCATTCACCTGCTGAAGATTCCCCCGCCTTTCTCCTCGGCTCGCTGTTGGGTGTAGTCGGGTGACCGTGTGCTGCGCTCGACAGTGGAGCCTTGGTGCTCACATCTGCCCGATTCCGACTGAAGCAGCCGCACACACTCCACTCCTGTCGGTGTCGTATTCGGCCACTTCCAGCCCACCTCTCCAGCCTTTCTGATGGCGTAATTGTCGTCATACGGCTGGCAGTCAACAAAGCCAGCGTTATAACCCCGGTACCACATACGTGACCAATGGTTCTTCAGGCGCCGTCTGACACAACAAGTTGTGAGCCAGCGGGAGAGACGGTGTTTGCCCTAGGTTTTTGGTATTTGCCGATTGGGGTTTGCATTGTCTCGCTTTTTCCGATTTCTGGTCAGGTCACCGCAGTCACATGTTTTGCGATTGCGATGACGTTCAAACTTTACAGAGAACAGTGGCTTAGTGCATGCGGATTAGGGATTGCGACAGCTGAGCTCTCTGGGACTCGGTCAGATTCTTACGATACGATCTTGGAGCGGACGTAGGCATCGAGAAATCCTCTCGCAGAGTCACGACATCACGGCTCCAGCCGCTGGCCGGCCTGCTGGGCGGGCAGAACCGGAATTTCATCTGATGACCATCCCGAATAGTCGGGAGTCGGTATAGCGAAACTGAGGACGTCAACTTCGGAACTGAGGAACTCAACTCCGGAACTGATGACGTCACTAGCGGAACTGATGACGTCACGGATTGCGTCGTGGCCGCGCGCGATAGACATCGTGTGCCAATGAGGTGGTGTGTCACTGCTGTGACCTCACAGGGGGGGGGGGGAGTGTCCAATGACCATGAACGGTCGACGGTCGCTAACAGCCCGGAAAACTCGCCTTTCCCTTTCGGCGGGGTGTGTTTGAACGGCGGAGTAGCGGGGAGGGTGAGCGGACGGCGGACGGTGGACGGCGGAATGTGGACGGTGGACGGTGGACGGTGGACGGTGGACGGTGGACGGCGGAATGTGGACGGCGGATGGAGGACGGTGGACAGTAAACGGCGGAATGTGGACGGGGGCAGGTGGATGGGAGATGATGAGTGGTGACTGGTGAATATTATAATATTGTACATGGTGATTGGTGAATGATATTTATATTGGGATATCGTACTACGGGATGAGAGGAAGGATCAGAGAGAATCATCAGTGCATTGAATAGGACAACGTTTTATTTTATCAGATACAAGGCAATAGCCAAAATGCAAAAAGTCGCACGATGCAACAACAAGCCACAAATGCTCATTAATGGCTGCATTATCTTATGCTTAGCAAACCATCTGAGTCGTATGCGCAATAATTCCAAGAAAAGTCGTCCATCCTTCCTCGCAAAGTACTTTAGCATTCCTTTGTAGGCAGCCAGTCAGAGACATTAGACGCATAAATATGCATGTGGTAGCCAGATGAAATCCACCGGAGATTTAGAAGACGGCAGTGGCTTTTGCACCGGTGGCACACGCAGAGACCGGTAGGTATTGTATTTATTAGCTCGGTACAATGACCAATTGATGGACACCGGCCAGTGACCGGTTCCTCCCGACGTAACCGGTCGGACTCACTGCGCAGTGACCGGTCGGTCTGCCCCTCAGTGACCGGTCTGGGGTCCATCCCGCAGTGGCCGGTCTCTCCCTCAGTGACCGATCAGGGACCCTTCCAGAGTGACTGGTGCCTCCCGCAGAGACCGATTAGGGACCCTCCCGCAGTGACCGGTCAGAGTCCCTCCAGCAGTGGCCGGTGCCTCCCTCTCTTTAACTGGTAGGGGGTCCCTCCAGCAGTGACCTGCTTGGAGCCATCCTGCAGTGCCCCCCCCCGCAGTGACCGGCCGGGGTCCCCTCTTTCAGTGACCGGTCGGGGTCACGGAGCGCAGAGCCGTCCTCCACTTTCACCGTGGCCCGGCCGGCCTTGCACTTGGTCCCGGCGAGAGCCCGGCTGCTGGCCGGCCGACCGGTCAGTTGTGGACACGGAGCTGCGGCGGACACACGGACAGACCGAGCGCGAGGCGAACAGACACGCGACGTTATACACAGAGAGCGACCCGACCCGACCCGACCCGACTCGGGACCCGGTCAGACGGCGCGGCGGCCCGGAACTCGCGCATCACACAGCGGTTCGGTGGCGGAACTGCCCGCGGCTCGCTGACTGGATACCGGAGGGATTGGAGAAGCTGCTGGTAACCGGACGGAAGGAGACAGGTAGCCGTCAGGTGAGTCACCGATACACTGAGGAGGACATAAAAACGCCCCCCCCCCCCCCTCCCTCCCTCACCACCAGCAACACCTCGATGTGTTACGATCGGACGATCGTCCTAGCACGGGCTGGCTGAAGGCGCGTGGAGCTTTTCGAGTCATACCTCATTACTGAAGTGGGCAGCCTTAAAAACGACACATTCAAGTAGCTCATGACCGGGAACTCATTTATTTATGTGCAAGTCCTTCTTGAGCATTTCAAAACAAATTGCATTGCCCATATACAGCGCAGAAAGATACATGTCATTTACATGTCACATATTACATGTTACATGTCATGTATATCTGTCATCTTCTGGTTCAAGTGTCAAAAAATGCAAATTAGCCGATGACATTCTTAAAGTCGCTGATTAAATTTAGGCTCGCTTTGCTATGTCATGCATAATCACCACCACTTCCTCTATAAAGCAGCGGTCGACAGCCTTTTTTTTTGGTGTGGCCGGATGAAACATGCAGGAAGCGGTCGGCCGAGTGGATGAACCACGCCGTAAACAGCACTGCAGTTCACCTACCATGCACAATTGCACAGCAATCACATGCAACATTTGTGGGAAATACGACACTGTGATATTGAGTTGCTTTATTGTGACAGCTGAAAAAGATCCCCTGTATGGGTGTCATGTACTCAAGCATACGTTCTTAGGCAGAGTGTGCAAATGGGCAGAATCGATTTTCAATTTTTTATCAATAATGAATACGATTCGCTGGTCGGTCGCCAGGCAATGACTAGCCGAGAGTAACGACCCCTGGCAATAGGCGGAACCGGTTTAAGGCGGAACCAGCAAACCATCTCTGCTTTGAAAAAAAAAAACATATCTCTCGCTAGTCAGCCAGGATGGCATGGTCCCTGGTTGCAGGTTGATAAAACTGATCAAAGTTTATCCAAAATAATATATGATTTATAGTGCTAACCTCAAATCTCAATGGTGAATTGCTGGGCTGAACAATGCCAGGACAGTATTGTTTACGGTCGGAGCAAAATTGGCATTGCTGGTCAATGTAGTTTCAAAGGCAATATTGCACTGCACAATGCTGCTCCGGAGGTAATGTTGACTGGCAGCTCGATTTTTTGTGGTGATTTACGACGGTCAATATTGTCAGTTTCCCATGTAATGGTTGCATAAGCCTAAGCAATTGTGTGCTTCAATTTGCAACATCATCTAAAGTACTGGAAGCGTACTCATATGCACCATTAAATATTGACGATGTAGGTCGTCTTTCGCCACTTGATTGACTGTCTAAATGATAGATTTATCTGTATACATTCAAAAGGCATTGCTACGGTTTCATAGGCTTGACGATTCTCTATCTTCAGGTGTTTCAGAGGCTCACAAAGACTGATAGCCGAGAGATCCGTCAAAGCCGCTCAGCATGGTTGACCTCACTTGGAGGTCGTATCTGCTGCTCATCAATGGTATGTACGACGCGAGGTTACTTTACTAATACGGTACGACGTACGTCTTCTGTGTTAAGTTTTCTGTGCAATGGTACATTCAGTGCGTTTTGTGTCTCAAAAAATGGGATGTTACATTTGCTACGTCTCTGGGTACGGTTGTGCTGTATCTGATCAAAGGAACGTCATTTTTTCGTGCTACGTATCAGAGCAATCCAAATTGGCTGTGTTACGTTTTCATTGTCTTGTAATGTATGTTTCTCGCCAATAGGGGAAAACTAAAATGCCTTATAAACTAGGTGGCCGGTGCATGTGCAGCAAAGAGCAAAATGAGAAAATGGAATATCTCCCTGCCACTTAGGGAGGTTCATGTGAATGGAACCGCGGAGTCTATGTTTTTGTACAGTTTCTAGCTGATGTTTTGCAATGTGAACCAGTTTCCCTCATGAATGTCATTAGGGCGCCTTTTGTTGAATAGCTTGTTACACTTCACCAGCTTTTGACAGCGAACTATTCAGCCGTAGAAGAATGACGCCCGTGAATAGGTATACAAGTGGCCGATGTGCATACATCCGCTTTGACTTGATAATGCTGGAACTCAATGTTAAACTAATGTTAAAATTAATGTTAAATTGATGCATTAATGTTAACACAATGTTCAATGAAAAATTTGACTAGTTGGTAGTCTCATTTATTCCGATAAGCTTCATCACAAACCCTACCGTTTAGCACTCACTACTCAGTCTAACTCCCTCCGTCCTCCCCCAGTGTCGATATGGGCCGTGAGTGCCTGGATGCCGGCGCCCCAGTCCTTCACATTCAACGACCTGAGCATCGGGCACGAGGATCTGATCCAGCGGATTTTCACGGAGGTGTTTTTCTCGGTGCCGGGTACGGAGAAGAAGGTGCTGCTGCAGGCGGCCAAGGCGTCCGAGGTGCAGCCCACCGCCGCCCACAGCACTAACGTCTCAGAGGTGGGGACGACGGGCCTGACTGGGAAGGGATCTCGAAATCATGTTAGAACTACCTGAAACTGTGCTATGCGTCGCCGATAGTCTGGTTTTGCCATTCTATATAATTGCATTCAATATTCATCCGTGTCTTATGCACGTCAAGCAGATTATCCATTCAAAACGTTTGGAAAGCTAGCGATCACATGCTGAAAGTCCTGCGCGATGCTGTTACAGTTCAGGTCGCACCTTTGTTTTCAAATCCCCATTAATCATTGATGTCCTGCGCAGATTTTGAGCTCGCTCCCGCCTCAGAAGCTGTCGGAGGAGAGCGCCCAGGGCGTGGTACAGGCCCTCCCTGTCGACCACGTCTCCACCGAGGATCTCCTCTGGAACGTCTACAACAAGGAGATTGAACGGTTCGTCTCCGAGGTGAGCTCTGCGCCGACCCGGCGAGCGTCGGGGTGGGACGGGTTTCTTACCGTTCGGTTCAGGGAAATGGCAGCCATTTCAAACCTCTGCTCACTTCAGTGTCATTGTCTGCTATGTGTCGATCCTTATTTTCTCTCATTAGCAGAGTGGTGATAAGTGACGTATGTGCTGTTTCAGATGGGCGCCAGGTCGGGCAGATCGGACACCGGCTACCCCAAGGTCAGCCAAGGTCACCTGAAGCTCATGCTGGAGAATGTATTCAAGCTGCCCCGCTCCGACGACCGGGACGCAGGTGTGCCGTCAAACTAGATAATTAATTAGTGATTGAACTGGTGGCGGTCCTGGCTCCGCTGTCCTCAGGAGGACAGAAAATTGTCGCAATTAGAAAGCTTATGTGTTTAATTAAGGTGATTTAATCGTACGTCTTGTTATGTAATCAAGGACACAGGAACGAATTACAATGTTCTGATAGGCTGAGTTATGATAAAACATAGCATACTGTGTAACAGGTCCAGTTTCATCGGTCAGAAAAAAAAAAACGGAACGATTTCAACACTAAGGGCGTTATCTCAAGCGATTGGAACTTGTATGTCCATTCTTTTGTGTACGCATAAAGTCGCGATTTTCGTCATTTTTTATAGACACGTTCGTAAGGGAAATTGAAGGGACAATTGTCATTCGCCAACGAATCACTATAAGCTTCTGAAACGTGGCCTAACCGCTGACCACCCTCCCCAGAGCTGAAGAGTGCAATTCGGATGTACATCACGAGGAAGATGTACTCGTACAACATGCTGTCCGTCAACCACGTCTTCCAGTTCGCGCCGACTGACCTGGAGGCGCTGGCAGAGAAGCTGGATGCCAAGGATAACCTGGACGCAGCGGTAGGTCGGCCGCCCGGGGCTCCGCCGCGTGCTATCGCCATCGGGCTCATGGTGTACAGTAGGTCTACTAAAAAAGTCCCCCGCTCCAGAGGCGGCCGGCCGGCCGAACCCCCGGATTCCAGCCCCGACTCTATTGCGCAGGCCGCGGCAGCGACACGGGTCAGGTCGCGGCGCCCGGCGAGTGGGTCAGTTGGCGGCGGCCAGCCGTGGAGTGAGGACGCCGTGTGTGGGGCGCAGAGATGCCGAAGTGCAGAGGAGGGGAAGATAGTGACTCTGCACGATGCCGGAAATGATGCCTTTGTGATCTGAATTAAACACCTGCAGTGCATATCCTCCCTTGCCTCATTCCTATTTTATCATAATCCTTCAATAATCAGTAATGGCTATTCAACGCAAGCAAGCAAACATAACAACCCGTTTAGCGGCGACATCATCTCGGATAAAAAAGCGACAGTGATGATTAGAATAGACTTAACGCGAGGGCAAATCGAGAGGTATATTATGTATTACATACCGAGTATTTTATTCCCATCTAGCGAATTAAGATTGGGGATCTTGTCTAACAAGTCAACGGCCGTTCGAGACACAGATAAATGCTTTGTTTTCGGTCGCATCATTATATGCAATAATTCGAAGCGAGGTTTAACCCTCGCCGGCCGAGAAGAAGGGGTGGATGCCGCCATCATGTATTTTTTTGCGGTAGCTCAAAGCACACTGATGATAGAAGGCTGACATTTCATATGCCTTACATTTGATTCAAGCCGGATCATTTGACATCAACCACGTTTTCAGGTCAGTTCACTTGACCCGCACCCCGTTGGGGTGTGCCGAGCAACGCACCTTGCTGGGGAGGGGGGGACAATTTGCCCTCCCCCCTAAGATCTCGAGAACCACGCAACATAGCGACAAGCGGCAAACGGTGTTAGATAACTCTAACAAGGAACTACCTTGTGAGTCAATTTTTATTGACCTCGGTCAAACCGATGACGTCACAGGCCAAGTCAAATGTCGAATTTTCACGGTTTACAGGCATTTCAAGAAATGCGTTGTAAAATCGAATAAAATGCATTTCATTGAAAACCATCGATGGCGAAATGTTCGTCAAACACATATTTTGCTATTTGAGGTCACTGATACCAGGTCAGGTCATAGAGGTCAGGTCACTTAGGGTCACAATATGAAAATATCACGTTATGCATGTTTTATGGTCCATTTTACACGTCAAATACGATTCTGTGGGTCAGGCAGCCTTTGAGGTCGGTTTAGATTATGTTCTTGTGAAGGTCAGGTCAAGTTGAGTTGATATTTTTGCATAAAATGGGTATCGATTCGATGCAGCTCGTCACGGGGAGTTCAGTAGTGGTCTTTGTTTTGCGCTACGTGGTCTAGAATTGCTAAAAATTGAGTTCAAAAATTTGACGTCATCAATTTCGAACAGTTTTTTTTCGCTATAACTTGGCCAAAAAGGAGGTATCGATCTAACACTTGGTACGTATATAGAAGAGCGCAGGGACTATCACATATATTCCGTTTTTTTTTTCGAAATTCGGAAAAATTTTTGGGATTTTTTTACGTTTTTCTAAAAAAAAATCAATTTTTTGAATTTTGGGGGTTAAAGTCCCAAAATTTTGAAAATCCAAGTTAGCAGTTTTGTAGCGCCGCCTTTTGTCTACATGAACATACAAAGAACTTTAAAATTGCTTGGTAACTGTAGCTTTTGTGAGCGTTTCAAGATTTCATGTTTTTTGCTCATTTTTGCTCGAACATGACCTCAGTTTGACCTCAATAACTCCTGACCTAAGGTGACCAAAGACTTGAAATTTTGTGTGAAGGTGTCAATTGATGCCCGGGCAGGTACTTAAAATTTGGCAGCGCAGCGCGCCGCCGTTTTCTTGCTATTCAGGAAAAACCACAGGGGGGGGGGCAAATTGGTTCCCCCCAGCGGGGCGAGGATTAACTATGACAAACCTCTGCACGGTTGTCGGTTATAAAATGATGCAAATCCGCAATGCACTTAGTGTCATATAGGTAAGCATAATGGGGAAATATGGAAACTGTTAATTTGGCGTCGGAAATGATCTGAAACTATGTATACCTCAAGCATATGAAATCGTGACTTCATACATTCTTGGCAAGATCTAATGCTTCACTTTTGCATTGTTCACCTTGCGTGACGTCATTTATGACGTCACTAGCGTCATAGGAGTGCTTCGTCAATAACTCCCGATCAAAATGAGCTAGCCAGTCGGGACAGTAGCGGCGGAACACCTTCAATTAAGGGGGACACTGCCGACTTTTGGTCCCATTCTTTCCATGCAACGCCCATAGGGCTAATGCTAAAATTCCAAAATCAAAGGGTGCACCGGGGCCCTCCCCGTTCCGCCGCCTATGAGTCGGGACAGCCATCAATGGACTTCGCAAGACTTGCCGAATCAAATGTTATGCAACATGCCCTCCTTTCAACGGCTTCGTGACCTGTGTTGCCCTTACATGACATTGACCTGAGGTAAACATTGAATGGTGTGAAACGTTTTTTTAGCATGATTATGATTATAATGGAAATCAGATGGAATAGTTTTTGGATTTGTTTTTAGCTTACTTTAGTTATGAGCAAAAGGTTACTATTCCATCTGATTTTCATTGAGGTAAACATCCTAAATTGCTTCACCTAAGCCAAAAAGCATATAAATCGACGCGTCTGAGAACAGAAAACACGATTGTATCGAAATGACGATAGTGCGACAATTTTTACGGAGTTATTTACCAAAAACCGATCCAATGCCTTGGGGCTCTTGACCTGCCGTAAGAGGTCACTGATATTTTAAAATGGGGTACCAATCGCTGCGTCACGTAACGACGCAAGCGCTCGTTTTTTCCGCGATGCTCTAGCAGCTAGCTAAATTATAGGAGCTAAACATGGGGTTAGGGAATCGCTCCCTTCTCACTCGCTCTTTGGCCGAGATAGTGCTTGCAATTGTTGTTAAAATCTAGCATTTTAAGATTTCAAATGACCCATTTTTCCCGCCCGAGTCTTTCAATTCAAGGTCATAACACCAGGCCATGCGTCAAGTGACCTTACCTCAAGGAAAGTTCCTGTGCTCATCATATCTAAATACACTGACTAACCGATCGCTTTAGAACTTGCAGCGATTTCAATGGGCAACAGTATATGTATTTGAAACGTTTACTTTGCAAGTTTGACATTGTTGACAGAAAGGCCGGGTCAATTTTGAGATCGCTCAAGTCAATGGGAGAAAATTGAACTGCGCTTTAACCCTCGCCCGTATAGGGGGGGGGGGTCGAACGGACCCCCCCCCCCCCATGGTTTTTCGCGAATAACTCGCGTAAAGAGCGGCCGATCGCGACGAAACTTTCAGTACCCTCGCGTTAATCAATTTTACACCTACCCTGAAAATTTCATGACCCTGACCCCAATGACCTTTGACCTGTGACCTACTTTTCGAGACCATGTTTGGCCGGAATCGCGATTCGGCGTATGTCGGCTCGCATTAGCCGCGCGTTTGCAGTCTTTTCGTGGTTTCAAGGGTTCAAACATGTGATATGATGTTGCCCCCATTCATTAGGGTGGGTGTCCAGGTCACCTGAAGGTCAGGTCAGGTCATTGACCTTTGGTGACCTCGGTTCACTTTTTCGAGTTTTACATGTTTCTAGGCCAGTTTTTTTAGCTGAATTCGAATTTAGCAACTATATGAACATTTACGAAGTAGTTTTGGTGCCTTCGTAACATGTTACGAAGCTGTTAGAGGCGGTTGACACCTACTAGGAATACCCGGCAGGACCCCTACTGGTTGACCTGACCTGACCTGACCCGACCTGGACTAAATGCATAAAGACATTATCTGTGATCAAAACTAACATGATATTCGTGATCAGCGCCCCGAAAAACCCTAATGCAGCCACACTTTACGACGTTCTAACAGGTCCCGATTTTCCCGACTTTTGGGTCATTGACCTGACCTGCAAGGTCAACCAATGACCTAGGACCTTAAAATTAGGTATCATCGGCTTCCTCTCGTCACGGGCAACACGCTTGTTTTTTCCGCGAAGCTCTAGCTCGATCAGGGGCGAAACGGCAAGGGGGGGGGTCCAACGGACCCCCCCTTATACGTTCGCGGCTGGAAAAACACCAATACGGGCGAGGGTTAAGGACGGAACATATAATAAACACTCTGAAAACATGTGGTGCTTGATGAGATACAATACTGAATGAGAAAATTGTTTGTAATGTTGGGAGCCATCTTTTCGGTCTGAAAAGGCCCTTGCAGAGCTATGACATAACTACGAGTATATGCTCTGGTGTAGTAATTGGGTTGTGCGAGCCAGCGACAGTGATCTGCAGAAGCGAGACTGTTCCCGCATAGGACGATTGCCCTGCATAGGACGAGGTTGGCTGGTGGGGTGACCTCCAGTCCAGAGAGCGAAGCATGAAGACTAGGGGCGATGCGGATTGCGGATTGGTTTTTCCTGAGGATAGCGAGGACGAAAGGAATCTAGCACCCTTGACCCTTCCTTATACTGAATGTATCTCGGGCTGTTAAATCTTCTAAGCGTTTTTTCTCGACATCGTCAAGGTGTCATTAATAGAAATATGAAATCCGGGAGGATAGATTAAATATAGAAATTGTGGCCAACAGAACATTATCAGCTGCGTTCAACATTATCGTAAGCATGATCACACACCCAGCTTACATATGAGCCATGTAATAATTATTTTTGATAGACATGCTTAAGTTATGAAATCATCTGAAGTGTTTGTTGAGTTCCACGATAAGGATCTAATATCCTGCTATGCATCATGACCATTTCTGGTCAGATCACGTCTTTGAACGTAGGCCAAATTTTTCAAATGGCCTTTAAAGATCAACCTTTGATTCATTCGAAGCGTTTTGATAACAGGAACACGAGGCTGGTAAAATTAAATTCATGCAAGTTTGAAGCTAAAAACTTTTAAGTGTTTGTAGAAAGGCAATTGGTTTTCTCATAATACCGATAGTGGCAGTTGTTGTTCTTTACATGCTAGGCCGTTGACCTTAATTAAATCTGACAATATTATTCAGACATAGCGGTAAACGAGCTGATTGTTGTGTTAGGTTAGGCTCTTTCGGTCGATTTCAGAGTGGGAGGGATGACAGGAATTAGGGGGAGACAGGGGGCCTGGGCGGGAGTCCTGGACCTCATGCTCCGCTGGGGCCGAGCCCATCACGTGGGTTGGATTGCCCTGACACATGGATAGCCCTGGGCGGTGTTTCACGGCCCCGCGCTGCAGCACGCTGCGCTGCGCTGCTGCATTGTTGCGGCGGTTGATATGAATTCGGCTCCACGCTAGCGTTGCGAGCTTCCCAGTCTGTTAATGTTTCCATGGAAATTGGAAACCCAATGCACCGGTGCGCGCAACGCATCCTGTCCAAGCAAAATTTTACCACCGATGACCTCTGGTGACATGACCTCTGGCTCTGACCCGATCTAAAATTGGCTGAAGTATTTTTCTTCTTCTTTTTGCTACTTTTGACGCTTCACGCTACTTCGAATACTACTTAAATGCCCAAAGCTGAGTTATAAGAATGATGCTCAATCCCCATTTTCCCTTCAACAGGGCGTGTCTAGGCATTCCTGTGGGGCACGGGCTAACAATGACTATCTCATAATCATTGTGGCCATGAACATCTACTGCCATTCTTTAACACCGGTTTCGCTGCGCTGAGCGGTGGCCGTCCCGTTTGTTGGATTCTACTGGCTGGCGGAAAGCGTTACCGGCCGCCCGTCCACCGCCCGCGGGCCGGACCGAGCGGTCCCGCTGACCCAGCTGACCTGAGCCCGGCGCGATATGGGACAGGCAGACGGGGGTTCGGCTCAGCGGAGGCAGCGCCCACTGCTGGTGGGGACTTTTTTAATAGACCTACTGTACGGCACATTTAACTTGTAAAACAGTGATATCTAACGCTCGATCTCTGAGGTTTTACCCTACGGCAGTGTCCGTTGGGAGCTGTGCCACATAGCCACTAGGCCTAAGGTATGTATGGGCAGAGATGCATTCTGCTTTCACTGCAGGTACAGGACAGGTATCTGATTATCATACTTTCAACGAAGCCTTACAACTGATCGGGCCCATTATGCAAATATCCATGCTGGGCAAAATCAGTAAAATCAGCCCGGTTGCACTGAGCGGAAAGTGAACGCACTATGCGTATCCTAATCTTATCTTCATAGTGATATCCTGGCCTATATGTCCTGTAAAAAGGCTAGTGAGTGCCTGTAGCTTCTGGCTTGTATCCAACATGAAATTACAAATTTACCGCGTCCGTGTTTGTAATGTGGTGCCTATAAGTTTCAGTCTACAAATCCAGAATCGATTATTCTACATCAGGATAAATCTGTATCTGAATTACTGAGTGCCTAGGTCCTTGCGAATCATCTACTCACCGTTGCACCCCTCACCCCTCCGCTCCCCTCCCCCGGCAGTTGGAGGTGCAGGCCCAGGGACCGGAGGAGCCCATCGGCGTGAATGTGGTGGGCGTGCTGCCCGGCCGGCGCTGGGGCACCCCCGACGACAAGCTGCTCATCGTCGGAGCGCACTACGACACCGTACCGGATACGCCTGGTGAGTGCAGGGCGGGGAGACACCCGGTGACACGGAGAGAGACACGAAGAGATAACCAGTGACACGGAGAGAGACACGAAGAGACAACCGGTCACACACGGGGATACCCCAGGTGACACGGGGACACCCGGTGACAGAGAGACACCCGGTGAGTGGGGTGGGGAGACACCCGGTGACACGGAGACACCCGGTGACACGGAGACACACGGTGACACGGGGAGACACGGAGACACGGAGACACCTGGTGACACAGAGACACCCGGTGATGCAGAGATCCAGTGACACATAAAACCGGTGACACCAATAGACACCCAGTAACACGGGAGAGACACCCGGTGACACAGAGAAAGACACACGGTGACACAGAGTTCCCTATAGCCAGTGACGGGGAGAGGCCTGGACTCCGTGCCCGCGAAAGGTGGTCGGTTTGGTCTGTTGGCATTGCTCGCTCGTCTCGGTAGCTGTGCAGCCTGCAGAGAAGCGGTTACAGGAGAATGTGAATTGTGAAGCAGGTTTTCGTTGCACAGAGGAACCGGACAAGGAGATATATTTTTGTCGTTTTTACAAAGACTAATTTTATGTGTTTTTTTATTACGAGCGAGCGAGCGCAGCGAGCGAAGCGAAGTCTTTTCAATATAACGGAAAAATCTCAGTATGAGCGGCCCGGCCCGGCCCGGCCCGGCCCGGCCCGGCCCGGCCCGGCCTGTAACGCTTTTGAGAGGCTTATATCTCAGCAACCGCTGGGCCGAATGGCCTGCGGTCTTTTTTGCTGGGTAGCCCCATCCCTTCTACCCCGTAATTGACTACTTTTGATACATCTCAGTGACCGCCGTGGCACGTGCCACGTGAAAAGTCAAGGGTGTTCAAGCAGTTTTGCAAAAGTAATGATTTTGATAGGCCCATATCTCAGCAGCGGCTTGAGCGATTGTCTTGCTGTCATTTTTATAGGTAGCCGCATCCCTTCTACCAAAGGTCGGATACTCTTCATCTATGTGAGTGACCCCCACTGCACGTGCAAAATACAACAATAAGAGGTGCCAAATTTGTTCCCATTTCAGTAACTCGGTAATTACTGGGGCGATTTCGCTGAAACTTGGCATACAGGTAGGCACTCACCAGGCAATGCATTCCCATGTGTTGCGGTTAGGGTGCTACTGCACGTGCGCATGTGCATGGGGCGTTTCCAGATCTCGAGAACGGCTGGGCCGATTGCGCTCAAATTTGGTACACGGTTGGGGACCGGTTAGTAGGGTGCCGTGCAAAAGTCATTTTGGACCCCGTTTGCACGTGCACACGTGCAGAATGCCGCTTCCAGATCTCAGGAACGGCTGGGCCGATTGCGTTCAAATTTGGTACACCGCTAGCGACCGGTTAGAAGGGTGCTTTGCACAAGCCCGTTGGAAGTACCCTCTCGCCCTTCTGCACGTGCAGGGCTCACTATATCGCTCGCTCGTTCTTCGCCCAAAAGGCGTTTTACTGGTTGTATGTGATTGTATGTGTTATGGCCAAATTATGTGTAGAGACTAGAGAGACACGTTTCTTACTAAACCAGTTATCGCTCGCTGATGCCATCGGTCTTACGTAGAGAACTGCGAACTGTTCTTAGATAATTTATCCGGTATGCTAGGCCTCCTGCTCTTCGCGGACATATTGGACGTTAAACATTTGTGTACTTGCTCTGGGATCAGACTCTCAGTGGTATGTCTCTGCACAAACTTGCACTCGGGCGATACCGGTATTTGTTGCTCAATTTTGGGATACAGTTCACTCCCAATCTGTGCTCTGGCTATTTCATTTTCCAGATATGTTCGCAAGTGGCTACCTGGAAACCTCATAAAATCAGTAACTATGTTGAAATATCGTCCTACAGGACGACGGCCCCGCTGAGTTCCATCCAGAACTCGTGACGTTCCCAGGGTGGAGATCCAGATCCTCGTCTCCGAACCGAATTGTAACTCCTTCTCCCCCAGTCCAGCTGAGCAGTGAGTCCCGTGTTTCGGTCAGGTCTGGACGATAACGGCTCGGGCGTGGTGGCGCTGCTGGAGGCGGCGCGCGCCCTCTCCGAGGGCGGCTGTCGCCCTGAGTTCAGTGTGCTGTTCGTGGCCTTCGACCTGGAGGAGCAGGGCGGCGCCGGCTCGCTGGCCTTCATCCACCACGTGCTGTACACGGAGGTCCTGGCGCCGGCCGGCTGGCCCGCCGTCCAGGGCGCCTTTATCTTGGACACAGTGATGAACTACAACACCACGCCCAGCGCCCAGTCGGTGCCCATTGCCTGGATGGAGCAGGTGAGGGAGGACAGGGCAGCGAGGGAAGGGGAGGAGAGGGGAGGGAGAGCTGGCACGCACTGTGGCCCAACAGCTGACCGCAGCTCGCGTGCCGCCGTTGGGTAACCGGTCACGCAAGCGCGCGGTGCCGAGGAGTTACACATTCTGAGGTCTGCGTGACGCATCGTTACGCGTGGCTACGTGGATGACGTTTGTTTTAGTAGGTAGTTGCCTAATAAGCGCTGTCAGGATTTCGGTGGTCGGTTGATCGATGTTTTGAAGCAATCACGAACTGCTTATATCGTTGTCCAAAAGAGCAAAAGGTTATTGTCGTAAGCCCTCAGTTTACAGTCAGTGATCCGCAGTTAGGGACACCAAAAGGCAAAGACATAAGCATATACAGAGCGACCAAACAATTCTGAGGACCAGACGCCTGAGACCTTAAACTGAGTGGCATAAATTAAGCCATGGAATGTCTTGACTTTGGAGAAAGTTAGCCAGGAATACATAGAACCGTGACCAGTTTTGTGATCGCGAGAGCACCAGTCGAGAGGAGCGAGGAGAAGCGAAGCTAAATGCCGCACACGTGCGCTGGGACAGCTGCACTTAAAGGGACTATCCCACCTTCTAAAATGTTGTTAAAACCAGTTAAATTGTGCCCGACTTAATAGATTGGATGACCAGGAACACAGTTCTGGCATTTATTTTTCATTAAACATCTTAGGCTTCCCATATTCCAAACACAAACTTTCAAATATGTGACGTCACAGCCGAAAATTACCTCATTCCCCAGGCCACATTACTGTCATAAAGCTGATTCTTTTTACTCTGTAGGCACCACAACAAAGTTCAGACCAAGTTTTAAGCGATTTTTCAACGAACAAACCCATGTAAATCAGAATGACTAAACGAGGTGACGTCACACTAACGGTCGCTCCATGTTGAAGATAGGGCCTTGTACAAGGCCCATTTTCAAATGAATGGAACGAATTTCTTCAACACCAAGAGGCCGCGGGGGTTGCAACCTAGATAGATAGTGGTTTCTGAACCTCGCCGCAAACTTGGCTATCTCAACTCAAACCCCATGTTAAAGGTGGGATAGTCCCTTTAACCCGCGCCCCGTAGGGCTACCGGCGGACCCTACCACCCGTAGGGGGGGGGGCCGTTTCGGCCCCCCCTAAGATCTCGGAAAGTTACCGGCCGATTTTCAAAATTCAAACGGCGTTTGATAGCCCTACCCGGGAACTACCTTGTGACCAAATTTCATTGACCTAGGTCAAACCGATGACGTCACAGGTCAGGTCAAAGGTCAGGTTTTCACCGTTCACAGGCAATTCAAGAAATGTGCTGTGAAATCGAGTAAATTGGCAATTTATTGAAAACCATCGATGGTATATTGTTCGTCAAACACATACTTTGCTATCTGAGGTCACTGATACCAGGTCAGGTCACAGCGAGGTCAGGTCACCGGGGGTCACAATATGAATGTGTCGTGTGATACATGTTTTATGGTCCATTTTACATGACAAATGCGATTATGTGGGTTAGGCAGCCTTTTGGGCCAGCCTAGGTCACGTTTTGGTGAAGGTCAGGTCAAGGTCAGGTCAAATTAGGTCAAATTTCAAAGTTGATATTTTTGCATAAAATGGGTATCCATTCGATGCAGCTCGTCACAAGGAGTCTAATGGTGGTCTTTGTTTTGCTCTACGAGTTCTAGAATTGCCAAAAATTGAGTTTGAAAATTTGACGTCATCATTTTTGAACAGTTTTTTCGCTATAACTTGGCCAAAAAACGAGGTATCGATCTGAAATTTGGTATGTAGATAGAAGACGGTAGGTACTATCACATATATTCCGTTTTTTTCGAAACTCAAAAAAAAAATTTGATTTTTTGGCTAATATATAAAAAAATGCTTTTTTGATTTTTGGGGATCAAAACTCAAAAAATTCAAAAATTCTAGATACCTAGCAGTTTTGTAGCCCTGTCAATTCTACACCTTTTATGTCTTAATCATTTTTCTGTATCTTCAAAGCTGTAGGCCTGACAGGTCTTCTCGCGAAGGTCTTTTTTCGGTCGAAAATGACAGAACATGACGTCACTCTGACGTCATTTGTGGCCAACCTATCACAGCCTCTGGAAAAATTTTTGGTCACAATGTGTAAAATTGATGCCCGGAGGGGTCCTGAAAGTTTGGTGGCGATATCTCCAGCCGTTTAGGAGATATCGACCGAAAAGGACAGGGGGGCCGTTTCGGCCCCCCCCCCCTACGGGGCGCGGGTTAACAGGATCTCTCCGAACAATGCACCCTTTGACAGCGCACGTATTGTTTCGATCTCTGGCAATGCTCGTTGATATGATAGCCTATCTGCAAAGCGTCAGCGAGACTTCCATATATGACCGTATTGCTAAACTTGGTAATAAAATCTCTCTTTTGGTCCTACCCTTCTGAAAGTCTTTCCCTCATGATTAGAAAATAGCGTCATTCAACTTTTACCTTCTCCAAATGCAGGCAGGGATATGAGTGTAAGACCGTTCGCAGCGCTCAAGAATCTATACCCCACTGCTAGTTTCCGCTCTAACTCTGTGCGTCTAGTATACCCCACTGCGAGTCCGGCAGCTAGTATACCCCACTGGCCGGCAGCTGAGAGGGACGGTGGACCGGATCGACCGGCGCGGCGGGCGCGGCGACTTCCTGGCCGCCATCTACCGGCGGCCCGTGGAGGAGCAGCTGGTGGACGCCTTCAGCGCCCACTACAGCACGCTCAGGGACTCGTACAAGTTCTCCATGGAGCGGTTCGACGTCGACCTGCCCGCCAAAAAGCCGAGCGATGAGGTGCTGTTCAAGCACATGGACCTGATGCGCTCCGACCACAGCCGATTCTGGTGAGACGACGGGAGAAAGTGGGGAACACGGTCCTGCCACAGGGCTATGGGAGTGACAATGAGTTTACGAGGTGGGACTTCCATCTCTCACGCTGTTTCACCGGTAAATGCAGCAATTTAACCCCGGCATTTCATTCCGTGGTATTGAGAGCCGCTCCAACTCGTTCCTCCTACCCCGCCCTCTCCGCAGCCCCCTGACCCCCCCCCCCCCCACCGACCCGCCCCTCTACCGCAGGTACGTGAGCCGCGGCTCCCAGAACCAGACAGAGGCGCCGGAGACGATCCCCGCCGTGCTGCTGACCGACACGGGCCCGTACCGCGGCGCCATGGCCGCCTGCTACCACTCGCCCTGCGACGACCTGCCGCAGCTGCTGCAGGCCGGCCCCGAGAACCTGCCCTTCCTGGCGCACACCACGCAGGCGCTGGTCAACACGCTGGTCGACCTCAGTGGCGCCACCTGCAGCGGCCGGCCGCTCACCGAGCCGCCGCCGCCGCTGCCATCTGTCGGCAAAAAGGCGAAATGAGATGCATATCCTGACTGAGGGTTTGGTAGATTGACTCGGACGGTTGGCTGTTGGCTTCGTGATTGGTCGTTGACTGGGGGGGAGGGGACAGGGAGAGGTGGAAAACTGCGTCATCTTCGTTATGTATTTTTATATTTGTGGTTTGTTGAATATTGCATATAGTTGATCCATGGCACAGACGGGATGTGGGGATTCCGGCTGCGCTTACCCATGCATGATGCAATGCGTGAGAACGGCGTAGTGGAGCCACATGACTTGGGCCAAACTTCCCCAGGTCCAGACTCCAGGCCTTTCTTTCCCAGCCGCCTTTCCCAGCGAAGTTGGCTGGTGAATTATTTACATAGCTGCGCAGTGGCCAATATATTTAGCTGGGGAGGACATCCGCCTCTTCAGCTGGTTTAAAAGGTCATGACCTTTCAAATCATGTTACGGACTATGTTACGGACATGAATGTCCGTAGCATAGTTAGAAGTTTGTGCGCCGATCTAAGCTGGATTTATTAGTATCTTATTGTGGTGTGGTACATAGTACATACCACCGACAATGACTAGCCTCAATATAAAAGTTACCAGATATTACGTGATTATGGTAAGGATACAATCACCAGGGTATTTTGGAATGAGGCGAATATGACACTTACAATGATAATCACTCATCACCGAATTATCATTAATCTGACCGATGAGATATGCCCCAAATACCGTGACCTTTCCTATTCATTGAAAGATGCAATCTCAGTTTTACTTTACCTTATTTTAACGATCAATGACTCAATCAACCGTAGACCTTGCAATTTTTATGCAAGCACCTTTTGCATCGTCTGGTGAACGGAGAGTTAAAAGACACACAAAGGAATTAGTTCTGAAAGCGACGCACAAACTTCTAAGAGCCAGCGTGAAATTTAGTTATGTTTCACTGAAAATGCATGCTGGAGAAGTACATGAACTCAGTATAATTTTGACTTATGGCACAGCTATGTAAGGGACCGAACAAGGTCGCACTATTTACATTTGCCTAATAATTTTGTTTTCCCAACAAACACTAACTCAAGTAGGTACTGAATGCGTCGCATGTTGTTTAGGTCATGACTAATTACTCAAGGATATAAGTGTTGTATGCCTGTATTGATACATATTACGTGTATGCCTATACCTACGCTTTATATGCCTATATCGATGCAGAGGGTGTAGAACGTACGTACACTAGGTCATGAACACACCTTTCTGCAGTGATAGGTACAGTTTATTGTACCGAATATGGATACTGTTAAGCCGGTGTTGCGCTATGTGACCCCAGTTGTTGTCAGCGGTGTTAATTGGCTGGTTGAAATGTTCCACATACCTATATCGGTACTGTGTTTGATCTAGCTCCCGGTTCTCACTGCTACCAAGCAGTTGATAACGTCCGAAGACTGTTACCTCGTGTTGCAGGTGCTATAGTCCGACGTATAGGGTGTTCACTAAAAATTGACACAAACTTTGAATGACTGCACATCAAAAGTGAAGCAAGCTATTACGATGCAACTTAGCATGGAGATTGCACATCAAAAGTGAAGCAAGCTATTACGATGCAACTTAGCATGGAGATAAAAGGGACATTTTTGTATCATACCGAACATAAAATTTCATGGGTGTAATGAAAACAGTCGCGTTGGAGGTCGTTTTAAATAAGGCCCACCGAAAGCCAATTGGCACGCTTTCCCAAAATAGTACGTCAATGGGAGAGTCTGGCACGTACAAATACCTAATGAAAGCTTAAAATGTCGAAATTAGTTACATACCGCACTGGCGGATCCAGGGGGGGGGGGCCACGGGGGCCATGGCCCCCCCCCAAAGGCCTAAAGTGGCCTGTTTGGCCCCCCCAAAACGCCAGAAAAATTGCTAAGAAAATATACCTTGATGGAGGTTTTTAGCCACTTGGTGAAGTAAAGCTTTCCACAGCATAATATGGAAGCAATATTGTAGCAGTGAGGGTCAGTCAAAAGTTGCGCGAGCGGAGTCGACCTTAAAAAAAAAGACTGTTGTTGGCACGTGTTTATGGCGCGGCAGCTGGTAGTTGGCGGTGTTTCGCGTGGTGTGGCATCACTGGCGGATCTGGGGGGAGGGGGGGCACGGGAGCCTGAGGTGCCCCTGACAGGCCCGTGGTGCCCTTGCTAGGCCTGTGGTGCCCCTGGACCCTGGCAGGCCTGTGGTACAGTCCACAGCAGAAGTAATGTGGGGTTTCAGTCATGGGTGTGTTCTGCTTCTGAAGCTTAGGAACGATTAGCCAGACTACGATGAAACTTTGAATGTAGCTTATATGTATCGTCACCCTTGCAGCTGCAACTTTAGCTATTGACATCTTCTTTTCAATCACTTCGCATTAAACAATCGCCAGTCAAAGCCAACCGTTGAGTTTGGTAAAACCCTACATTACTTTAGCGGTGGGCTGTACCTCTGGCGGGCCTAGGGTGCCCTTGCTAGGCTGCTGATGCCCCTGGGACCTGACAGGACTGTGGTGCCCCTGACAAGCCTAAAGTGCCCCCAACAGGCCCGTGATGCCCCCGACACGCCCAAGGTGCCCCTGCGTGATGCCGTGATGCCTGCGAGGCCGGTGGTGCCCCCTGCGAGGCCGGTGGGGCCCCTGACAGGCCCATGGTGCCCCTGCTAGACCGGTGGTGCCCCTGGCAGGCCTGTGGTGCCCCTGCTAGGCCGCTGGTGCCCCTGGGCCCTGACAGGACTGTGGTGCCCCTGACAGGCCCAAGGTGCCCCTGTAAGGCCGGTGGTGCCCCTGTAAGGCCTGTGGTACCCCTGCTAGGCCTCTGGTGTCCCTGACAGGCCCATGGTGCCCCTGCGAGGCCGGCGGCGCCCCTGGCAGGTCTCTGGTGTCCCTGACAGACCTGGGGTGCCCCTGACAAGCCTGTGGGGCCCCTCACAGGCTCGTGGTGCCCTTGCTAGGCCTGTGGTGCCCCTGGCGGGCTGGTGGTGCCCCTACTAGGCCGGTGGTGCCCCTGACAGGCCTGTGGTGCCCCCGGGCACCAAGGGGGTCATGACCCATGTGGCCCCCCTTGGATCTGCCACTGATGCATAATATATTGATTTGTAAAGGCGTTATGGCTTATGCAATATGCAATTGCAGGCACTTGGTATCCCTCACTTATCCCTCATTGGGGGCTCTGGCGGGCTCCTGAGGGCCCACGTCTATCTCCGGGAGCCCTAGACAGGCTCCTTTGGGTCCTTTCAGTCCACTATAGCATAAGAGGTCTCCATGCGAGTCCTATACATCTGAGGACGTACCCTGACGTCTGAGGTACTCAACTGCAGCTCCAATGGTCTCTTACACTGGCGGATCCAGGGAGGGGGCATTTAGGGCCATGCCCCCTTCCCAGAGGCCTAAAGTGGCCCGTTTTCCCCTCCCCCAAACGATAATGAAACATAGTTCAATCAGGGCGTGGCCCAGGAGCCGAGTTAGACAGGGCTGTTTTACCACCTCCCGGCCCGCAAAGGGACCCAAGCACTGACTCGAAGCGGGTTAAAGAGACCCTCCCACCTTCAAAAAAGTTAATGAATTGGCATGAAAGTGATGTCGCTAGGTTCAGAAAGGGCGAAAACGAATATCTACCAAATTTTATCGAAAAATATTCACCGGTTTTCAAGAGATTAGACTTTTATTTTTGTTTACTTTTTGGGATATCCGCTGCTGTTCCTAGCGACTTTATTTGAAAGTGCGGCATTTGTTGCGCGCAAAGCAGCCTATACCACCGCATGCTACCAAACGTTTTAGTAAAATATTAAAAAATCATTAGATCTCCGCTGACGTCACACATTCAGAGGGGTATCCAAAAGCATTAGCCCCTCTGAATCAAAATGCTGCAATTTTGAAATTCAATATTTCCGATTTAAGGCATTTCTCGATGTTGTGAGTGCGTGCGGAAACCGGTAATTGTGAGCCAGGGGCCCCATTTTGGCCATCTCAGCTCAAATCTAATGTTAAGGTGGGAGGGTCCCTTTAACTGGTCGATAAAAACAATGGTAAGTGTTTACAAAGTAATATAAAGGCATGGGTCGGGTGGGCTACCATTTATATATTTTTCTTTTTAGTTAAAAAAAATTCATAGTGTCAGGGCTGTGACGAAAAATAAGTGGCCTAAATCCGATGAGAAAACAGGATTTGGGGGTACCCTAGGTTTGGCTCCTGCATGAGTTGGCCCCCCCCCCCAAAACGCAAGCCTGGATCCGCCAGTGACATACCGTATGGTGGGACGAAAGTTCTAGTGGGTGTGGGAGTCAGAAAATCTGAAGTGGTGCAAATGTGAAGATACTGACGAAAGGAAAGGTCGGGGCCCCGAAAATGCACGTGGAGGGGCTTTTTGGCACCTCACGATGCAATGCTGCCGATCAGTAAGGTATTAACTGTGCCTAAGCGAAGAACATATACCACACCTGAGGCTAGGATGAGTTACAACCGGCATAAATGATTTCTCGAAGCGACTGGGAACAACATAAGGCAAGAAAAGTAAATAAACAAAGGTCAAGAAAGCGCCACAAATTGCAGAAAACGACCGATCTATTTAAGGAAGAAAAATCATGTTTTTGTCAAAGGGCTACAATTTACTAGACAATGGAGTGTTCTGTAGTGATGTTATCAATGATACAAGAGCTAACGTCCATTTAGCATCCTAGCTAACGCTGGATGCCGTGGTACGTGTGTTATTTCAGAGCATATCATCAGTTCGACTTTATTCCTCCAGGCCGGTCCTTTACAATATGATACTTTCTGAGTCAAGTGTATTATTTAGCACTAGAGGTTCATGCAGAACAACATATGTAACCAGAAGGTGATCTTCTGGTCCGACCTCGCGCCAGCACACTAATCAAGGGGCGCCTTGGGGGCTCCGGCCGATGTAAAAATTGCATGATTGAAACAAGGCCCGATAAGCCATTTGCTACGACTGAAATTAACAAATGAGTATCTAATGTGATTTGCCGAAGGCTATTACGTATATTGGTGTCTTTAAATTTGATACAAAATATCAACTGGCTGCTCATTACCGCCATGAATTGGCCAAATTCACGGTCCACTGGTGCCAGACCTTGTGAAAACACTTACAAGAAAATGTCCAAAAAATGACCTACGGGAATCAGGCAAATCTGTTGACGCTCAACGGTTTGCAGCAGATGCAATGTGCATTACAACAATGCCTCGTTTGTTTAAATCGGTACATTTTTACCGAAGATACAGCCTGCTAAACCTTGTCTCAATTTTTAGTGAACACCCTGTATGTTTGGAGCTAAGTATGAGTGCTCGCTCGAGCCACTGCCGAAATAAAATACAGTTATTTTAACCACCGAAGTTTTGTTTTTATAATTGGAAAGGCGGATGCTTGTGCAAGTGTCACTTTCGTGGAGGAGCCCGATATTTTATCTGAAGAATGGTGTGAAAAAATTGTCTGCATGTACGTTTTAGAAGCCGTGTAACTTAGACATATAACTTAGGCCGTGTAACTTTGTAGAACAACTTTAGGCAGCCATATTTTAGGAATATGTTTTGGCAAATTAGGTCAAATTATGATAAATTTGCTAATTCTAAACTATAAAACCAAATAATGAACAAAAATTCAGTTTATAAAACGTACTGCAGCGTCCCACCAGCCGTGTTTCCTCCTGCCCGACTAAATAGTCCAACTCTGGATGAAAAAACGTCTCCGCGGCCAATGCACCGCATGGTGTCACTAGCAATCAATAACGCTGGCGCCAGCCGTCATGCGTGTGGTGTATACGTTGACAGGTAGTGAGTTTTGTCCCCCTCTGCAGTTCAGTGGCAGTTCAGTGCACGCACTGGCAGTGCGGTGTAGGGAGGGGAGCCAGTGCGGCGGCCCGCGCGTGTATGATAGTGCTGTGCCCGATGCGCCATCCTGTGCCAATGAGATGCGAATCGCCGAGACATTCGCTGGCGGCGGAGTGACGATATCACAGGACGATGCATCATCATCACAGCGGGAACCTGATCGGCAGGATTGCGCAGGAGGTACCGAGAAGAGTAAACCTTTTCAACTGATAGCAGAGTTGGTGTATGCTGTACGTAGCTCTTCCACATTGTATATACATTAACTTACATTACGAGCCTACATACGAGAGCACGTATACCGGGTGTCCCAAAAGTAAGGTCATGATTTAAAACTTAAATATCTCGAGAAGTAAGAGTCCGAATCACTTCCAATTTTAACCCGCGCCCCAGTGGCGGTCTCGGCCAACTTCGCCCTAGTGAGGGGGGGCATATGTTACCACCCACCTCTAACTCAAAAACTAAGAGGGCTAGAAAGACGCGGTAAAAAGCAGTCGATAGCTCTCAATTCGTACGTTTGAAAGTGTTTCGGTCATTTTTCACCTTAGAGCAATATTGGGGTCACCAGAGGTCATCAAAGGTCAAAATTTGCCAATTGTCATTATATTTTTCAGAAAACATGCCGCTATCTCAGGAACTATGGTAGCTAGAAAAACGCATCGAAAAGCAATCGATAGCTTTTGAAATCTTCTTTTGAAACAGTCATTATCAATATTGTCTTCAGGTCAACGGTTTAGCCTCCAGAGGGCAAAAACTCTAAAAATAGCTGTTTTTACGAAAAGTGTTTTTCGACAATAACTTTCGACTACAAAAAGCCACGACATTTCTATTGCCAGAATCGTGCTCCCCTCACCGAGACGCGTCGAATGAACTATAATTTGACCTTCAAAGGTCAACTTAAAAATTTGACCTCAGGTCAAGGTCATGACCTGACAGGAAAAGGTCATGTTGCATATCAGTCGATGCGCCTCAACAAGACAAACACAATGAGACCATCCCCAGCGTTCTATCTCTTTCCAATCGCGAGTTATTGGCAAAAAACTGTTTGTAGCCTCAAATGACCTCGGATGACCTTTCTAGAGGCTATCAGCAAAAATGACACCTTGGTCATCACGAGTGGACTAAATCATTGTGATTCTGAAATATTTGGACTGTTCCTATGCGTACACACGGATCTAGAGGCATTTTCATTTTTCTCCATTGACTTGTAATGGAAAGGTCATGCCACTGACCTGACCTTAGGTCACGGATATAAAAAATCCGAGATATACAAATTGTAGGCACCCATAACAGCATGCAATCCACCAAGTTTAAAACCTTTCTGACAAACACTGCAGGCTGGACATGATTGCAAACTTTTTTTAAGGCTTGGTCAGTTAACTTGACCTGGTGACCTGACCTGACATGACCTGGGGTCAAAAATGTCACACATTGTCCAAAATTGATGTACCAAAAGCTACCCCAAGCGGCGCGGCGCTACGCGCCGCGGTTTTTTATTCACACGCGAAAAACGCGACAGGGTGGTAACATATGCCCCCCCCCCCCACTGGGGCGAAGGTTAACACGTGCAAGGTACATCCATAAAATTATTTTCTTGCATGCTTAAACCATTTTTGATCATAACTACACCGAGCAGTAGGCATAAAACTGAGAAGGTCGAAATTCAACTCTTAGAGAGGGTCCGTCATTAAAACAAAGGGTAAATACCGCCCAGTTTTCGGCCCTAAGCAGACCCTATCAGCTCGCCCTATCTCTGAACTCATGCATAGTTTCGCCTCAACCGGTAAAACGTCAGAAAAAAAGGTATAATGTACGCACGGGGCATGTATACTTAGCCACCTGTGCTTCGAGGTCCTGAGGACGACAGCGGGAATCGGGTGACAATAAATCAAGAGAGGTGGCCGAGAGTCCTCCCAGTGGTTCTTCCGCTCGTCGCAACGCAGCTGTGCCGACACCATCAGCCAGCAGTGGTTTCAGCAGGATGGAGACTATGCTTGCACCGTCCTGAAGATCATGCATTGTCTCCGAGAGTGGATGTGAGATCCCGTAATTTTCAGTCAGGGCAACGCCATTGAATGGCCTCCGCGGTCACCTGACGTTACACCTTCATATCTTTATTCTCTGGATACACAACAGAAAGATTGTCTTTTAGGACAACCCAACGAGCCGGGAAGAACTAAAGGATGATCCCTTCGAGCAAACATAGGCGGCATCTCACCAGAGAATCGCTCCAGAATAGTGGAGGAAGTCAAACGTAGTCTATTCATGCACGCGGCCCGAAATAGTAGCCATGTAGAAAAGCAGCAAATGTGGGGCTACGAGCCAATGTATTGACTCATATGTATGTCAGAATAAAATTTTATAAAATGCTCTTTCATATGATGACCTATTTATATCTATCCATCGCGTATTTTTGGCAGTGTGGCCAAAACAAATGATGACCTTACTTTTGGGACACCCTGTACAAGAGCCGGCTCTGTCCGGCTGCTCCTGCGCTTCGCCGTCTTTGTTTGCCCACTATGACGCTGCGTTTCAGAGACGTTAGCTCATTTCCTTTGATGTTTGCTTTGAGAAATAATCTTCTGAAGATATCCTGCATGATATCTTGAGATAGGGTCAAAGGCAGTGACCCTAGTCGTTGTGAACGAATCAGCGATTGAAACGAGGGTGCTGATATGAGAGCACCTAATCCTGCTTCACTGACCTATGTGGCTTCCCTACTTACATTGGATAACACGCTGCTTTGCGTGGTGAATAGCATTGCTGTGGACAACGACTCAATTTCACGGATTTTCTCCGAAAACGCGAAGATGATGAGGATGTTTCGTAAGACGACCTGATTTATTCAGTCATAGAGGTGAGCTCCAGTACCGAATTTGTGGAGTTGCTTTAGTGCTTTGACATTTTAAAAACGTTGCCAATTCGAAGAATCATTTGACTTTCGGTCGTCTTTTTCGATGCTTCATGGATTTTTAGACATTCGACTACTTCAAAACTGTTTTTAACGAACTGCAGCATCTGCTTTTTTCCCGTCACATAACTGCGTAAGCCCTACAAACATGCAACCATCACGAAACATAAAGAATCTAGACCGCACAGAAACTGTACCAAGCACTTGTAAGGGACCGCAGCACATGTTTGCAAAGCGGCGGCATTGCACACGCGTCCGTTCGACTTACCCGTGGCTGTATGTAGGGGACAGCTCGATCCGCTTCTGGTCGGCGGCTCTGTCGCACGGCTTCCCAGCTCTGCGGCTATCTTGTGTATTGTCTTAGCTATGGCTTCGCGGGAACCGGGTCCAACGCCGCCTGCCCTATATCGGCACAGCTGGAAACGCGGTCAAAGGGAGACAAGAGGGATAATAGAGTTTACCGGAGCAAAAGGCTCAACTATAGGCATAGATTGGCGGCTCGAAAGTTTCACTAAATTAGAACGGGAAATATATCCAGCGTTAATTTCTACGGTGCAGTATAGCTTGTAGAACATTCAAGCCTCATCAGACATTACGCAGCAAGGTATGTGTATGTCATGGTGATATATCGATATAAGTACATATATACAGTTAGACACACGAGTCACGAACTATGCTTACTTCTAACGAGTACTTACGAAGTATGCTTACCCACCAATTACGAAGCATGCCTACCAATAGACAAATAATGCTTATGTATTGAGCATTTTGTGTCAAGAAATAGTGACTTCGCTTATGCGTTTAATCCGATTTCTATTGATACTTCCTGATCAACTATTAGCGCAAAATCCCGCTGGCATGCGCTTCCCTAACCGTACATTTACGTTCACATTACTCACCGCGGCTGATCTTTCTCTGGCCCGCGTCTCCCTGGGCCTCGCGGCTGTCCCCATGGACAGAAGAGCTTTGTTCTGTCTCCCTCTTTCCCCGATTCCCGTTCTCCCGACCGACCGACCTCTCCTCTCCTTCCCTTCCCTCTCCCCATATACACACCCCATTTTTCAGCCGCTCGACGTTGTTTTCAGACGTGATCTGGGTGTACCGACAGCGGCGGCACAGTCCGCTCCATCTGCCCAGTTTAGCAGTCTCCGGCTCCCCGGCAGCGGCCCAAGTAGCCCCCGCAGACCACAACATTGAAGCATTACTCCACTAAACAAATATTTGTGGCGCTATCGCCGGCTATAAAGAGCGAATATGAGAAGCGAGTAGTGTTCCTTTTATCGTCTTATTGGCCATCGGGCGGTATCTGGTGGCCTGGTGGACGGCAGACGGCCGCCGTGGGCAGCCGAGGCCGACACTGCGGACAGCGGACAGCGGTCAGCGGACAGCGGACAACGGACAGCGGGGAGGACAGCGGACGGTGGGGACAGCGGTCAGCGGACAGCGGACAGTGGACAGCGTACAGCGGACAGCGGTCAGCGGACGGTGGACAGCGGACAGCGGACAATGGGCAGTGAGCAAGAGACAGTGAGCAGCTGACAGCCGACAGTGGGGATAGTAGAAAGCGGGAGATGACAGCGGACTGGATGGAGGACAGATGACAGCGGACAGCGGACAGCGGTCAGCGGACAGCGGACAGCGGACAGCGGGGAGAACAGCGGACAGCGGGGAGGACAGCGGACGGTGGGGACAGCCGGGGCGGACAGCGGACAGTGGACAGCGTACAGCGGACAGGGGACATCGGACAGAGGAGGACAGCGAGGGAGGACATCGGACAGAGGAGGCCAGCGAGGGAGGACATCGGACAGCGGAAGGTCGACAAACGACGCCAGATGGGAGATAGGATATGGCGTAAGGCAGGGTGGGTATGGGGCAGGGGTGGACAGGGGACGGCCGATAACAGAGGGGTGAAGACAGGTAGTGAGTGAGAGAGGTCGGACTGGAGGAGATGTGAAGAAGGCACTGGGCGGTGACACGGTGGGAGGAAGATGTTGGGCGGCGGGCAGTGAACGGCGGGTGGACGGTGGCAGGGCGGTGGCGGTGGGCGGTGGTTAGAACAGCGGGCGGTGGGCGGCGGGTGGACGGTGAGCGGCGGGTGGACGGTGGTAGGGTGGTGGGTGGTGAACGGTGGGTGGTGGACGGTGGACGGTGGGTAGAGCAGTCAGCAGCGGGCGGTGAGCGGCGGGCGGCGGGCGGTGGGTAGAAACGTCGGGCGGTGGGCGGTGGTTAGAACAGCGGGCGGTGGGCGGCGGGCGGACGGCGGCCGGCGGCCGGCGCGGCGGTAGGTACGCGGCGCGCGCCGACGACTCAGCTCCAGTGTAGTGGCAGTCGTTCTGAGTGGGAGACCGCGGCAGACTCCGACTGGACCCCGCGGACTGCACCGCGACTGTGTGACTTGTGAACGGCAGTTTAGCCAGGACAATCCGTCCGACGGGTTAGTGGCTGAACTCTAAAACGATACCAGCTGCTGTGAGGTAATCAGCTTTTCTTTAGCACTCAGTGAGCTTGAAAGATATAGCAGTGAATAGTGATTTATTGTGTATCGTTTTGAATGTTAACATTTAACAAATATTGCATAAGAAGGCAAGATATTGTAACATCGCTCTCGTAGTTCATACAAGACGTTCTGAACCGGCTAACAGAAAGGTATAGCCACTGAGTGGCAACGCTATCAAACTTCTGCCACGCAGGCTTCAAAGTTCACAGCAAGCTTTGTAACACAGCTAAGTGACGCGAACAGCAAGAATTCAACAGTGCTCATGTGTAAGCGTCCATCAGTTTGACACTTATGAAAACTTCTTTCCATATTTAATTAGGTGAAGAAGTTGCAGAACACTCCGATATTCGGCCGAATATCTCACATTTCCTCACAAAACGCTGTAGGTCGCGTGTCTGACAGTGGGCCAGATACACCAGCTGAAGACCTCGCAGGGCGTCCACCATCACCATGGAGAAGCTGAACGAGTACACGGGCGGCTACTGGCGCGTGCAGGCGGTGAAGGACGCCTGGCGCGAGTGGCGCGAGCGGCGCCGGGGGGACCCGGAGGGCGGCCACGGGTCCGGCTCCGGCTCCGGCGCCCGCACCTTCTCCGGGAGGGTTCGGGACTGGCTGCTGACCCGAGCCGACCAGGCGGACGGCACCGACTACTCACACGTCTACAGGTGAGGGACTGGTCGGCAGAGCGGGAATGACCAACTCAAACAAGGCAGGCTGAAACTATGAATATCAATGACGTTGGTGATTCTGCATCTTATTTGTCCCGTTTCAAGACACTTGAAGACATTTTTTTGCACTAGGCACCTTGAATTTGTTTTTATCGAGTTTTATTGAAAGCACAAATCTGTATGTTTCTTAGCACGCCACGGAAATATATTGCGATTGTTATCTTTTAAACACACAGTCGTTAATGTTTTCAGCACTTGCACATTGCAATGCTTCACACAGCTCGCAGGCGCAGCAAACTAGGACATCGTCCTTTAGTTTATGCATTGAATGTGAACGTCCTACTTTGGTTTATACACGGCTGCAGTTGATGGACGGCAGCGTGGTACGCCGTATATACAGTAGAGCAGTGCTAGACTGCAATAAAACTATCTGACATACTGAGCCGTGGTCTCACATCCTTCGTACTGAGAGGAAATAGCCTCATAAACGAACGAAGAGAGCTGCATATCAGCCACTTGTCTGGGAACCCTCGCCCGTATTGGTGTTTTTCCAACCGCGAACGTATAAGGAGGAAGGGGTCCCTGGACCCTCCCCCCTCACCTTGCCGTTTCGCCCCTGATCGAGCTAGAGCTTCGCGCAAAAAAAAAAAACGAGCGTGCTGGAAGCCTGGAAGCCGACGAGAGGAAGCCGATGATACACAAGTATAAGGTCCTAGGTCATTGGTTGACCTTCCGAGTCAGGTCAATGTCCCAAAAGTCGGGAAAATCGGGACCTGTTAGAACGTCGTAAAGAATGGCTGTCATGGGGTTTCTGGGGTGCTGATCACGAATATCATGTTAGTTTTGATCACAGATGATGTCTTTAAGCATTTAGACCAGGTCGGGTCAGGTCAGGTCAACCAGTAGGGGTCGTTCGACAAGACTGACGTTCGACCCCCTCCCCCCCCCCCCCCCACTATACGCCGACTGGCGAGTGGTAAATTCAGGCATTAATACAAACATTTATAATATTTTTGTATTCATTTTTGTAGAGAAAAAACTGCAGCTGGTCAACCAGCTGCAGCGTAATGCGAGCTCACGGCGAGCGCTTCCTGCAGCGACACAGTTATTAAACTCTGATTGCAGTGACGCCTGTTTTCAGGAGTAAGACTCGTGCCGAGCTGCTGCGGATCTCGGCGGCCGTGATGGGGATCGAGTTCTGCTACGCCGCTGAGACGGCGTTCGTCTCCCCCACACTGCTCTCTATCGGTACGGACAGCGACACGACTCAGCTCCGAGTGAACGGCGCTCGAGCGGGCCCTCTGAGGGTACTGGGGCCCCTGGGACCCGGTGAACGTGGTCTTGTCCTTTTGGAGAGTTGCCTTATCACATGAAGCATGGTGCTTTTTTTGTGTCGTTGTTTTGGATGTAGTTAAACGACTGTAACACAAGTATCAATATAATTCGCATCGTATAAATACCTACATGTCAGTAATCAGCTTTTTAATTCATGCGCGCGAGAGTAGGTAACTTGTAAATGCTGCAAATGTGCAACTGTGCAAAAGCCGCGCACGAAACTTAGCTAAGAATAGCCTGAAAATCGCTTCGATTCGAAAACCACGATCTTACGTAAGACAGGCCCTCCAAACCTCACGGGACCGAGTTCATGTTTGCAATGCATACCGCGATGCCCTCCGTTCCCTGATTGTTATTCAGCGATGCGATATGTCTATTGTCTCCAACCACGCACGGTGGCGCCCTATCTGGGGCCTTATGGAGACTTGGACGCGTGCCAGGTGTGCTGCACAGCCCCATGACGCCCCTCTGGTGCCTGTCCCAGGTGTGCTGCACAGTCACATGACGCTGATCTGGTGCCTGTCGCCGCTGGTCGGGTTCTTTCTGACGCCGGTGCTGGGATCCATGAGTGACCGCTGCCGCAGCCCGCTGGGTCGCCGCCGGCCCTTCATTCTGCTCCTCTCCGTCGGCATCGTGCTAGGTCGGTACTGAGCGGTGCTAGGTCGATAAAGACAGGCTAGGGGTCATGGATCGGTACTGAGGGGTGTGCTAGGTCGGTACTGAACGGTGCTAGGTCTGCCGCTAGGTCGGTACTGACTACTGAGTGGTCCTGCGCTGTGGGTCCGCCTCTAGTTCGGTACAAGAGTGGGCCTGTTAACTGTCGAGACGGAGGTGGGATGATTCATGCAGAATAGCTTACTGATCTCATGATTTGCTTGATAAAAGATCGTATTATCTAACCAGCTTTCTTTTTTAACAATAAAAAATGTTATAAAACAACATATATGATATGCATATCCGTGGCGATTAACAAATATACACAAAGATTTAGTGACGAAGAAAGTTTTCACAACTTTCCCGATCGAAAAATGAGCTGTCTGACCGGCTCTGTCGCCGCGCCGGCAGGTCTGCTGCTGGTGCCTAACGGCAGTCTGATCGGCCGGGCTCTGGGCGACGAGTACCCTCCGCCTCCGGCCGCCAACGCGTCCGATGACCTGGAGTCGGTGCCGGATCCGGTGCCGTCCGAGCCCGCCAACCTGACGTACCCGCTGTTCGCGGCGGACGCGGCCAACTCGTCCCACGAGTACCACGCGCACCCGTGGGGCATCTTCTTCACCATCGTGGGCACGGTGCTGCTCGACTTCGACTCGGACGCGTGCCAGAGCCCGGCGCGTGCCTTCCTGCTAGACATCACAGTGCCCGGTGAGGGGTGAGCCGCCCCGCCCGAGGTCAACAGGTCTACGGTAGGGAGTGTGTGCCGCGATCCAGTATCATCTCTGTGCAGAGGCATAGCTAGTCGTTCCACACCCATGTCTTTGACGTTCACTATTGTGTTCAACGCAAAATAATTAAGATCACATTTAATTTACCCTACGGGAAAGTTGAGAGTAAAATGCCTTTGATATCTGGCAGACGTAATCGTATTTGCCGGGATCTAAAGATGAAAGAACAGTCGGTAGGATCCAGCATACAGGCAGCTAAGCTTACGTTCTTCATCAACTGGCACACCCAGACCTTATCGAACAAATATCGCCTTTATTCCTGCCTGTAAGCATATCACCTCGTAGCTATGCCTTTGCCCGCGCCGGACCGGGCCGTTCAGATGGATAGGCGCCGGTGTTTGACGCAGAAAGCAGGCTTATAGCCTCTGCGTCTCACGCCGTTCTGATGGATATGCGCCGGCGTTTGACACAGACGGACCGGTATGCTGCGGCGGATAGCTCGCTAATCAGCTGCCATTCCTGGATTATGCATCTGTGAGTAGTTATGGGCGAACGTAAGCCGAGGAATAAGCAATGGTAAGTGCAAATTGTTGTCATCTTTAATCTCAGAAATAACAATTTTTAGCAAAGGATGCCACCAAGTCCAATGGTTGCATACCATACTGGCTGATGATCGTTGTTGGCTGGACAGCTCGGCCCTCTGTTCACGACTCACTCGAGTTTCACCCATGGCTGCCCTCACCTCTCTGCCGCAGAGGACCACGCCAGAGGTCTGAGCACATTCACCATCAACGCAGGCCTGGGTGGAGCGCTGGGATACGTCATGGGCGGCATCAACTGGGACGCCACGTTCATAGGTACGGCTTCTGTGCGCCTCGTTTGTTAGTACGTCACTGACGTCTTCCGCAGGCTTGGAACAGCAGTCATGAGCGCTGAGACTATACCAGCAGCCTTGGCTGGTACCCAGTCACAATAGACAGAGGCTGCTGGGCGGAGCTGCTCCCAGACGGCTGGGTACCCTGGGCAGCGGTCGGCGTCCGGGGCCGTAAACAGCCCGGCCCGGGGTACCCCCGGGGACGGCTGTTGTTCCCACCCGAACCCCGCGGGACCGGACCCCGGGTGATTGGCACGTCCATCCGAGCCGCTCTCACTGCTCAGCTCTGTTCTGCCCCTCTCTGTTCTGTTCATTCTGCTGTGTCCTCTCATTATCATATCTGTTCTTTCGATTTTTATACAAATCTCTCCCCTTTCCTTCTAAGATCTTTGTCCCTTTTCTTTGGTTTGTTTCCTTATTCATTTCACTCTTCGCCTCCCTATCGGTATTTTCGTCGTACTATCCAATAATTTTTACAAAAAAGCAGTGTCTGCTATTGTCCACCATTCATGTTTTTGGTTGTAAATATTCTAGACAAGCCACATTGTAAAATGGCTTATATAACGAGACTAACCAAAAATATGCCCCATTGATGCTACTCATACGTTAACCCTCGCACCGACGGGGGGGCGGATATCCGCCCCCCTGAGGTTTTTCGCGAATAGCGGGAAAACCGCGGCGCGTAGCGCCGCGAAATTTGGTATGACTATAGCCTCATCAATTTTACACATGGTGTGCAAGTTTGAACCTCTTACCTTTTAAGGTCAGGTCACCAGGTCACTTTGAATGACCCAACCTCAAGTCACTTTTTTGCAACTTTGTCACCGTGCCAGAGCTACAGTAGATGTCGGAGGCCTTTGAAAGTCGCAGGATATTATTAGGTCATTAGTAGCTACAATTTGTATATCTCGGAATTTTGATATCGGTGACCTAAGATCAGGTCAATTTCGCGACCTCCCCATTATAAGTCAACGGGGGGAAAATCAACTCCCTGTTTTTACCACTAAAACGGGTCGGAATGGCCCCATATACCATACATGACTTCATATACGATCAACCTTCACTACCTCGAGGTCTGTTTTGCTGTTGGACAGCTGTGAGGTCATGTGACGTCATCAAAGGTCACCAAAGGTTTTTGGCCAATAACTCCATACAGGAACAAGATACAGACGCGTGGATGGTCTCATTGTGTTTAGCTCGTCAAGACGCATCGAATGATGTACATGATGACCTCGAGGTCACGTGACCTGAGGTCAACCTTTGACCTTGACCTTTCGAGGTCAACATATATATCATTCGATGCGGATTGACGAGAGGATCACGATGATGCCCTTAGTTTGTTCCTATCTTGACTAATTCGAAAGTTATTCGAGAAAAACTCTCTCCATATCTAGCGCCGCCATTTTGACTTTTTCGACCCCTGTGACGTCATCTTTGACCTGACCTGAAAATGACCTTCGTAAAAATTGTAGATCTTGGCCGTGCGTATCCGATGCCGTTTACCGCTTGTCGCTATCTTGCTTCGTTCTCGAGATCTCAGGGGGGGCGGTCATCCGCCCCCCCCCCCAGCAAACATGCCCACATGGTTCCCATATGGGGCCCACATGGGCCCCCCACCTCTTCCATATGGGTCCCACATGGGAATGGCAGTGGGTGACACGTGGGACCCATATGGGCCAGCCCACGTAGGCCCCATATGGGACCCACGCGGCGCCCACATGGGACCCACATGGGTAGCCCATCTGTAGCCCATGTCCCACGTGGGCCCATCTGGCCCATGTTCACCCCATATAGGACCCACATGGGATGCCCATCTCCAGCCCACATGCGTTTTGGCCCATCTGGCCCATTTTTATCCCATATGGGGCCCATATGGGTAGCCCATCTGTAGCCCATGTCCCACGTGGGCCCATCTGGCCCATGTTCACCCCATATGGGACCCATGTGGGCATGTTTGCTGGGCCCCCGTCGGTGCGAAGTTGGCGCAGACCCCCGTCGGTGCGCGGGTTAAATACCCCCCTAGAGAGGTAGCTCAGGTTGGGATTTTCAATAGAAAATATCACTATCACTAAATAAATATCACTAAATCACTAAAGAATAGTGATTGTCTTAATTGAAAAGTCCCAACCTTCGGATACACTCAGCACGCAAAGAAGCGTCGCCCACACTGTATTTGCTTGGGTTTTTCACTCGGCCAGGATATTTTGGTGAACTCCGGTTGTTCTGCAGTCAGTCATACCTTCAGGAATATCCGGTGACCAGAACTGGAGGATGTGGCTCTGGTTCAGAGCCGCATCTCGCAAACAGATCACTTACAAAGTTGGCTGCGAGGCGAGTGGCGTACGCCGGTGCCGCGGGGTTTCCTTTTGGCGAATAAATGGATGGATCATGTTCTGGAATCAATTCAAAACACTACGGCCGGTCTGAAATGGGAAACATTGTGGAATGGTCGCATTCTTATAGACTCGCCGGTCGTGATTTGGAAATATTTGCTGCTGACGGTGTATTAGATGTTCTCCGGTGAGCTCAGTGACGCCCATTGACCTGCGTGGGTACCCAGTGACTTGTGGTGCCGTTTGGTAACCTCTGGTGACGCTGCACCGCCAGGGGAGGTGTTCGGAGGCCACGTGCGCGCCGTCTTCACCCTGGTGCTGTTCATCTTCCTGGCCTGCTTGATGACCACCATGTGCAGCTTCCCGGAAATACCGCTCGACCTGATCCACTCCCAGCTGCCTCCCGACGGCAAGGTGAGATCAACGAATGCTAGTGTCAGGGCCATTAGGCGCCGGTTTGATTTTATACTCTGAGATATATTTTTCCGTAGGTTCCTATAATCTATCAAAAATAGTATGTTCTAATGGACTGTACAATTACATATTACCGGATATGCAGTGCAGCAAGTCCTGACCTAAGTTGCGCTGACCTGCGCTGACCCCGTTCACCCCCGTCCCAGAGCGGCACCGACCAGGAGGTGATGATGACGGTCAGCACGTCCGACGCCGCCGCCCACCGGTCCTACGGCACCGTCTCCGGCCAGGCCAGCCCGTCGCCGACCCACCAGGGCGAGACCAGCTTCATGGCGCCGACGCCCACAGAGACCAAGGTGCGGGCCGGAGAGATAAAACATAGGGGAGAACGGGTGGGGTGTCAGGTGTGGATCAGATCGAAGCATATTGACGGTAGAGGTCAGGAAAGTCACAGTGACTTGATATCTGAGAGTTCGATTCGGAACGGGAGGTGAAGCATTCGTGATGACGTAAGTAAAATGCCACGTGAAACAACAACAGTGCAATGGTTTCAAGATATAGCTAAGACCCTCAACCAACGGACATCGACCTATTGAAAAGACCCCGCGTGCCGTTTGCAGGTGGCCGACCCAGCCGAGGCGGAGGAGCCGCGCGTCTCGCTGAAGGAGTACCTCCTCTCTATCGTCTACATGCCGGCCTCCCTGCGAGTGCTCTGCCTGACCAACCTGTTCTGCTGGATGTCGCTCGTCTGCTACTCCCTCTACTTTACCGACTTCGTGGGCGAGGCTGTGTTCGGCGGGGACCCGCAGGTGAGGGGAGAGAGGGAGAGGGAGTGAGAGGGAGAGAGAGAGAGAGAGAGAGAGAGAGAGAGAGAGAGAGAGAGAGAGAGAGAGAGAGAGAGAGAGAGAGAAGGGGAGGGAGGGAGGGAGAAGAGAGACAATTATAAAAGAAGGTAGTTAACCCTCGCATGTGTGCGGCGTTTGCCAGCTTCTAATGTGTAGGTGGGGGGTCGGTTGGACCCCCCCCCCCTTGCCGTTTGGCCCCTGATCGAGCTAGAGCTTCGCGGAAAAAACGAGCGTGTTGCCCGTGACGAGAGGAAGCCGATGATACCCGATTTTAAGGTCCTAGGTCATTGGTTGACTTTCCAGGTCAGGTCAATGACCCAAAGTCGGGAAAATCGGGACCTGTCACTCAAAACTCAAATGATTCCTTTTTTGGTGTAAATGGGGTGTGGTCTAAAACGATACCCACTTTACGCCCTACTTAGACCAGAAGAACACCATCTTAACCCTCTCGAAACACCAAATATACACCCTGTACACCTGTCGAACACCGTTCATACACCTCTCTTGCACCCTTTTAACACCACCAGTAAACCTATATGACACCCGTATCATACCCACTTGCACCGGGTTTACACCCCCTGAACCAGCTTTATGCCACCTTTGCACCTTATATGCACTCTTTTTACTCTTGTGCTACACCACCTTGCACCCATTTTACTCCTGTTCTACACTCCCTTTGCACCCATTTTACTCCTGTTGTACACCCCCTTTGCACCCATTTTACTCCTGTTTTGCACCCTCTTTGCACCCATTTTACTCCTGTTCTACACTCCCCTGGCACCCACGGTACACCCAGCTAGCACCATCCATGCACCGCTCCCCAACACCACCGCTCCCCACCTTTTTCATTTGCAGACCCGTCACCAAAGTCAGCCAGCTGGTGCAACATTTATTACAACGAAACTTAAAACGAAACGCATAACTAAACTTAGCGCATACGAAACTTAGCGCGGCCGCCCAGCCGCGGTGGCCGACTATGACGAACAGTTTCAGTCTATCTTGAAGGAACTGCTGGTCTTGGATGTCGGCCGGGGGCCGCTCAGTGGCTAGGAGTAGCACTCTGATTTCTTGGCGGTCCCTTGTTTGATAGTTCTCGTTGATAAGCCTCTGTTGAGAGAGGTAGTTCCGCCACTGCTGGTTGAACTCGGGCGGCGGGAGCACCAGCGGAGGTGGGCCGTCCATGGGGCGCTGAGAAGCCCAACCCGGCCGAGGTGTCGAGTCTGGTTGCGATGGCTGGGCAGCGCGGCCCGCGGGCCGCGGCTGTAAAAGAGTCGCCACTCGGCGGGCGAGCTGTTCCAGCTGGTCGTCACCCAGAAGCACCGGCTGGGTGGGCCTCGCGCCCCCGGCACCGCCTTCGGATCGATCCAGCTCGAACTGTAGCTGGCGAGCCACCTGGCTCCTGGTGTTCCTCGACGGCGTGGCGGCTGCTGAGAGTCGTTGGCGCGATGTGGAGGGCGTACCTGGGCAGTCGTTGCCCATCCGCTCCTTGGAAGGGCAGAATCTGGCCGCGGGTAGGCACCGTGGTGCGTCCCGCTAGGCCAGAGGGAGATCCTGCGTCGCACTCCGCACTCACAGCCCACTTAATAGAGGTTTTCACTTTTCACCACCTAGCACTTGGGAAGCTCCCCTCGTCGGAGCGTCCTGAGTCGCGGTCACGGCGAAACTGAGCCGCTAACGGCGGCCGAGGGCCCGCGCAGGGGCCTAGGCCGCTTCCCATTGGTCGGCCGCGCTGACGTCATGTCGGCAGCCGTTAGAAAGCGCGCGAAAAACGGCGTTGCTTCCTTGTTCAATGAGTGTAAAAGGGGTGTTTCCAGAAAGTTCTTATCCCGATCTATTCCCTTATTACACCCCGATCTGGGCATCGCCATATGGTGTACAGATAGTGTTTCAACGATGGTGTTCGTATAGTGTAAAAAGGGTGTTTCCAGAAAGTTCTTATCCCGATCTATTCCCTTATTACACCCCGATCTGGGCATCGCCGCCCTAGGTGTACAGGTGGTGTTTCAACGATGGTGTTCGTATAGTGTAAAAGGAGTGTTTCCAGAAAGTTCTTATCCCGATATATTCCCTTATTACAACCCGATCTGGGCATCGCCATATGGTGTACAGATGGTGTTTCAACGATGGTGTTCGTATAGTGTAAAAAGGGTGTTTCCAGAAAGTTCTTATCCCGATCTATTCCCTTATTACACCCCGATCTGGGCATCACCTAGGTGTACAGATGGTGTTTCAACGAGGGTGTTCGCCTGGTGTATTGATGGTATATTTAGCGGATCGGTGTATGAGCGGTGTTAAAAAGGTTCATGGGTGCAAACAGGGACTAACAACGGTGTATAATGGGCATCAGGTTGGCGTACTTCTGGTGCATATCTGGTGTAAAGTGGGTGTAATCCCAACTTAAGGTGTCAATGGGGTGTAAATCGTGTTTTCAGTAAATCGTATTAAGTCGTAAAGTGTGGCTGTTAAGGGGTTTTTCGGGGTGCTGATCACGAATATCGTGTTAGTTTTGATCACAGATGATGTCTTGAAGCATTTAGACCAGGTCGGGTCAGGTCAGGTCAGGTCAACCAGTAGGCGTCGTGACGGGTATTCGTAGTACGTGTCAACCGCCTCTGACAGCTTCGTAACATGTTACGAAGTCACCAAAACTACTTCGTAAATGTTCAAATGGTTGCTAAATTCGAATTCAGCTCCAAAAACTAGCCTAGAAACATGTAAAACTCGAAAAAGTGACCCGAGGTCACCCGAGGTCACCAAAGGTCAATGACCTGACCTGACCTTCAGGTGACCTTGACACACACGGGAGTAACATCAAATCACATGTTTGAACGTTTGAAACCACGAAAAGCTTGCAAACACGCGGCTAGTGCGAGCCGACATACGCGAAATCGCGATTCCGGCCAAACATGGTCTCGGAAAAGAGGTCACAGGTCAAAGGTCATTTGGGTCAGGGTCATGAAATTTTCAGGGTAGGTGTAAAATTGATCAATGCGAGGGTACTGAAAGTTTCGTCGCGATCGGCCGCTTTTTACGCGAGTTATTCGCGAAAAACCATGGGGGGGTCCATCCGACCCCCCCCCCTACACATGCGAGGGTTAAACGGTTTGAAAATTTGTGAAACTTCTCACAATAAAATGTTTTTTGCACTTTGTAAAGAGAAAAGTCCCAACAGCCCGAAACAAATTAACATCACTGCAGTGGCCGGCTGACCCACCTGTGGCTGTGTGTATTTGCAGGCGGCCGTGGGCACCCCACTCCGGCAGGCGTACGAGGACGGCGTGCGCTTCGGCTGCTGGGGAATGGCCATCTACTCACTGTCCTGCTCCATCTACTCCTTCATCATCGAGAACCTCGTCAGAAGATTCAGGTTTGACAAACGGTCGATTGATACATGTATTGCTATACAGTAGGCAGCATACACACTTGGCTTCAAGCTTACAATCATTTCACCATGTTTATTTGCCTGGAAATTCTGAGAAAGACTACCGTTGCTACTTGTAGTTTAGGTGATAAGGGTAATTTTTGTTGTCGGCAGGGCGCGCCCGGTGTACGTGGGTTGCCAGCTGGTGTACGCTCTGTGAGGGTATATTTGCTGTCGGCAGGGCGCGCCCGGTGTACGTGGGTGGCCAGCTGGTGTACGCTCTGTGAGGGTATATTTGCTGTCGGCAGGGCGCGCCCGGTGTACGTGGGTGGCCAGCTGGTGTACGCTCTGTGAGGGTATATTTGCTGTCGGCAGGGCGCGCCCGGTGTACGTGGGTGGCCAGCTGGTGTACGCCCTGGGCATGGTGTTCATGGCCAGCCTACGTCACCGCGTGGCCGTCATCGTGTTCTCGACGTGCGCCGGCGTCATGTACTCGACGCTGTTCACCATGCCGTACCTACTGGTGGCGCACTACCACGTCTCCGGATCGGTGAGAGGGGGAACTACCACGTCTCCGGATCGGTGAGAGGGGAAACTACCACGTCTCCGGATCGGTGAGAGGGGAACTACCACGTCTCCGGATCGGTGAGAGGGGGAACTACCACGTCTCCGGATCGGTGAGAGGGGAACTACCACGTCTCCGGATCGGTGAGAGGGGAACTACCACGTCTCCGGATCGGTGAGAGGGGGAACTAACACGTCTCCGGATCGGTGAGAGGGGGAACTACCACGTCTCCGGATCGGTGAGAGGGGAACTACCACGTCTCCGGAATCCGGATCGGTGAGAGAGGAACTACCACGTCTCCGGATCGGTGAGAGGGGGAACTACCACGTCTCCGGATCGGTGAGAGGGGGACTACCAAGTCTCCGGATCGGTGAGAGGGGAACTACCACGTCTCCGGATCGGTGAGAGGGGAACTACCACGTCTCCGGATCGGTGAGAGGGGGAACTACCACGTCTCCGGATCGGTGAGAGGGGGAACTACCACGTCTCCGGATCGGTGAGAGGGGAACTACCACGTCTCCGGATCGGTGAGAGGGGAACTACCACGTCTCCGGATCGGTGAGAGGGGGAACTACCACGTCTCCGGATCGTTGAGAGGGGGACTACCAAGTCTCCGGATCGGTGAGAGGGGAACTACCACGTCTCCGGATCGGTGAGAGGGGGAACTACCACGTCTCCGGATCGGTGAGAGGGGAACTACCACGTCTCCGCAATCAGGATCGGTGAGAGGGGAACTACCACGTCTCCGGATCGGTGAGAGGGGAACGACCACGTCTCCGGATCGGTGAGAGGGGGATCTACCACGTCTCCGGATCGGTGAGAGGGGGACTACCACGTCTCCGGAATCCGGATCGGTGAGAGGGGAACTACCACGTCTCCACATCGGTGAGAGGGGAACTACCACGTCTCCACATCGGTGAGAGGGGGAACTACCACGTCTCCACATCGGTGAGAGGGGAACTACCACGTCTTCGGATCGGTGAGAGGGGGAACTACCACGTCTCCGGATCGGTGAGAGGGGAACTACCACGTCTCCGGATCGGTGAGAGGGGGATCTACCACGTCTCCGGATCGGTGAGAGGGGGAACTACCACGTCTCCGGAGTCCGGATCGGTGAGAGGGGAACTACCACGTCTCCGGATCGGTGAGAGGGGGAACTACCACGTCTCCGGATCGGTGAGAGGGGAACTACCACGTCTCCGGATCGGTGAGAGGGGGAACTAACACGTCTCCGGATCGGTGAGAGGGGGAACTACCACGTCTCCGGATCGGTGAGAGGGGAACTACCACGTCTCCGGAATCCGGATCGGTGAGAGGGGAACTACCACGTCTCCGGATCGGTGAGAGGGGGAACTACCACGTCTCCGGATCGGTGAGAGGGGGACTACCAAGTCTCCGGATCGGTGAGAGGGGAACTACCACGTCTCCGGATCGGTGAGAGGGGAACTACCACGTCTCCGGAATCCGGATCGGTGAGAGGGGAACTACCACGTCTCCGGATCGGTGATAGGGGGAACTACCACGTCTCCGGATCGGTGAGAGGGGGTCTACCAAGTCTACGGATCGGTGAGAGGGGAACTACCACGTCTCCGGATCGGTGAGAGGGGGACTACCAAGTCTCCGGATCGGTGAGAGGGGAACTACCACGTCTCCGGATCGGTGAGAGGGGAACTACCACGTCTCCAGATCGGTGAGAGGGGGAACTACCACGTCTCCGGATCGGTGAGAGGGGAACTACCACGTCTCCGGATCGGTGAGAGGGGAACTACCACGTCTCCGGATCGGTGAGAGGGGGAACTACCACGTCTCCGGATCGTTGAGAGGGGGACTACCAAGTCTCCGGATCGGTGAGAGGGGAACTACCACGTCTCCGGATCGGTGAGAGGGGGAACTACCACGTCTCCGGATCGGTGAGAGGGGAACTACAACGTCTCCGCAATCAGGATCGGTGAGAGGGGAACTACCACGTCTCCGGATCGGTGAGAGGGGAACGACCACGTCTCCGGATCGGTGAGAGGGGGATCTACCACGTCTCCGGATCGGTGAGAGGGGGACTACCACGTCTCCGGAATCCGGATCGGTGAGAGGGGAACTACCACGTCTCCACATCGGTGAGAGGGGAACTACCACGTCTCCACATCGGTAAGAGGGGGAACTACCACGTCTCCACATCGGTGAGAGGGGAACTACCACGTCTTCGGATCGGTGAGAGGGGGAACTACCACGTCTCCGGATCGGTGAGAGGGGAACTACCACGTCTCCGGATCGGTGAGAGGGGAACTACCACGTCTCCGGATCGGTGAGAGGGGGAACTACCACGTCTCCGGATCGGTGAGAGGGGTAACTACCACGTCTCCGGATCGGTGAGAGGGGAACTACCACGTCTCCGGATCGGTGAGAGGGGAACTACCACGTCTCCGGATCGGTGAGAGGGGGAACTACCACGTCTCCGGATCGTTGAGAGGGGGACTACCAAGTCTCCGGATCGGTGAGAGGGGAACTACCACGTCTCCGGATCGGTGAGAGGGGGAACTACCACGTCTCCGGATCGGTGAGAGGGGAACTACCACGTCTCCGCAATCAGGATCGGTGAGAGGGGAACTACCACGTCTCCGGATCGGTGAGAGGGGAACGACCACGTCTCCGGATCGGTGAGAGGGGGATCTACCACGTCTCCGGATCGGTGAGAGGGGGACTACCACGTCTCCGGAATCCGGATCGGTGAGAGGGGAACTACCACGTCTCCACATCGGTGAGAGGGGAACTACCACGTCTCCACATCGGTGAGAGGGGGAACTACCACGTCTCCACATCGGTGAGAGGGGAACTACCACGTCTTCGGATCGGTGAGAGGGGGAACTACCACGTCTCCGGATCGGTGAGAGGGGAACTACCACGTCTCCGGATCGGTGAGAGGGGGATCTACCACGTCTCCGGATCGGTGAGAGGGGGAACTACCACGTCTCCGGAATCCGGATCGGTGAGAGGGGAACTACCACGTCTCCGGATCGGTGAGAGGGGGAACTACCACGTCTCCGGATCGGTGAGAGGGGAACTACCACGTCTCCGGATCGGTGAGAGGGGGAACTAACACGTCTCCGGATCGGTGAGAGGGGGAACTACCACGTCTCCGGATCGGTGAGAGGGGAACTACCACGTCTCCGGAATCCGGATCGGTGAGAGGGGAACTACCACGTCTCCGGATCGGTGAGAGGGGGAACTACCACGTCTCCGGATCGGTGAGAGGGGGACTACCAAGTCTCCGGATCGGTGAGAGGGGAACTACCACGTCTCCGGATCGGTGAGAGGGGAACTACCACGTCTCCGGAATCCGGATCGGTGAGAGGGGAACTACCACGTCTCCGGATCGGTGAGAGGGGGAACTACCACGTCTCCGGATCGGTGAGAGGGGGACTACCAAGTCTCCGGATCGGTGAGAGGGGAACTACCACGTCTCCGGATCGGTGAGAGGGGGACTACCAAGTCTCCGGATCGGTGAGAGGGGAAGTACCACGTCTCCGGATCGGTGAGAGGGGGAACTACCACGTCTCCGGATCGGTGAGAGGGGGAACTACCACGTCTCCGGATCGGTGAGAGGGGAACTACCACGTCTCCGGATCGGTGAGAGGGGAACTACCACGTCTCCGGATCGGTGAGAGGGGGAACTACCACGTCTCCGGATCGTTGAGAGGGGGACTACCAAGTCTCCGGATCGGTGAGAGGGGAACTACCACGTCTCCGGATCGGTGAGAGGGGGAACTACCACGTCTCCGGATCGGTGAGAGGGGAACTACCACGTCTCCGCAATCAGGATCGGTGAGAGGGGAACTACCACGTCTCCGGATCGGTGAGAGGGGAACGACCACGTCTCCGGATCGGTGAGAGGGGGATCTACCACGTCTCCGGATCGGTGAGAGGGGGACTACCACGTCTCCGGAATCCGGATCGGTGAGAGGGGAACTACCACGTCTCCACATCGGTGAGAGGGGAACTACCACGTCTCCACATCGGTGAGAGGGGGAACTACCACGTCTCCACATCGGTGAGAGGGGAACTACCACGTCTTCGGATCGGTGAGAGGGGGAACTACCACGTCTCCGGATCGGTGAGAGGGGAACTACCACGTCTCCGGATCGGTGAGAGGGGGATCTACCACGTCTCCGGATCGGTGAGAGGGGGAACTACCACGTCTCCGGAATCCGGATCGGTGAGAGGGGAACTACCACGTCTCCGGATCGGTGAGAGGGGGAACTACCACGTCTCCGGATCGGTGAGAGGGGGACTAATACGTCTCCGGATCGGTGAGAGGGGAACTACCACGTCTCCGGATCGGTGAGAGGGGCGAGCAGAACAGAGAGGAAGGGAGAAGGGCGTATGTGTGATGGAACGAGGGAGAGGTAAGGGAGAGGGTCGATTATTGGCACAAAGTTTTACGAGAAGGCTGCTTGTTATCAGAAAGATGCATACACTTTCATTCAACCGTCGGATATTTTCCAACACTTCCAAAAAAGATGTGGCGATACCGAAGCACTTGAACGAATCATTCAGATGAGTAAGAAAACGTTAGACATGCTGCGCCGCACGGCACCGTGGCACTGCGGCACAGTCTAACTGCCCAGGCGGCATCATAGCCGCCTGGGTTTACACACTGCCTGCGTAGGTAGGCAGCCCGCATGACACTGAAGCAATGCGGCACAGCATCTGCGGTAACGTTCCGGTGAATAAACATGATGCTTCTGGCCTTTGACTGAGGCACTGCCTTATTGACGTCTTCGTGTCTTTTGCCGTTTTTTGTTGATCAGTCTGCTCATTCGCTTTGCTCCTTCTCTGGTCCCGATTGTTATCTTTGTTCGCCGTAATCCCTCCTGCTTTTATCTGTACCCTGCCCTGCAGTGAGTCGTCAGTCGGCGGCGAGCAATAGGGCTTCGATAATCGAACAGCTCGCACTGCCGCCGCCGCGCCGTGCCAGAGACACAGCTAGTGGCCAGTGACAGGAGAGGGCGGGGCCGGGCTTGGTGGGGTGCAGGTGGGGCTGAAAACTGGCCTGGCTATCCCCACCGAGACCGAACCTGGTCTGACTTGACCTCCCCATCTTTGCTAGCCTAATCATGACCTGGCCCCGCCTACCCTCCACTGAACCGGATTGACCTGCCCCGCTGTAACTGACCTGACCTTACATCTGCCATCAGATCTGACCTGACCTGACCTTTCCCCGTCGTAACGTCGTGACCATGACCTGGCCCCGCCTTCCCTCCATGGAACTTGACCTGGCCTGCCCCGCTGTAACTGACCTGACCTTTCATCTGCCATCAGATCTGAGCTGACCTGACCTGACCTTTCCCCGTCGTAACGTCGTGACCATGACCTGACCCCGCCTTCCCTCCACGGAACCTCACCTGACCTGCCCCGCCGTAACTGACCTGACCTTACATCTCCCACCAGATCTGACCTGACCTGACCTTTCCCCGTCGTAAAGTCGTGACCATGACCTGGCCCCGCCTTCCCTCCACTGAAACTGATTGACCTGCCCCGCTGTAACTAATCTGACCTTACATCTCCTACCAGATCTGAACTGACCTGACTTGACCTGGCTGCTGACCGACCTGGCCTGCCTGCTGACTGATCTAACCTGTCTGCTGACCGACCTCTCGCCCTCGGTCCGCCGCAGTTTGCCGCCTCCCCGTCCGGCTCAGAGGCGGTGCAGACGCAGCAGGTGCGCGGCCTCGGCACCGACGTCGCCATCGTCTCCAGCATGGTGTTCCTGGCGCAGTTCGTCCTTAGCCTCTGCGTGGGCTCCATCGTGACGGCGGCCGGCACCACTACCATGGTGGTGGTGCTGGCGGCCGTGCTGAGCACCTGTGGCGCCATCACCGCCACCCAGGTCACCTATCTGGACTTGTAGTACCGACAACGGCCGCTAGGTGATGCTAGTAACGGGGAACGGTGAGGGACGGAGGGCGAGGAGGCAGGTAGCTGGGATTTTAGGAATGTACGGCAGGTCTAACGGGCTCCTGAGCTCATGCGGAGCTCTGCATGTTGATGTTCCCAGCCCTACACAAGTTCCTCAATGTCACCGGTCGACTCATCGGGTAGACATTGGCTCGGCTTTCGTGATCGCCGCTGTTTCTGTGGCGGATTCTCGACCCTCGACGGCACCTGCAAGACTTTTAAGCAATGCACCAGAAAACGTTGTTGTTCTGTTGAGCTCATCATTATTTTTGTTTCGCTTTCTTAGCCTCGGACACTTTTCCCTGTCAATCATTGTAGGTATAAATGTACGTTCCGTCTACTTAGACACCCATTGGCCATTTGTTTTAGAAAGTTTGAGATACCTCATTGTCGTGTAAGCCTACCTCTACCTATCAACCCAAGTTTACGTGCATATTTGGGCATTATTGCTGTGCAATGGATGTGGTTACATAAGCCAGCTTCAGTAGTTTTCCGTAGATTTGTTACCTAGTCGAGGGGCTGTTCATTGTGCTGTTGCCCTCCTTTCTGGGCCTTCAAAGCCATGTCGTGTATGTGGTAGACGGATAAATGGATCGCTTAGTGCCATGACTGGTCTCGCCGTGCCGCTGCTCCAAACAGTTGAGTGATATCTTTGTTACGTTTGCAATGTAGAATCCCTCCCTCTATGAATATCTCGTGGACGTAAGAAATGCAGATGTCGATGGCGAGTGCAGGACTAAGCCCGTCACATCGCGACAAACTAGACCGATTTTATTACAGAACACATGTTTTATGTTCACCTGTGGCAGGGAAAGCTGAGCGTGTCGTCCAGTTTGTTTAGTTCGCCTCAGTCGTGACAAATATGCTCTGAGATTGCAGCGCCGGTGCTTCGAGTATGTCAATATGTGTCGATGTAGTGTGTCGGATGTCAGTCAGCGGTTTCATGGTATCTGGTCGGTGTCAGTTCACTATAGAATGGCAGCGAGTAGCGCTAGGCTAGTAGGTGTCCGCGATGAGACGCGATGCACTGAAGTGCAATACATCTGTTGTTACCGTGCATTGGTCGTTTTCTTCGTTATTCTGCTGTAAGTACAATGGCGTGTGACCTCGTTCTTTGCGAATATTGCATGCGTCTCATTTGGATCACAATTCTCGGTTCCTTTGTCAATTTATCACGGGAAGCAGGCTACCAACAGACACGCCGTTTTTTATCTTTGTTGTGTAATCAATAAATATCTACAACACACAGTACAAAACAAAGTCACCGGGCATGGCACCACCTAACGCCAACAACCGTAGAATGCGCAAAACAAGGAATAATACAGCACAAGTAGCGTCGGCAAGGCCGCATGCCATCAAACGTAACACCGCACATAATAGGGCATTTGTAGAGCAAAACACCGCACATAATAGGGTATCTGTGGAGCAAAACACCGTACGTCATAGGGCATTTGTAGGTATTTGTCGGTCCCGTAGCTCAGTTGGTTAGAGCGTTGGACTCCGCGTGGTGAGAGCACGCGTTCCCGGTTATGACAGTCCGGGTTCGAAGCGCGACGGGCGCTCGACATTTATGGGCCTCCTGACAGGTATGGTTGCGGTTGGTGGCAGGCCGTAGCCAGGCGAAGTCAGCGAGGGGACCGGCCGTGCGCGGCTTTGTGCGCACGTTAAACTTTGGACTCCAAATTCTGCCATAGAATCGGAATTGCGCGATCGGAGGGTAGAGGGCAGGGTCATCGCAACAAGCTTCGCTTAGCGGTGGCTCTGTCCTTGTGAATCCTTCCCATCAAAAGGTTCGGACTAAATTTATAATAAAAAAAAAAATTTGTAGGGCGAACACGGATCATCTTAGTGTATTTGAACTTGTCAAGATAAATGAGCTGCAAACGGGTCACGGGCGCGACTTGGAGCACACGGAACCAGAGACCCGGCCGGCGACACGTATCAACACGAGTTTCAGTGACACCACTTCAAAGCCTCGCTCGCAGGTGGGCTGAATACCTCTAGACAGCGATGAGATGCAGCTTTAAACCGGACGCCTCCTCGACGCCCCCTCTTAGCCTGCCGCTAGCGCACTGGCAGGGCGCTGGGTCTGCGCGGCGCGCCGACCCCCCATTTATCCCTACTGGTGCGACTGGTCGTCATACGACAGCCGGTAGATTGCAGTCTGGCCGTAGTCTGGCAGTCTGACCAGGGTCTGGCAGTCTGGCCGTGGCCGGTAGCAGGCTCCGTTTACGGCCAGGAATGTGAGAGTCCCCGGCAGAGTTCCCCGCTGGGAACAGCGGATACGGCGGCAGTTGAACTCCAGCACAGCGCCGGCCTGGTTTGTACGCAGCCCCGTCCTGTCAGCTGCCCTGCGAGAGCGACCGTCCCCGCTCGCGAGCCCCTGTGCACGGCTGCCGACCGCCAGCCGAGCGCGCGCCTCAGGCCTCCGGCTGCATGGGCGGCGAGCCGGCGTCCCGGTGGTTCAGCAGACACTTGAGCGTGGCTACCTCCTTGGCCAGCCGCTCCAGCTCGCAGCGGATCTGGCCGCTGGCCTGCGGCGGCGGAGAGGAGGACGCGTCGCTGCCGGCGCGCAGCCGCTTGCGGGCGGGCTCGTCGGCGCCGTCGCAGGAGGCCGAGCGGTCCGAGAGGCCCGAGTCGCGCTCGTCGCCCGACGAGGCCGCCTCTGAGCCGGCAGAGTCGTGCGGCTCCTCCTTGAGCGCGGCGGTGAGTCCCAGCAGGCCGGCGGCGGCCGCCTCCCGGTCGCAGAGCAGCGTCTTGTGGCGCAGTTTGAGCGGCAGCACGCCGCCCTCCGTGGAGTGCATCGGGCGCGGCTCGATCGCCGAGCGGCTCAGGTTGGTCGCCTCCAGCGGCGCCGGCGGCGGCGGCGGCGTCTGCTGGTGCTCCGGCTCGGCCGAGCGCGGCCGGGAGTAGTCGCACACCACCGGCTCCGGCTCTCGCAGCTCGCGCATCGACTGCTGACGGAACAGCAGCGACGGCGCCGGCGCCGGCGGCGACGCTGGCGCCGACGACGGCGGCGGTGGCGGCGGCGGCGGCGCGGCGCCGCCCATGAACGGCCCGGGCCCGGGGGCGGGGCCGCCGCCGCCGGCCGGCAGCGGCATCATGTGCTGTCCGCTGAGCGGCTTGTGTCGCTTGGTGAAGCTGAGCACCTGATCCATGGCCGGCAGCTGCGACAGCACCTGCTCGTGGTTGATGAGGTTCTCCCCGACGATGCCGAACTTGTCGCGGATGGCGGCCAGCTGGGCGCGCATCAGGTGGTTCTCCTTGGTGAGCTCGAACACGCGCGACTCCAGCACCATGTCGGTGAGCCGGCGCTTCTCGCGGCTCCGCTTGGCTGCCTCGTTGTTGCGCCGCCGCCGGTCCCAGTAGCTCTCGTCCTTCTTGTTGTCGGGGATGAACTCGCGCTGTTTGCGCTGGCTGAACATGTCGCACTGCAGCGAGGCGGGCAGCTCCAGCGGCGACACCGGGTACGCGTCCGAAGCGGCCGACACGGGCGCCCCTTGGCTCGGTCGGCCGCCGTTCACAGCGCCGCCAGGCGGCGGGTAGTTGAAGTAGCCCGGCGAGACGGCGCCGAACCGCGACTTCAGCCCGGCCAGCTGCACCGAGCTGAGCAGAGTCTCAGCCACCATGATGCGTGGATCACCTGCCGAAGGAGAGAGAACACCGTCAGCATCACATCAGAGCCACCCAACAGCCACTGCGCAGTCACACGAACGATAAAAATGGCACACTGGCGGTCAAGAATATTGCCGTGATGCAAACTCGATTCAGTTCAAACCGGAGAGAGCGCGATGAATGACAGAACCAGCGCTTTCTGCGCGTCTGGCTCTGGGGCAACGTCTCTTAGACCTCGCGGTAGAATGATGATCTAGTGCAAACGAAAAACGGTCAGTGATGACGTCAATGCTGGCTGCGGGGCGCCGAAAGACGTCACTGCCTCTGCAGGGACGGACGTGCAGCCCGTCACCGAACGAACGACGGGACGACGCCCGGGGCTGGGGGCTGATGCAATTGAACAGGGCCCCTCTCTGTCCTATGGGGGGTCACACAAGGGCATGTGACCACGGCGGCTCTATTTACGGCTGGTACGGCTCTATTACGGCTGGTAGAACTGGTAAGTTCTCCAGTGGTGCACCAGTTTAGGTTTCGGACAGATTTGGCTGCTGGAATAATGTGTTCAGGGTAATCCATTGCAGGCTCGGGGTCACGCTGCAGTGACCGGGTTGTGCACCATCTGATCCCGCAGTGTCAGCTCGCGGCAGTCCGTGCCGAGTCTGAGCCACTTCACGGCCACCGCCATTCTAAGCTGTTCCGCCGGCTGCGCTGGGCTGGCTGTGCCACATAGCGACTGGCCGGTGTCGCCGACCCACAGAGTGTCAGCCGGCACTGTCGGCGCGGCGTGACAATTAGCGGCGGTGCCACTAACCCGGTTAGGTGTTTTCACTCCGTCTGATGGAAGTGCACGTAACTCAGCCCGTATGCGACAGCCGAGGGCAACTCTGCACTATCACGGATCACAGCTATATCGGAACGGGACAATGGAAATAACGTTTATGGTTTGATAAACAAGGTGCTGAAAAGAATAGACAATTTGGTGCTACTGTCTTGGTCTGAATTGATATCACTTGCAAGATATAATTGCACTATTACAGGGAAGGCGGTCTCACCGTTCGATAATCACAGCGAGTTATCACTCACTCCAAACTCGCTAACGTTACAAACTCACTGTTGCAGTCTGATATTCTTTCCTTATGACTAGGCATGTGCTTAGATACTGATTACATCATCACAAGTCTGCGCCTGTGTGCAATACATCTAGACGGCTTATCTCGAATGACTGAGAGATTAGACGTGTGGGCGTGCTTTACCGGCCCAGGAAATTATATATCGTGCGCAAACAATATCCCCCACCTCGGAAATGACTGATAACTATCTCGACACCGTTACTGGCGAAACTTCCCAAGATTGTGAGCCTCGCGCCTTCGGTAGGCTGACGCCACTCTGTAATGATTCAGGCCTTGACTCAGGTGGTTCAGGTATTGACTCAGACGGTTCGGGCGCTGATTCAGCTCCGATTCAGCGCCATTATGCCCGCACAGAGTCGCTCGCGTCTGGCCGTGACCAGAAACCACCGGAATGTGGCCGCGCCGGCGCGATGTGTTGCGCGTCAGTTACGCCTCAGTGCGGCGCACCACGCCTCAGCTCCAGCGGCCGGTCCGGCCCCCGCCCTGGGGCACAATGAGGACACCTCGTCCTCAGAGTACGGGCCAACACGGCACGGCACGGCACGGCACGGCACGGCACACGGCACGGCACGGGGATTCGCTGTGAGGAAGGTCATGCCAGCTGGAGATCGTTGGATGCACACGGGCTGTTATTAGCCAGGATTATTAGTGTGAGGCCTTGCAGGGCTATCATCGGACCGGCTATGCTAAACACAAGGCCATTTGCCACGTGACTTGCAGGGAAGAGCGGTGTGGCTCGGGGGGAGGTTTGTAACCAGATGCCGCGACCTAGGAGGCCGCACCGCCAGGGAAGGCGGCACATATCCCATACGTCGACATTAGCTGCATGCAGGGTTGTGCTCGACTCAAAACATTTGCCGACTCGACTCATCATTCAACTTCAGAATGCCCTGACTCAACTCTGACTCAAACAAGGAGCTGATTTTTCCCTTGACTCGACTCATGACTCAAGCGGCTCAATGAAAATATGAGTTGACTCAAACTTGACTCAAATTTTTTGTTGAGTCAAGTATGTTGACTCAAAATTGACTCAGATAAAAAAGTTGTTGAGTGGGGGGGGGGGTGAAAAAATCCGACAGCAGGGCCAGGCCTAAGTTGTTAAGCGGGGGAGAATGAAAAACTTATGCTATATATTGTTTCTAGAAAGTTTAGTCAGCTGACTCATGTTCCTAAATGTTTTTGACTCAACTCAATGTCAAAAGTTATTTTACTGACTCAACTCTGACTCAACTCAACACCTTAATATTTTTGTCCGACTCAACTCTGACTCAACTCAACAGCTTAACATTTTATCCGACTCGACTCAAATCTGACTCATTTGAGTCAGAGTTGAGTCAAATTTCTGACTCGACTCATGAGTCAAGCACAACTCTGGCTGCATGGCCAGCAAGGTTAACCAGTGGCTCAATTCTGCGGTAAAACAGCTAACGCCAAGTCACGTCATATACCCCACTAAGCTGGAAAGTGGACACTTCTTTCCCCTGAGCGCTGCCTCTCTGTCCCGTCCCCTGAACGGCTGCCCCGCAGTCTGCCCCCACCGTGCCCCGGCCCGGTGCGAAGTTCGCCGGGCGGCCCCACGAGCCGGTTGCATCAGAAATAGCTGGCTGCTCGCGGGGCCGCGGGCCTGACGTAACCGTTCCGCGGCCTTGAGCTGCCCGCTCAGCGGCTGCAGCTCGGCCTCTGCAGCGCTGCAAGGGCTGCAAGGGCTGCACCGCGGCGCGGAAGTTTGGCCGACGGCCCGCATATAGCCCGGCGCCCGGTTCAAACTGGGTGTCTGCAGGTGCAATATTGATTTTTGTAGACGGCGTGAGCCGCGATTTGGGTCGGGAGTTGTTGCAGGGCTATGGTCGAGCTGAAATTGAGCGGGGATCGGTATGGGAGCTGAGACTGAGGACAGCTGTGGACGGGGAAGTCTGATAGACAGTGAGCTGGTTCTCCAATCATTGGAAGTGCTGAGAAACTACCATTGAACGGAGATCAGGCCAAACGGGTGCGCTATTGGCGGAAGAAGTTTGTTTGATGAATGACATGAAGGTTTGTAAATGAGAACAAGGCCGTCTATCCGTATTTGAGGTCACATCATGTACGGGGTACACCGCTTCTCAAAGCGAGGTTAACCAGATGGTATAGCCGGCATTCCTGGAACGGATTGCCCTCGGCTTATAAACCAACATTTCTAAGAGGACTATTCTCAAGCAAAGATGTTATCCGGCTCTTCCCTGTCGCAACCAGCTTAGGCTGTTGCAGTAACACCGACTGGCGAAGGCCGCGGCACAGAATACAGCCGTTCAGCTGAGCCGTCTGCCCGTGGGCCCCACCGGGGCTCAGGCTGGTAATCCGCCCGCCGAGCCAATCAGCGGGGCATTGCCAAACAAACACTGGACGCGCCCCTGCCTCCTCCGCCGCCTCCACAGCCGGCCGCCCGCGCCGCCCGTTGCAACACCATGTTGCAATTTCCTCAGTTGCCGGCGCAGTTGCACGTGCCCGGCGCGGCCGTCGGCTGCGCGCCTCGTGAACCCGAGCAGTCGGCCCGTCGGTGGGCCGTCGCGTGCCGCCGGCTCACGTGACGCCGCTGCCGAGGCTATTGATTGCCTCCGCCATTGCGTAACTGCAGTCTGGCACCGGACGGGCTATATTGAGCAGCCGCACTGCGCGGCGCCCAGCCCGGGCGGGGGCGCTGCGACGCAGTCAACTCCTTGAAACGGCTCCGTCTGAGCTGAGAGCGACACCCCTGTGGTGCAATGCCGGCAATGTGATTCCATCGCGCGCCAACACCTTCCGGTTGCAGAGTGGCGCCGGAGGGGAGGAGCCCGTCCTCCCTCTCTCTATCCCCCTGCAGCCCATCAGTGCCCGGTCACTGTTTGTCAGCCCAGAGCAGCGTACTCGTCTGCTCAGGTCACGTGCACCCAGGACAAAAAGCGATAGCGCTCGGCCGGGCGCAGAAAACGACAGTCGGCTGCGACACGTGAGAATGGCACGTCACGTGACCTTGGCACGTGACCCGTGTTCGTCCAGTGAATCTGGCACGTGACCGCGCCCGGCTACCGAGCGGAACGCCCTGCGGTCACAGAGGTCAGCGGCGCAGCTCCGACAAACACCCGGCGGGTCACGGGGCCGTTCGGCGGAGACCCGGCCGGCCGGCAGCACTTCCCGAAATGAGGCCGGTGGGCGGCCGGCCGAGGGGGGGGGAGGGTGCTGGGTTAGTCATTGGCTGATTCAGCCAGCGGCGTGCCTTCCATGCTGTGATGCAACCAGCGCCCTCTGCCAGCGGCGTTGGCAGCCGTTGGGGTCTGGCGCGGGCGCCGGGCCACGCCCCCCCCCCCCCGGGCCATGGGAGGCCGCCGGGGGTGTCTCGGACTGACCGGAACTCTCTGTTGATCAACACCCTCCACCTCGAGTGGGGCCGAGCGGACGGGACAGCCGGACAGCGCTTGACCGGGGCCTTATCGAGCCCGCCACACTCTGTCATGGGTTTTGTTTGAGAAGCGGTTGAGGCCACTCAGCTGTGTTGTATTTCAGTGGTATAATAGCATCGGCTAAAGTGGACCACCACTTTCCTGCGAACCCCCTCGCCGCAACGTAGCCCAGCTCGGTGGAAAGCTCGACCAGCTGTCTGGCCTCATCCGCCGAGTCTGGGGCACTTTCCCGGCGGGGTGTTTGGACGCGACCGGCGCGCAGGGCGGCCAGTGGGACGAGCGCGCCGCCGCCGCGGACAAGTGGGCCGGCGAAACGCCGCGCACCGCGCCGCGTTCGTCGCGCTCCGCGGCGCGCCAGGGACGTTGACCGGACGCGTTACGCAATGAGCCAGCGGCCGCGGACGGGCGGCCACTCGTCCCAAACGTGCAGAATCGGACGGGTTTGCACCGGCCGCCGCGCTGCAGGCAGTTGCAGGGGCCGCTTTCTCCCGCAGTGCGCCAAAAATAGCCGTGCGCCGGATTTAGGTAACGCGTGCCGATCGCTAACGTCACAAGCCCGAATAAGTGGACAGACAGAATGTGCAATGGAACCTGAACGATTGCAACATCGATTAGCCGCCGCCGACAGTTAGGCAGTTCTTTGAATAAAAAGTGTTAACAAAGCATAAGGCGAACAAGCCTGCATGTCGCTTTGTGTAATCAAGGATAACTTCATCAAGTGATATATTCCAGTAGAGAACTGCGAAGCCGTTTTAAACAGTAGTTCGGGTAGAAACACTCAGCTAAGAATAACTGAAGGACATGTGTGTTAACAAAACTGGCTCAACAGCCGAAACGAGAGAAGAAACAAAGATGTCAAACAGCCGAGAAACCGCTGTTTACATAAGGGACAAGCCACTACGGGGACTACTGCGGACCATTCCAGTCGTGGAGGTGGTTTGCAGCCACCCCCATCCTCGTCGGAGCATCCTCAGCCCGAGTCCCTGCGCCATCACTCTCCCTTCTCCATGTGGGGTCACGGCGCAGCGTTACTCGAGTGATTCAGCGTCCCCGGTTTGCACGTTGCGTCAGCGTTCACCGTTTGAAAATAGACAGTCGAACTGGCCTGAAGGCAGCGGCCGGCGGGGAGGGGGGGGAGTGGCGGACAAGGAGAGGTCACTGAGGAAGTGAGAGGGGTGGCAGGGCGGTGAGTGGAGGGGTCACAAGGACGTGAGAGGCAGGAGGAGAGGTGGGGAGGACAGCTGGACTGGACTGGACTGTAATCGCCACGCCCCGCGTGGATTGTCCATGAAGGTAATACAATACAATACAATACAATACAGCTCAGCAGCGGGGACAGGGGACTCGTGAGAAGAGGTCGAGAGGGGAGGGGACTCTTTCAGTGGCGCTCTGCGGTCGCTGGAATACTGTGTCGGAATGGTAGGTGTCAGAACATCTGATGGGTCTGCCCGCCGTTCACCCGTCGCGAACTCAGCTCTCCCCTTCACCGCCCGTTTGACCGGGTCCTAGACAGAGCCCGCCTGAGCGCCGGATGACGTCAGAAACTTGCATAAGCGACCGGCGGGCAATCGCACTTGATCCGACCGTTGCATCAGGCCCCTCCCGAACGGCTGCGGTCGCCGCCGCGTCCCGCTGCACCCAGCGACGTCCTTTTCGTCAGCAGTGACCACAGTCGACATGTCGGTCCTGACCGACCAGCCGACCGGCCGACCAGCTCGGTACGTAACCGGCTCGGTAACCGCCCAGCAACCGGCCGTGGGTCATGGAGCGAGGCCAGTGGCTCGTTACGGCGATCGCCCAACTTTCTGGAAAGTCTCCTCCGATGGCTACCGATGACTAATCCGATAACTCATCGGAGTTCCGTCGATAGCTGATTCCATGCAGCTCTCCCAATGACCCGCTCGATTCGGCGGCGGCCCGGAGACTCCCCGAACGACTGGTCGTGAACCCCAGACGGGGCCCGGCTGCCCGGCAACAGCAGTCGGGAGCGACGGAAATACGACGGAGGACCCTTCAGTCGTCGGCAGCGATCATAAGAAGCTCCAAACGATATGGCGGCTTCCCCAATATCGTCCCAACAAAGAACTCTGGGACATTGAGCTGCAGTTGACCTGGAAACGGCCCTGGTCGTTCTTGTGGAAGTCAAATCACTCATCATGACATTGACGAGAGCGTCTCGCTTCCCCATCACCAAATCATTCAGACGAGCACGTTCTGCGCGAGCGGGATATCACCAGAATATTGACGTGCATAACCTGCATTAATTTCACAATAAAGTGGCATTGCCTCCAGCTACTACGTCCTTGGTTCCTACGTCTCTTATCTTTGATCAACGTTTATATTGTTGTAATAAGCTTTAATTAGAGCAAGTCAACACTTGTAGTTGCTACGGCCTACGAGCTTGCATGAATACTACAATGGCGTTTGGCAACTGGAATTCAATAGCAAAAGTAGACACCTTTTGTCGCAACTAGAACTAAAAACGGATAGTAGCAGTTTCCGCCCATTGACGTGTTTGACGTGTACGAAAGAGGGTGAAGTAAATACCCATGGCGTGCGGCCAAAGCGTGACTAGGCCTTTTCGGCCAATGTCGATGGCAAAACTTATCTGATAACAGCCGTGTACCAAACTCACATTCAGGAGCGCTGCCTTATGGCGAGTATTGTTTAGGTGGCGACAAGTAACGAAAAGTTCGTAAAATATAGCGAATATAAATTCCTTTGTGTAGATGTGTGAAGCGACCCATTTAACGAAACAGTTTAATAAATCTATGGTCAGATAAGCCAGTTTTGTTTCACATAATTGCTTGTTGACGCCTGGAGGCCATCAGAAAGGTAAATACTCTGAGCACAAACATTTGAGGAAAATGCGACTTATCTCCTGTGTTACTTTTGTGTTACTCAAAATCTCATAGTCAATCTCATATCTCAATTGAAATCTTATGTTGTCCGATCAATGACCGTAGCGTTCAGGGGAGTCAGTACGAAAATGACCCCACCAGCCGGCCTCCAGTGGATCCCGGATCCCCGGCATCCCGGTCCGCCAGCTCCCGCACGAGTTGGGTGGTCACATGTGCCGCCGGCGCCTCTCCATCGATCCCGACAGAACCGGCGACGGACCGGCTCACCCCGCCCGTCCTCCCTCGCTGCTCGGTCCTCACCTGTGTCCTCGTCTCCCTCTGCTCTCTCCACGGCTCGTCTCCACTCAGTCAGCCTCTCTCTCTGTATCTCTGTCTGCGGCGCGCGGGGCGCTCGGCACGGCTCGCTCTGTGTTCTCGTGCGCGGGGTGCGGCGCGTGACCCTCTCACCGACCGGCAGAACACGACTGCCGCCCGCCCGAGCCGCTCACGTTTCCCGGCCGGCAGCCGACGAGGTGACGTCACATCGGGTGACGTCACCGTACCGAGTTACGTCACCGGGAGGCACCGCGAGGTCAACGTGATCATGGTTGAGAGGATGGATGGGAGAGGACAGAGGAAGTCACCGGTCGAATGGTATATCGCTCCGGTGTCAGGGCCCGTCGGCGATTACAGGGACGGATTGCCGATCGCCGGTCACCCGCGTTCAATGGGCCGGCCACCGGCAGATCGATAGGTGACCGAGCATTGGAGGACACTTGTATGCGGCTGCCGTGACACAGTTATTCAGGTTACGAAATATGTTCGGCCACCTAGAGGAATGGCCGGCCAGTTCAGGTGGGTGATGGCATCGCATTCAGCTTTTGACAACAACGGTAAAGGAGCACTGGTGCTGTATACGTACACCATGCAAAGGAGTGTTTTTATAAGGGTAGTGAGATGACGGAACGAAGAGCTACGTTTGGAGACAGATGGATTTTTGCTTGCTCGTTACCTCTGGTAACAGTCCTTGCCAACCTTTGTGCATTATTGTACCGACATAATTAAATGTAGGTGAACTATGTACGAGTATGGACGATGTATGTATTTTATATAAAATGTAAATAAATCTATGTATGATTATACCAAATCCTGACAACTTATATATTCACCTCAAGAACCGTGACTTGCGTTTTTTTTTCTTCAAATAATTAGTTACGATAAGATACAATTGTAAGCCAATGCGAATGTTCCAAGTAACCAATAATCATGGTATTGGTTTAGCCGTGGTATTTGCAAGGCACATGCTTGCAAATGCACACCATCTCGTATATGAAAACTATATGCATCATTTACACTAATACAAAGTATCTACACTGGCTTATCGACGTGAAATGCGGCGTGAGAGAATAACTTTGAGTTGATGACGATCAATCGACTTATTCCTTATACGAGTTATTGCGCATATATGCAATGGCCATCGAAGTCGTGCGTTCGGTAGGTATACACGGCCTTGGCACTTGACGGTCTCATTTTTGGGTACATGGTCACCAAGTTTGGCTAGCTGGTAACGGTGTGGCGAGGAAAATGCGTAGAGCTGCAACACATCGACACTATAACTGTATTTATAATCCCTCTAATTACTCGACAACTGCACGGAATTGCTGTAACGTTATGGCAGCGCAATTACGGCACTGAAAAGGTCATCCCTTCACATCCCTCTACGAACATGTATGCCAGGATTGCTTATACAAATAAAGTTGCTCTTATAGAAAGGTCATTACATGTCGTCCCGCTCGCTCTCACATGCTCAGAGAACAAATGAATATCTTAGGTACCGTACCAAACTGGTTTATTCAGAGCCTACGCAAACAAAACAAAGGCTGCAAAAAACTGCAGCTTCTAAGGACTTGGATAGCGCACTCCTTCGACGCTTTGGCTGAAGATCACTGACAAAATTCGGACAGGGGGAAGCAGAGATGCAGAGCCGTGGAAATTTCAGACGGCTCCGGCTCCGGCTCCGGCTCCGGAGAAAAAATCGGCTCCGGCTCCGGCTCCGGCTTTAGGCAAAATATGCCGGCTCCGTCTCCAGCTCCAGCGCTGGCTCTGCACCCCTGGGGGGAAGTATCCTTCCTTTTGGACAGAGTTTATGTAGGATTCCTGTGTGTCCGAAAAAGGTTGATATTTTTCGTTGAGATTCGTTTGTATAACAGTGAGGTTAGTATCAGGTGACATACCAATTAGGGTAACCAGCCAAAAGGCAGTCCATGCACGGTTGGAACCTCATAACATGTTTTGTTAAACCGTTTTATAATTCGTGGTGCTTAGGCACTTACTCGTTTTTTTTTTCTTTTGTTGCCCAATAAATAACGCATACACATTTTGAAGGTTGATCAATAAATGGTCAGTGCATTAGCAACAACTGAGATAAAATCCGACGCTTATATAAGAAAACGACAAAAATGAGTGAAAATATGAAAACTTGAAGCTATCATCAGCATCCACCATAATGACAGAAGTATATAGTACTTCCTTCTGAAGCAGGACCGGAGCCCGTTAATGGAGTTGCTGAGCAGGTTTTTGTTCGAGTCTGGAGTTTCCCGAATCTTCGCGTTATATAAGGGCTTAATTTACACGGACCAGCGGAACAAATCACCCTGACCTTTATTATGCACGACTCTATTGGGGTCGGGAAACGGCGCATCGTGAAAAGGAACTTAAACGCGGTGCCAAATCGCCAGCAAATTGACTTTTATTTCGTTGCCGGCGATTACATAAGAACGAACATGGAGATTATTAGCGCGTTTTACTTGCACCGTGCGATGTACCCAATGCACTGTGAGACTTGTGAATCCATGGTTAGCATCGTGGATTGTGAAATAATCCTTTGAGCATAAAAGTAGGGCGATACATGGTCTTGCGCTTTCTTCTCGAAAAACTGTACGAACTCTAAGGTTATCTGACATTACACTTATATTACTTGTTATGTAACTGCGCTATTCCTAGTCACCCAACGAGACATCTTTTTGAATTCGGGTTTTGCAGAACCTGTACTGCTCAAGAGCGGTTGCATAACCTGCCCGATTGCAAAATGGGTCGTCCAATATCCCTGAGTACACGGTTGGCGTTTCAACACTTGGGGGCGTAAAATATATCGGTACTCGTACATACTACAATGTTGAGCAGAGTAATATATTTATTTAATGATTCAGTTGAAAAATGCATGAAAACGATTTAGTCGTGCCCAAGCAAAAAGTCTTTTTATCGTTTTCATTTTCTTCTTGGCGAATCTTACATGGTGACTTATAATAAAGGCAGTACATGTATCGCTTACCTTTAACCATTTGATGTTTCCAAATGCACTACTCCATGGAACTAAACACCCATTTCACTGACACATATTCCATCATTTTCATCATGTTTTGTTGCAATAACGAACTTTAACTTACATTTTACATTTCAATCAAAGATTGTTTACAGCTCCATGGTAGGTATGCATTAAAAGCGACACGTAGCGCAGAAGCTTTAGCCTTATGATTATAGTCATAGTAAGTAGGGAAGCATCAGTCATCGCAAGCTTGTTGCACAGCGCTTTTAATGTTTGTGAGGGTCGTGAAAACACTGAGCCAGGAGAGTGCTCCCTATGCATAGATCTTACTTTGCACTTCTTCATTTAGATGTTAAAATAAGTCATGTGTGACTCACTTTAGCGATTCAAGTGTAAGAGAATAAGGTCTGGTGTTGGTGGAGCAAACTGATGGTTTTGTGAAGAAAAAGCTGACCTTTTTGTCTCATCTCGTTTCACGTGTTATAAAGAGACCACGCGAATAGGCCATGACTTTTGTGTTTGTTTGGACCGGCATCACGGAGGCGCTAGGCGGCGCGGTGGTTTATTCATAGAAAATATCTGACTATAGGGTGGCACGGGCCACATCCATTCCTAGCAGCCAGCGACAAACACCCTCTACAAGCAGGGACGTGCCAAGAATGTACAACCAGCCCCTGAACCGGAGTAGTCCGGTTTTGTGTCAACTTTATATGGAAGGGAAGCTCTTCACGCGAGTCTTCCGTGTGGCGAAGGGTACGTTTCGAGTTCAGCATGGACACGTTTCGGGGCTGCACCACCAAATGTGCGTGGCATGAACACACTGCGACCATGCGACCGGCCTAGTGAGTGATCATAGTCGCGTTATACAGCACCCAGCACGTTACCCCTGAGCGGACATCGGTCCCAGCCGTGAGCTCCAGCAGATGGGTGCCGCCGAATCGAGGCCAGTCTGATCACGGCGCCGGCTGCTATCCGCGGCCCGACCGCCAGGTAGAAACCGTGACCGCCGACCGTGACCGCGCAGAGGCCGCTGCCCCGGCCGCCGCGCTCTTGAAACTGAAAACCTGACGTCAGCACGCGCACGAAAGCGTGAACGCGTCCCCGATCCGCGGTGTAACAGCGGCGGCGACGGCGGCGGCCAGTGACCCCGGCGCAGCGCCTCCGGGCACAACAAGGTCAGCTGGAGAGGCGACAGCCGGTGGCCAGCGGCGCGTGTCGCCGCGGCGCGCGCCGGAACGTGAAAACGCTGCCATCCGGGTACAATGTGCCACATCGGGCCCTGCACAGACGGCCAGTGGCCCCGATAGCCACCCTGTGGCAGAGAGGAAATCGGAACTCACGCAACAGTGAATTCGGAGCAAACGTAAACTGTGCGACCGAGAATCGAGAGTGCAGCTAAAATAGAAACAAAACATGCTGTTCTCATTCACGGTTTCACGAGATAGAATAAACACTGTGGCTATTTCGCGCACGCTTAGCCCTTAGGTACAAAAAAATGCATGCATAATCGGTTAAATCTGTCATATTTAGCTGTTGCTGTCAAGAACAGTATACAGGTCGACGGGTGCTGAGCTTCTATAGACCAGTACAATGCATATTGTAGAAGATGGGCGATCACAGCCACTTGGGCAAACAACATTCCGATCTGCGGCTGTCTCCTATCTCGGAGCGGCAGCGGCAGCCGCGGGCCGCGCCCCCGTGAGAGGCCCCTGCTGTTTGCACGGGTCATGTCCGGTGACCCGGGGGCGCCCGGGGGCGCCGCCGGCTGCCCTCCGACTGCCCTCTGCTCGGTGTCACCGCGATACGGGCGCTGTCGCCCCTCGTCAGACATAAACACGTTCTATTAGCGTACATTAATATGGCACCGAGACGCGTGGCTCACGTGTGCCGAGCACGTGAGCGCGGCCGGGCCGGCGGCCGGCACCGCGGCTTGTTTGGTTTCCGAACGGCAGGAATGGCCGCGCCGAACGTGACATTGGCACCATGACCTCAGCACCATTGCCCCTCCCAAGGAGGCGCCGCCGGATTATCGGCAGCAGATCATCACACACAGCCCGCTCTTAGAAGGCACAACAGCTGGGCCACGGTCGCTGACTGCCAGGGTATATTGAGTGAAGCTGACTGCGGCTCGCCCTGCAGCGTTCCTGGGAATGCAGCGTTATATAAGGGACGCGTTGCTAGGGCTTGTTTGAGAGGCCCCTTCCAGCTCCGCAGGTGGTAAAATGTTTCTGTTTTAGGAACATTTTGACAATGGTTTCTTGGTATGCTATGAAAAAAGACCAGCACGCAGGTAAGTGGCAAGGTCAGGGCTCATGCTATCACTTGAAGTGGTCATATCAACGTCAGGAAAAGGAGCTTGCGTCACAGCTTTAAAAACTGTTTGATTAAAAACTGGCAGGACTTGGTTTGGGTGCTAAGGCCTATTGTATGATAACTTTTGTCGAGGTGTAAATAAAAGATAAGTCAAATGCGCGCTTGGTCTGAGGTCGGGTCGACATGTGACGCTGTTCCAAACACGAATGAAAATGCAATTAAAGGGAAACTCGGCTCGCCAAAGTTGCGTGCAGATTGGACACTTCCAGTGCCATTTCGTGCAATATTACTGTTAGGCTGCGGGCGAAGAATGCCATTCGCAGCGTCTGGCGTGTTTCTGTTTTCCTGTGACCCATGACTTTTGGTCCTTTTTTGTCGTTGCACATAGCTGTACTTTGGTTGCCTGAAGCCTGAACACCGCCCGTCGCTCCCAGCAGTACCTGAAGTCAAGTCCTGCCGTCAGGCCACCAACCGTTGCCTAGCGCGCGGTCATATGATTTTAACATTTTCCAGCAGCATTACTGATGGCGCAATATGATATGCATGCATGCCCCTGTAAACGGGCTCTGTTTTCACGTTTTGTTGCGACACGCCCGCTGAGAAGTCGCATGGCATATAATCCTGTGGCACATGACATGTAGCGGGCCGTCTGAGGTCGGCTGTGCAACAACGAGCAGTCAGTTTCACCGAGACGTCCTGAGACTGTGCAACCGGCGCCGATTACACAACAGACCGGGCCGGGAAGTTTCCATGCGGCCCGTCTGCGCGCCGGGTACGAGCGGCGCCGGCAGCGGCTACCGGAGCTGATTTGGCAGTCGATGGTATCCCTCGGCCAATACCTGTGGTCAGTGCAGACGGGCGCAGCCGCCGCGCTGGTAGCCGCCGCCCGGCCGGCCTCTGGGAGTGACCGGTCCGCTCCTCCGCCGGCCCTCTGCACCGCTCCCCCACTCTCTCCTCCCGCCCGTGTACCCCACTCTGCCTCCCATCCTCCCTCTCTCTACCTGCTAAACCGGTCTGCGACAAGCCTGCCCTACCAGCTGAGGGCTTATCCGCCGTCTGCCGGCATTTTATTATTACATTGCAAGTCACGCCTCTGGTTATAGCCCCTTCACCGGTTTAAATTTGTCCAAGGACAAGACCGGCTTGCATTTCGCATTACCATGCACGATGGAGTGGCCTATGGTCACAGTTAGACAAAATAGGATTACATTTAATGTGTTTATTGCTCATAAAGTGCCTCTAAAGCAAGTACAGATGTAGAATGTAAATTCCGCAAGTCATCCATGTTCAAAGGCGCTTTTATCAATTTTCACAAACACAATAGCAATACACCTACGACTATAAAATAGACAACTATTATCACATAAAGGAAGGTCACGAGAAGAACAACAAACTGCTTTTCTTCCATAAGGGGGTTGAAGTAAAGACATTATACATGTTATATAACGATGCCAATGTAAAGATCAATCACCGACACACCTTTTCGTGTGTCTTGTTTTTTTTTTGTGTGTGTAAGATATTGCTGAAATAATAGCAATTCAAATGCCTACAACTTACAAGTTATATGATCTAGCATCTAGAAAAAAAGTGATTTTCATGCTGGGCTCAGGATATGACTTCATTGGTCAGCCTTCCACTCAACCGGACAATTTCTCAGAACGGTTACTTCATTGCTCCTATATGACCGCCTAATAGAACATTTCGTAATGAACGCGTAATGTCATAATCCTTGTCTATCTATATTTATCGCCGTGCGACCTGTCGGTAAAATGGTATGAAGTGTAGGAGGCAGCCGTAACGACCGTAACTGAGTGACAGGTGACCATGTGACGGGTGACGGGCAGGTGACCAGGTGACGCGTGACGGACAGGTGACCCGACTGTCGTCTGAGAGGCTCTGACAGCCTACACACAGACTCACGTTTGTACCTGGACGAGGCGTTTCGTCGCCTCTGACCGGTCGCCGCGCATTGTGTAAGCCATCTAAGCAGCCAGCTGCACCAGCCACCAGCCACCAGCATTGGCATCAGCCAACAGCTGAACCAGCCAACAGCCATCGGCCATCAGCAACCAGTTACCAACCATCAGCGACAACAAACCAATCATCAGCAGCCTCTCGAGCCGATCCCGTCCGAAGCCGAGCGGCGCTGTCCAGATCAGACGGTCAAAGCCTGCCATTCCTTACAGATCACGGCCAATCATCGTATATAATCCGCAGGTATTGCACTTATGTAAGTCATAAACGTGTGTGTACCTCATCTCAGGCTGATTTACCTGTCAGCTTTTTAAACGGGCATTTGCATCGTGTCTTTGCATGAGCTTTCCATTTCAACTTATTTCTTTTCCATTTTATTCCCCTTCACCAGCATTACCTTTTTTAAATAATCATTCCATGAAAAGATTATGCACATACTGTGATACATTATTTGATTCCAAGAACCTTTCCTAAAATAAATAAAGAATAAGTTCTAAGCAGCTTCTCTCGCCATATCTGTAACCGCCGTGTCTCATAATCCGCTCACTGCATCACGGAAAGCCAGTCAGTGCGCTCGGCGGCGCGGTCGGAAGGGGGCGAGCACGGCCGAGCACGGCCGAGCACGGCCCGGCCGTACCCTTTAACCCCGGCGCTCCGTGACAGCGGCGGCCTCGAGTCGGCGCAGCTTCGCGTGTCTCGCTGCGACGCATGTCAGCTCACCGCTACCGAGCGATAGTGTTCGCCGAGCTCTGAATTTCGCTATACGACAGAACCCAGAACGAGTCACATGGGAGCACATTTGCCCAATGAAGCTCACTGAAACTCGCAACAACAAAAAAAAAACTATGATGTGTGGTATTTAATTGCAGCTCACCACGACTCACTAGCACATCAGTACGCTTCAATGTTTTTCCAACGAATCAAAGCGACTCACTGCGACTCAGATGTGGCGCAAGGGTCACCTCGACTAAGTGCCACTTAAACAGACTCACTGCGACTCACGTCGACTCACTGCGCCTCCTAACCACGTTCAGTGTCTAGGACTATGACTCGCTGTTTGGCTGACACCGCAGCGCGCCCACCTGTTTGATATCGAACATTTATGAGTGCCGGTTGCCTTGGCGGTCCTGCAGCGCGACCTTGACAGTCACCTTGTGTTTGAGGGAGCGTCACATACAGACAGGCCACAATGGCCGACGCGGTGGCAGCTCGAGGCATTGGCTGCAGCTAATCCTACGTGCATGAAATGCTCAACATTGGCCGAACTATCTAAAACTACGAAAAAAAGAAACATTTATCCTGATGCCGTGAACAAGTCAGGATTATGAAGCGTGTAACAAATGCAGTTTACAGCATTCCTTTGCTTCCGTTTGCGGCTTAGCCTGTTAGCAGCCCAGCTACATAAGGCTGGTTTTTCCGAGCACGAAGACGCAAACATGGGTCACGCCAAAGCACAATGAGCCGTATCTGCTGCGATCTCTGCTCGAGGCGGTGTTACGCGACCGTTATTGCATAACGATAGCGATCGTACGCGCCTGTAGTGAAATCCCACGATCGCAGATAGTCGCGCCGAAATAGCCTTGGTCCCTCGGAAAAGGCCTGTCCTTTGCAGCGCGGGCGGCGGTGGACGTACATACCGTAAGTACCCGTTCGTACCGTGAGTGCGGCGCTATCCTGGGCGCGCTCCGGCACGGTAAATCCGCCGCCTAATGGCCGAGTCACATGGACGAGCCGCGTGGACACGTGACTTCCCCACTGATCCGCGCCGCTCGCGGATGGCCAGCGACTGTTCGCTCGAGCAGCTTACATAATATGCCCACAAAGAGCCGTTCACACTCGCCTTCCGTTTATGACCCGTGTCCTCGTATGTGCGAACATACCAGTGGAGTACTTACGCGGAATGGTCGCCATCGAATGGATATTGTATAAGGGTGAAATAGAGAGCGAAAACATGCAGCTCACGTGTTACTAGGACGCTTATGTAATCGTTTTGCTGAATATATCCAGTATTCAAACTTCACAGGGGCTTAAAGAGATTATGCTGACGAGTTGGAAAGTAGTTCGTTTTTATAGACTTAGATACCGCACGTGACTGCCGGAAATTATATAAGGCTGAAAAAAAGAATAATATGTGTTGTAAAAAAAGGAAAAAGTAGCGAAACAAATCTATAAAAAAATAAAACTACAATTAAGAATTATGATAGGTACCTAGAGATGGCGCGGTCTACAAAAAAGTCGTCAGAAATTAGAACATACATGTCCAACTAAATTCATATGCATAATGACATAACCAATATACGTTATTTCATGCTACTGCTCTCAGCTTAGAATCATCTAAGCTCTCATCTTTATCTTAGAAATGCACACCGTTTAATGTGCATAATTTTATGATGGACACTGCCCAGGCAAGCCAATATCCGAGCAGTGAGTTTTGTGTTTCTGCCTTATCGCTTCGACATTTTATCTGCGGTGTTTTTAGCCGTTTCGTGACTATCACAATATATAAAAGGTTATTTGACCTTTGACTAACTAGACACTAATGCACTAGCGGAAAAATGCAAAGTTTGAAATGACTTTCAAGTATGACCTTGACCTTGAACTTTGAGAACACGAACGGACTCCTCAGAATGTATTATTTAATTTTCAACCAGTTTTGTCATTTCTGCATCTTGCTTTCATTTGGAACGCGTAGCTTGAGATACCTGCACGACTCATGAGCCAGTTTCGACATTTGACCTTGATTCCTGATCTTGTCAATTGACCCGAAACCAAAAATTGTAGGTGTTTTAGAACTGTCTCGTTGTGACCTTTCGCTTGGTAGCAACTTTTGTTTCCATGGCTTCTTTGATTATGTAGTAAGCCAGGGGGCTAAAGGCACCCCGCCCCCGGACCCGAGTGATCAGATTATTCCCGGTGCACTCCACCGCAACTTTTCCATTCGACCCCAGGCACCTGTACTGTCACTCTCGGCTGCCCACGCCACGGCCGTGTCAAACGCCGAGTGATGAAATCTCCCGCCTCGGCCGCGCCGCCGCGGGGTCTTCCAGCTCCGGCCGCCGACGCATCGATCGACGCCGTCGGCTCCGACGCGGGGCACGTGAGCGGCGGCCGCGGGCCGGGCCGGCGCGGGCGGCGGCGCGCGCAGGCCCGGGCCACCGGCCGGCCGCCGCCGACACGTGACCCGCCGGCCGGCTCACGTGAAGGTGCAACGTGACTCGGCCGGCCGGGTGACGTAATGCGAAGCCTTACATAACACGGCGCGGCCGACAGAGCCGGCCGGCGGGCGGCGGGCCGGGGCCGGGGCCGGGGAGGGGGTAGAAGCCGAGGGCGGGTCGCCCGTCCTTGGTCAATAGCTCGCCGTCTCGGTCAGATTGTTTATTTTGGTCGTCGAGCTGGACGAAGAGGGATGAAGCATAGAAGTTAACTTTGTAACATGTGGGATAACGGTCATAATGAGCGAAGCCTAACATTACGATACTATAAGTAAGTGATGGAATTAATGAGCATTCAGATTTTATGTGAAGGATGATAAATTTGCACCAAAAGCAGATTTGTTACACTTTTTCATACTCCCTCCTTCACTGCAAAACAAAAGTTGCCTAACAAAGTTAATAAAATGGTTTCCTGGTTGAATAAAAAGAAAAGCTAAGCTCTACCTACGTCTGAACATTTTTTTCTCTTAATACAAATTATTGAAATACTAACGTTTACAACAAATAATGTCCGGCTCTTCAGTGATCTAGACAAAATTGACGTTCGTGAACCGTGAGCCAAGCAGATAATTCCGGCATGGTTACTGCTGTAGCCCTCACATAGCGCTGAAACTGAGTGCATATAGCCAGCTCAATTATCACCTTATTTCACTATTATCACTGAATTTGGTCGTGTATGAACGTCTCTCTGGCACTGCGCCACAGCGTTCAGTCAGGGCGTATAATGCCAATGTTTCTATTGGAGGATTGCTCCAGAGCGCACATGACACTGTACACTTGTAAGTACAGGGCCTCCGGCGCCAGCTGCTCCTACTCGACGCTGTAAATATTATTCCAGCGAACATGTTTGGCACCGATATCGCGTCAAAGTCATTACGTAATTTCAGACTGACAATTAAACAGAATACTTGGAAAAGTAATAATTAAACGCCCCATTATATCATTTTCCTGGGAACTAGTCCTTGACTAAAGGCTAGACAGTTCCTTCCAAAATAAATGTTCGTCGAATTCCTTTCGTTGGTCTGCCCAAGAGGTGGGGGGGGGGACCGGCCCGGTTCGGTCGTTCAATAGCTGTGCCGTCTGACGGCCTCGGCAGCCGGGTGGCTGTTTTGGGGTGTTGGGGTACACCAATCGATTGACCCCGACTAGCTGCCGGAGCCCACCACAGCTCCACGGCCGCCCAATACTCCGGCGGTACCGATATATAGACTAGATGAAAAGCCAAGCCCGTGATTCATCGCGCAGATGAGGGATAAGTGAAATAAGCATAGCTTGTCCTGGCAGCCAAAATAATACATTTACTCAGCTCCTAGGAATGTTTTTGTTGGATTAATCAGAGACCTGATCAATGATCATCCCAATGCATCGTGGACACACCCTTGCATATAAGAAAGAAAAACTAACATTTTAGCGCAAGCTTATATAGGACTGAACGATAACGTTGTTGTTATGCATTACAGCATGTCTGAATCGGGACGCCCTATGATTGGCTTATCAGTTAAGGCTAGCAAATAAAAGATGCGTATTACATCAGTAGGATATGCCGGGGAAATCACTTATGGTTTAGTTACTGTCACACGACGCTCCGATAATGACTCTTAACTGTACAAAAAGTGCCCACTGGTCTGTACAGCATTACATGGAAATACCGTGGACCGAGCGTCAAAAGAATAACGTGACACACAATGGATCTCAAAACTAAGCCCGCGGCCCGTTGGGAGTCCTGGATTTCCACGCCCTGCTGGGTGGAAGGTATTTGAAGACAAAAGTCAGCCTTCTAAATCAGCTCCTGGGCCACGTAGCGATACGCAGAGGGCGGCCTTCGAAAGAGCGTCAAAATAATGAAGAACTCACTTCGGTCGCTTTTTGGCGAAGTATTGTTTCAAAACAAAATTTCGCCGATTTTCAGGTCGAATGTCAACAATTTTCAGGAAGCCGAGGGATAACTTGGAAACCAAGAGAGACACAGTGCCGTGGAAAAGCGCATCATTCGATAGCTCAATAACGCTGATTTTGAGTACATCTCTCAGATTTGACCTAGCGTCGACGGTTTAGGGCAAAAACTGCCAAAACAGACTATTTTTGCGTGGACATTTTTTGCAATAACTTTTGACCCAAGCCTTGCACGAGCCTACTTTTACCGTCATCGTGATCCTGTCGTCAAGACGCATCGAATCAACTATAGTTTGACCTTGAAAGGTCAACTTTAAAATTTGACATCAGGACATGGTCATGATCTGACCTGGGCCTCGTTTCATAAAGCGAGTCTGTAACTTACGCCGGTTTTTGGGCTTGTCATTGCAAGCGCATGTGAAGCTATAATTTTATTCCCCTTCTCCCTTCCGTTCTTGCTTGCAAAATAAATTCATTCAACGATTCAAACTATCGTCATCGCTTCACATGCACTTGCATACAAGACCAAAAACCGGCGTAAGTTACGGACTCGCTTTATGAAACTAGACCCTGATGTGAAATTTTCAAGTTCCAGTCAAGTTCCAGGAAAGGGCCATATTGCAAATCAGTTGATCCGTATCATTCAGCTGAACACATCTAAGGCGTTTTCATTGCTCTAGCAGACCTCCATTAAAAGTTATTTGCGAAAAACTGTTAGACACCATTCGAGACCTAAGATGACTTCAGGGGCATAAGCAGGGGTAATATTAAGCTGCCATTTTTATGTTCAGTGTGTCAAAGTTACTTGTACTTGACTGTTTGAGAGTGTTAGAATGATTTTGTTCAAAAGAGATGCCTTTCAATTTTCTCCCATTGACTTTTAATGGGGAGGTCGCAAAATTGTCCTGACCTTAGGTCACAGATATCGAAGTTCAGAGACCAGTATTTTGTACATACCTATTGTTTCTCTTATCAATCGCTGAAAGTTTCAAAGCGATCGGTCACTTGGTATAGCTATGGCAGACATTGAAGCTTTTTCTTAGGTGAGGTCACTTGAAGTTACCTGGTGACCTGACCTTGAGTGACCTTGGTCTGAAATTTTTACACCATGTGTAGAATATATGTATGATAGTGCCCGCCGCCGTTTTTGAGCTATTTGCGAAAACCGCAAGGGGGTATTTAGCCCCCTCCCCCCAGCAGGGCGCGGGTTAACAAGAGTTCAAGGATATGCAGAATTTTGACAGCCGACGGGCGCTCATGGTGCAGTGCGAGGGCGCTGTGATGAGCGCAGTGACTGCTCAAAAGTAGCAGTTCTGCTCAGCTGACTGGAGATCCACAGCACAGGCGCGTCTACCGTCTACAGCGTTTAGTACACACAAGAAATGAGAATGGGGTGGCCTGTAGGCAAATGATATTAAGTGAATGTCAGCGTCAACGGTTGAAAGGGACAGAAGTATGGATAAATATCACCAGCATAATGTAGAACGTTTATGCTGAAGGTCTGTACATACTATGAAAAGTAAATGGCATGTAAAATAACAAACAAACTATTTGGGAGACAGCACTCCGAGACGATTCGACGGGTATCAATGCAGCTATATAATTTAGGTTTTTCTCTGAAATAATTATGCATCTCCTGAACGCAGCTATCCTTGTTTCGGATAATGCTGAAAAATGTTGCCATGGCAACCCAAGAACAGTTCTATTCATTAGCCGCCATTATTTGTGTCCGGTTGTGGTCTCAAATTGGTCTCAAATGCCATCAACTGAACGTCCTAGTGGCCTGCGGTAGTGGTCAGCTAATAAATCTTCTAATCTAATGCAGCCGAATAGCCAATGCGACCCCACATTTAATGAGAACACTCATTTGCAGCCCTTGGCCTACACCCGCAGAGAAAGCATGGAAGATGATAGTATTACAGGTGGGACAGGTGCTGTAAGAACTGCACTGCGTCATGCGTGGGTTTTAATGAGTCGATGCCGCACCTGACCGGTGAAAGGCCAGTGACGCCGCGTCTGCGCGGCCGTCCCTGCCGCCTCTGATTGGAGGCGCGTGTTGCAGCAGCCGGTGTGGCGCCCGTCGGCCCACGCTCTGCCGGCTGTGTTCCAGAGCGCCGCTGATTGTGGCACCCTCTCCGCGACCGCCACTCGCCCTCAGCGGGACGATATGAGGCCGGCAATCAGCCGTAATGAGTGGCGCGCGGCGCCGCACGGGCCGCCGCGCCGGCCGGCTCCGCTTACCGGACACACCGCGGAAGGTGCCGAGCGAAACCGGGCCGCCAGCCCGCGACTGGTTATTGATCCAGAGGTCACCCGCCGAGAGTGACTGTGCCTCTGAGCTGGTGAACAGTACAAGGGCTGCCGAGGGTCCCCTGAACGGATCGGGCGATATTTTAGCATCGCCCGATTAGCACACTTTGGTGTACGAACAGCAGACATGCTGTTCTTCAGTGAGCCTCAGGACTGCATTGGGTGATCAGCCCTCCACCTCATCAGCTTGTATGCGCATTGTGTTATTTTCTTGGTGAAATTTACCCACATCAGTGGAGCTCGGTTGTAAACCTGCATCACGACACAAGGTAATTACCGTCTTAGTAGAGTTTACGGTGTTATATAAAGATCGGCCGTGTGAAGCCTCACCATTGTAAAACATAATCGGCTCAGGCTGAACTGTTGACTCATTTATGCCATTCATCAAGCCATTGTAGCTTTGTAAGTCCAAAAATACTGGCTAAAGCAGGTCTTGGTGGACTGCCATTATTGAATGACAAGATACCGCCAGACGCAGGTTTTCCTCAGCTCGTAGAAGTGCATGATTTCACGTTCACTAACAGCTCATTGTATGTACAGAACTGAATGCCATTGTGACAGTGACAATGCCAATAAATCACTATTATGTAATAACACTAGCTAAATATAGTTGGTTCGTAGCTTGCAGCTGCTCATTTCATGCGCATTTAGGTATGTGTCTACACTATGGAAGTGTCTTTATAATGGAGACGGTTTTATGAGTAAAAACATTTTGAACTGATGAAATAAAGATATACAGCTTGCAAGCCGTATTACTAAATAGACATGAACGTCAACCCTGGACCCGTCTACTCCTTGATGCTTGGTCCCGCTACTCAGCCTTAGATCAATTTGTTTTCTGAATATACATTATACATATGTAATTCTGAATGTCAGAAGAACAAACTGCAAGGATAAGACCTCAACCTTACTGGTGGTTGTTAGCCCTCGCACGACCAGGCCATTTCTCATAACACGAACGACCAGGGGGGGGTTGTTACGACCCCCCCCCTGGCGTTTCGAAACGGAAGGTCGTAGAGCTTAGCGGAAAAACCAACGGATTGCTCTCAACGAGATCTCGCGATTGGTGGTATATTTTTTGGTCCTAGGTCAACATTTGACCTACTTTTGACCGGTCAAAGGTCAAATTTTCGGAAAAAATAGACTTTTTTCAACTTTCCGCGGCGATTGCGGCAAAACGGTGGGAGATATCGACTTGAAACCTTCACTATCGTGTTCCTTGATCAATTATCTATCGTTTGGTATGTATTTCGTTTCCCTAGCTCTAAAAATGGCGCGTTGGGAGCGCCGGAAGTCGGCAAGGTCACAGTCGGCGGCAGAAATTCGAAAAATCAAAATTTAAATTTTTGAAATCTGATTGTATTTTTGGATTTGGGAGGTCCATTTGCTCCCTATAGAAGCTAATATTGCTGCATATTCCCATTGAGGTGACAAGAATTAGCAAAATAGTGGTTCGGGCGCTTTTCAAAAATAGTACCGGACGCTGTTCCTCTTGTGACGTCATAGCTCCGTGACCTGACCTGACCCGGTCAATTTTCTTGCACCACACGATAGCCAATACTTGCCCCAACATGCATGGGAAGTTTCATCATGATCCATCAAACAATGTGGGTATCACCGGCAGAAAACCTAGGGATTCGGCGCACACGTTTGGTAACTGTCGGCCGGAGGCTGTACCTCTTATGACGTCATAACTCCGTGACCTGACATGACCCGATCAATTTTTTTTCGGCAAAAGATGCGCAAAGGTTGCCCCAGAGGGTATTGAAAATTTCAGCCCGCTACGACAAGCCGTTTAGCGTGCACTTCGAAAAAACCTCAGGGGGGGTTGATACAACCCCCCCCCCCCTAGGCGTTCTAGGGTTAGTACATACACATGGCATATCGGTAACGGTCTTTCACTGACGAAACTTTAGTTTTATGTGTGTGTATGGGTATGTAGTACTAGCCACCATTTCACATCTGACGTTCGGTGCATGGATCACACTGGCTAATTTTGGGAGCATCTGTTGACCTCGACTGATTGCATTATATTTACGTATGAGCTACGGACCGGTCTGGCCGACCAGGGAGCGACAGGCTGCCGCGATAGCTGGGCTCTAACAGCCGTGCAGCCATCTGCAAAGCCACCGCATTCCAAGCCAGCCTGTGACTTAACTGCGACTAAAGACTACCTGGTTTGGCTGGCAAATGTGTCTTCCTTCAAACAATATGTTTATTATATAAAATTAAAACTGCAAATAATTTATTTGGAAAAAGGTAACTATAGTAACCTATCAGTTGTTATACGAACGCGACCCATTGGAAATCACACGATCATCTAGGCCGAAACCATACCGGCCGGTAATAAAAGGTGCGTTTAGTATTAACACGCGCAGTGGAAGGGGGGGGGCGGATTTCGCCCACCCCTCCTGTTTTTCGCCAATAACTCGCGCCTCAAACGTAATATTAATGTGAAATTTCGGCTACCTGTCCAGAATTGAATTGCGGATCTTCCCGTGCAAGAAATAAGAAAATCGGTTCACAACTTTTCTAGTAATAGCGGTGTAAAGTCAAACATCCTGCCGCGGCGGCGGCGCGGCGGCGCGGCGGCCGGCGCTAGCCGTTACGCGCCGCCTGAATTGTAGACTGTGCCGGGGCGGGACGGTTCCATCTTTACATCGCGCTCCTTACCGCTGATTACATTTGATTCGCGTCAAATTTGGTGAGAAGACTGAAAAATGTACAGGCAATCATATTGTCAAAGAATTTTGAAAATCGGCAGGTAACAACTTGAGTTATGAGTGTGTAAACACAAAATTGTGATTGCCGCGTTTCCCGCGTCGGCCGATCCCGCTTCAGCCGGCGACATCTTACCCTTAGCAGGCTTCTAACCAGGGCACAGTGGGCCGGGCGGCCGCCAGGAGCGCTGGAAATTATTTGCGCTCGAGTTATCGTTCAACTGACTGTGAAAACATTTCATTTACAACGTTTAGCGAGATACCACACCAATAAGATGTAAATTCAAGACTTCTAATACCATGCATGCATGCATGTTGCAATTTGCATACACTGCACTTAGTTTACTGAGGAGTTCAAAAGGCGTCATTCCTGGTAAGATTTTAACACACTTCCCGGCACTCACAGTTTCTCCATTAATGACCGACACATGAATTGGTCAAGGATACAATCTTCTCTCTCTCTCTCTCTCTCTCTCTCTCTCTCCTCTCTCTCTCTCTCTCTCTCTCTCTCTCTCTCTCTCTCTCTCTCTCTCTCTCTCTCTCTCTCTCTCTGTCTCTCTGTCTCTCTGTCTCTCTGTCTCTCTGTCTCTCTGTCTCTCTGTCTCTCTGTCTCTCTGTCTCTCTGTCTCTCTGTCTCCCTGTCTCCCTGTCTCCCTGTCTCTCTCTCTCTCTCTCTCTCTCTCTCTCTCTCTCTCTCTCTCTCTCTCTCTCTCTCTCTCTCTCTCTCTCTCTCTCTTTCTCTCTCTCTCTCTCTCTCTCTCTTTCTCTCTCTCTCTCTCTCTCTCTCTCTCTCTCTCTCTCTCTCTCTCTCTCTCTCTCTCTCTCTCTCTCTCTCTCTCTCTCTCTCTCTCTCTCTCTCTCTCTCTCTCTATCTGAGGGTCGAGGCTTCGCATCGGAGGGTCGAGGCTTCGCATCGACCCTCCCCTGCCTGTTGTAGGATATAGAACCCCTCATATTGAAGGATATATTTCTTAAACTAGCAGGGAAAAGCATACAAAATCGACTACGGTTGGAAAGTGTAACACTAGCCCAATCTTTTTATACCGTCAAAATTAGGTGCCCGAAGTTACATTTTTATAAACGTATAATTTAATACATCTTTAATATTTCCTCTAATATTTTTGAAACCTGCTGCAAGCTTACTATATATAGGATCAAGTGAGTGATCCCAATGAATTCGGTTATGAATACGATCACAATATGCCCCTGTAGAAGGTATTGTAAAGTTCAGAGCGCTGGGCATCCCCGTTTTTGCACTGTCGCGAAAATAAGGTTTCGCATCGACCCTCCCCTGCCTGTTGTAGGATATAGAAACCCTCATATTGAAGGCTATATTTCTTAAACTAGCAGGGAAAAGCAGAAAAAATCGACTACGGTTGGAAAGTACAACACTAGCCCAATCTTACTATGCCGTCATAATTAGGTGCCCGAAATCACATGTTTGAAAGAAATGTAACTCAATGTATCCTTAGTATTTTCTCTAATATTTTTGAAAAATGCTGCAAGCTCACTTTTTATAGGATCAAGTGAGTGATCCCAATGAATTCGTTTATGAATACGATCACAACATGCCCCTGTAGAAGCTATTGTAAAGTTCAGCGCGCTGGGCAACCCCGTTTTTGCACTGTCGCGAAAATAATGTTTCGCATCGACCCTCCCCTGCCTGTTGTAGGATATAGAACCCCTCATATTGAAGGCTATATTTCTTAAACTAGCAGGGAAAAGCAGAAGAAATCGACTACGGTTGGAAACTACAACACCAGCGCAATCTTATTATGCCGTCAGAATTAGGTGCACGAAATCACATGTTTGAAAAAAATATAATTCAATGTATCCTTAATATGTCCTCTGATATTTTTGAAACATGCTGCAAGCTTACTATATATAGGATCAAGTGAGTGATCCCAATGAATTCGGTTATGAATACGATCACAATATGCCCCTGTAGAAGCTATTGTAAAGTTCAGCGCGATGCGCATCCCCGTTTTTGCACCATCGCGAATATAAGGCTTCGCATCGACCCTCCCCTGCCTATTGTAGGATATATAAATGAAGCAATTTGCAATTTTCAGGGCTCAAACGATAGAAAATTGAATTTTCTACAAGATGGTTATCTCGGATTTTCAAAATATTGAGTTTTAGGGGTCCAAAATGTCAAACCAAATTTTGAGGAAAAATTTGATTTTTTCAAAATTTGAATTTTTCAAAAAAATGAGACAAGTTGTCCTCGGGCATCAAAAGAAGAATCAGCATGCAAAATTTCAAGTCCGTAGATCAATATTTGGTTGCTATAGAGGAGAGGGCGCAAAAAGTAACAAAATATCCAATTTCATTTTTCAAACTCAAATTTTTGGTACTTATAGGGGTCGTAGAGCAAAACAAAAGACATTTTTGGAATCCTGAGATAAAACTGCATCAGATAGCATGTTTTGAATTCAAAATTTTGAATTTTGAAAATTTCGAATTTTTAACCCCTTTTTTCACTTTTTCACCATTTTGCGGGGGTCAAATCTCCAAATTCTTGCCACCATCGTGTTCTACGTCCAAAACTACCCCAAAAACATGTGTCACACGGTATTTAAATGTTATTTTGAAAATTCGACTTTGTGTGACCTTTGGTGACCTGACCTTGACCTTGACCTGTGCTTCAATTCGCTTTAGACACAATGAGACTTTTCTTACATCTTTTGGGCACATGCCAAGAAATTTTGAGCTCGCTGCTGTCGGTAGTTCGGTCTCTGGGGCCCAAAATGAAAACCCCTATTTTTTACCTTTGACCTGACCTTGACCTCAAGTTTGACCTGAGAACCAAATTTAAGTATTCATCAGATGCGTCTTGTTTAGAGCTTTCGTTTGCCGCCTCGCCTGTCCCGCTGCGACTAACCGTTCTCGAGTTATGGGCTGGGGACGTCTGACGGCCCCCCCCCCCCCCCCAGCAAGTGGTGTTATGAAAATACCCCAGCAAATGCCGGGTTTAAAACAAGTTTTAAATGCTAATCGAACACATCTTGTTGAGACCTTTCGATCGCTGCCATGCGCATCTCGCTGCGACCATTTGTTCGCAAGTTATAGGCTAAGGACGTTCACTACCCCTCTCCCAACCAGATGGTATAAAAATACCCCAGCAAATGCCAGTATAGCTCCTAAACTAGCAGCGAAAAGCAGAAAAATCGACAACGGTTCGAAAGTACAACACTTGCCCAATCTTATTATGCCGTCAGAATTAGGTGCCAAAATAACGTTTTTATATAAGTCTAATTGAATATAAGCTTATGTAGATGTCTGCAACATGTTGCAAACTCACTATTTAGAGTGCAATCAGATGAGTGAGCCCAATGAAATTGGTTATGAACATGATCACAATAACCGTGTGCATCATGTGCAGTCGTTTATTTTCACCAATAAGATGTTCATTCATGAGAAAAGAGCAATTCAAAAATCTAGTCGAAATCGTTCAGATAGCCGCTTCATTCCCTAACCGTCAGTTAGACTGTGTTCGGAGCTGAATATTGGCCGTGACATCGGTCTCATACTTATTCACGGCACGGCATCGTATCCTATGATCAATTTCGAGTCTGTGGGTATTAATTTTTTGCACCCTGAGCACGTTTCATTTTCGGCATTTCTAGCGCTCCTGGCGGCCGGCCGGCCTACTGTGCAGGGGCCCGGGAACGATTTTCAAGTTGGGGGGGCGAGCCTAAAATACTGACATGATGCATATGAAACAGTGGCGTATAGCTAGGGGTCTAAGGGGACACGTACCCCCCCCCATCGGGTTCAAAGGGACCCTCGGGTCTGAGGGGCCCTGCGGCGCCATTTGACCGCTGAGGGCTAACGATTGTCATATTTTGACTTAGAATGGCCTCATGGGGCTCGTAAGAGTACATCATGGGCCCCAAATAGCCACACTAAGATCT